>NW_024371926.1:3233845-3696593 GCF_014805655.1 Passer montanus
CCTCCCTCCCTCCCTCCCTCTATCCCTCTGTCTTTCCCTCCTTCCCTCTCTCCATGCTGTCATTCCACACATTTATCCCTCCCTCCTTCTCTCTGTGCTGCCCTAGGGGGATGAGATTTCCTCAGAGACAAGGGACACCCTTGTCCAGGGGTGACAAGGGACTCCCTGCTCACCACAAATCCGTGTCATCCCCTAGGAACTCTGCTTTCCTAAAGGTGCTTTCCTAGAAAAGCACAAAGAACATTTAAAATGTTCAGTTAAAGCTGTGAAACAGAGAAAGCACCAACACCCGCCGCTCCTCCCGCCCACTGCTGCTTTACCAGTGCCCTTCTCTCCCTCCCAGGACACTTTTCCTTTGACACGTTCCCTTCTTTCCCCTTGATTTCCCCTCTGCTGTCCCCAGGCACCCTGTGCAGGACCAAGCCCACGGACCTGGTGTTCATCATCGACAGCTCGCGCAGCGTGCGGCCGCACGAGTTCGAGAAGATCAAGGTGTTCGTGTCGCGCGTGATCGAGGCGCTGGACGTGGGCCCCAACGCCACTCGCGTGGGCATCATCAACTATGCCAGCGCCGTGCGCAGCGAGCTGTCCCTGCAGGGCCCCCAGAGCAAGGCGGCGCTGCTGCAGGCCGTGCGCAGGATCCAGCCCCTCTCCACGGGCACCATGACGGGCCTGGCCATCCAGTTTGCCATCAGCCGCGCCTTCAGCGCCGCCGAGGGCGGCAGGGGCAGCGCGCCCAACTTCAAAAAGGTAAAAAGGGGCTGGTTCCTCCAGCTCCTCGCTTGGGACTCATCGTGGAGTGGTTGGGAAAAGCAGAAAGGTGATTTTTTTTCTAGGATTTGGTTGTGTGTGGACAACTTGGGGTTGATTGTCACAGGTGGAAAACCTCTGGGAGGTGCCAACTGGAGGTCTGAAAACCTGCAGGAAGTTCAAACCTCTCAATTCTTCTTGGAAACCTCTGGGAGGTACACATCCCTCAATTCTTGGAAACCTCTGAGAGGTTCAAACCTCTCAATTCTTGAAGACCTCTGGGAGGTTCAAACATCTCAACTCTTCTTGGAAACATCTGGGAGGTTCAGACCTCTCAGTTCTTCTTGCAAACCTCTGGAAGGTTGAAACCTCTCAATTCTTGGAAGCCTCTGGGAAGTTCAAACCTCTCAACTCTTAGGAAATCTCTGGGAGGTTGAAACCTATCAATTATTGGAAACTTCCTAGAGGTTCAAATCTCTCAATTCTTGGAAACCTTCAAGAGATTCAAACCTCTCAATTCTGCTTGGAATCCTCTGGGAAGTTCAAACCTTTCAGTTCTTGAAAACTTCTGGGAACTTCAAATCTCTCAGTTCTTGAAAAATCTCTGTGAGCTTCAAACATCTCAATTCTTCTTGAAAAAGAAGCTCAACTCTGGGGCTTAGCAAAAGAAAATACAAAGCTCATTATAACATAGTCAGTCTTAGTCTCAGTTTTTGTTCTAAATGCAGTCTGACAATTGCACACAGCATTGGCCACTCCTGCAGATTGGAGAGACATTTCCACTGAGCTGTCTATGAATTGCTGGATCCTCATCTCCGGAATCTCTTCCACACCATTCAACATCCCTCTCCTCATGCACTCTTTTCCTGCTGCCAGACAGCTCCCCCAAGCCTTGCTGTTCCCTGTCACCTCTGGTTGTGTGGAACAAACTATCCTGGATTTCCAGTGTCTCCCTGAAACCTTTCCTGGACAGCTGGAAGAGCTGGGAGCAGTGAGCTTTGGAATGATTTATCTGAGGCAACAAAAAAAAAGGGGGGCGGGGAGAAAGGAAATCACTCCTTGTTTTCCTTCTTCCCTTCCACTCCGGAGCTGGTCCAAGACACAGAATCACAGAAGGAGGTCGGGAGGTATCCTGGAGCTGAACCTGAGCTCCAGTGGGACTGCCCAGGACCATGCCCAGGTTGCTTTTCAATCTCCCCAAGGTGGAAAACTCCACAACCCTTTGTGTTCTTGGTTCCTTGGTTTTTTTGTGGGGTTTTTTTTTTGTTTTGTTTTGTTTTGTTTTTCTTTTTTTTTTTTCTTTTTCCCTCTGCCTTGAAGTCCAACCAGCTTTTCCTTTCTGCTCAGGGTGACCCCATCCCCTGCCTGGGAGGAGGAACAGGTCATACAGGGATTTAGGGAGGTGAAGCTTCCAGAAACACGGGACACGGTCCTTGCTCCTTCCCACAGCAGAAATCTAACAAATCCTCGTGCAAATCTGGTTGTCAACAACCCAAAACATCACACGGTGCTTTGCTCTTGCTTTGTGCAGCAAATGTCACCCCCGGGCAGGGAAAAGCACAATTTGTTTCTGGAGGAGCTCCGAGAAAAACCTGCTCCCACCTTCCTCAAAACCTGCGGGGAGCCCAATTACTTCCACCTTATTTTTTAGGGAAGAACAACAAATAAATTGGCAAATTTTCTGAGCAAATCCAGGGCTTTATGCAGCTTCCTGCCTGATTCTTCTTGGAGCGCTGCTGGAACATCACGTTCCCCGGGGATAATGAGCCAACGCTCCCTCATTAGCTGCGGGATTGCGGGAAATGCCAGCCCGGGCTGAGAATACCTGGGAATGCTCAGGAATGCTCGGGTGTCTGAGATAACCAGGAATAAATTGTTTCAGAACACGTGGGATTTCTGTCTGACAGAAGGATGAGGGATCCAGAATGTCAGGAATTCATAGAGAAAGCTGCTGGTTAAACGAGCAAAAAGTTTGACCTTGAAAAGTAAAATTTCTGAGTTTTACCAGGGTAAAACTGAGGATCAGGGCAAAATTCAGCTGTTAGAGGCAGCAGAAGCTTCACCTTTTCATAATTCCCATCACATGGCTGAGCAGTGCCAGCCTCCCCAGGACCCAGAGGCTGCTCCTTCCCTCCAAGCCTTTCCCAAACCGGGCACACACCAGGACAGCTTTTTCAATGGCAGGGAATTACAGAGATCCTTAGACTGCAAATAATTTGGAGGTAGGTTTGAATATAATAATAGCAAAACCATACATTTTTTCACCTTCACTCAGGCTGGATGCACGGAAAATATCTATGGTTGGAATCCTAGGGAAAAATAAACAGGATTTCTTGATGATTGAGCTAACCAAACGTGATATTAAGAGATATTTTTACACTCTTTCTGTCAGGCTATCACAGACAGGTCCCCTAGCTTCCTCTCACTGTTACATTCATTTTCCCCATGGGTTCTCTGATTAATGCCCAACCCTGACTCTGTATCCAGAAATTTTGTTTTCTCCAACAGCAGAGCAGAAAACAATGTGGATTTTGAGTCCTTTATGGCAGATTTCCATTCAGAGGCATTATGAGGATATTTCCATTACATCCAGGTGTGGATGCTGCAGCCCCACCCCATCTGGGGTTTATCTGGGCTTGGGTTTTTTTGGGCTTGGGCTTAGCTGAAGATGGAGAGGAGCTGATAAAGCCTGGAGAATTTCTTGATTTAGGAAGAAAATTGCAGGAGGAAACACAGCTGCTGACAGGACCTGCAGGCAGGGTTTGGTATCTGATTTGATAACGCCTCTGTTCCTTGATTTGATAAATGCCTGTGATTCCTGATTTGATGACTCCTCTGATCCCTCATTTGGTAACTCCTCTGATTCCTGATTTGATAACTCCTCTGATCCTTGATTTGATGTCTCCTCTGATCCCTGATTTGATGATTCCTCTGATCCCTCATGTGATAACTCCTCTGCTTCTTGATTTGATATCTCCTCTGATCCCTGATTTGATGATTCCTCTGATCCCTCATGTGATAACTCCTCTGCTTCTTGATTTGATGACTCCTCTGATCCCTGATTTGATGACTCCTCATTCCCTGATTTGATAACTCCTGTCATTCCCATATTTGACATCTCCTCTGATCCCTGATTTGATAACTCCTAATTCCCTCATTTGATATCTCCTCTGATCCCTGATTTGATGATTCCTCTGATCCCTCATGTGATAACTCCTCTGCTTCTTGATTTGATATCTCCTCTGATCCCTGATTTGATGACTCCTCATTCCCTGATTTGATAACTCCTCTCTTTCCCATATTTGACATCTCCTCTGATCCCTGATTTGATAACTCCTAATTCCTTGATTTGATAACTCCTAATTCCCTGATTTGATATCTCCTCTGATCCCTGATTTGATGACTCCTCTGATCCCTGATTTGATAACTCCTCTCATTCCCATATTTGACATCTCCTCTGATCCCTGATTTGATAACCCCTCTGATCCCTGATTTGATAACTCCTCATTCCCATATCAGATATCTCCTGTGCCCCCTGATTTGATGACTCCCTCGCTCCTGCCAGCCGGGCTCTGGGCGCTCCCCTGCTCTCCTCGGCAGCCCCCGGCGCTGCTCAGGCGGAGCAGCCCGGCTGGAGCGGAGGCTGAGCCGAGGGCTCTCTCTCCTGGCAAAAGGCTCCACTGCATGGATGGATCCTCTCCCGCCCCAGGAAAACCCCGGAGCTCCTTGGGCACACCCCTTTCCCCCACATTACACCCCCACACCTGCCACAGGTGCTGCTTTGCCTTATTTTTGCCACTCTAGAAAAGCAAAGCTTGAATTTGTTTATTTTTTCCCCCGTGGAAGCACCAGTTGCGGAATTATGATGCTCCTGGGTATTTTTCATTGTGCAGCCCTTAGGAAGTGTAGATAAACAGCTGAAATGAGACTGCAAAGCCCCACGTTTTTCCTGTTTCTCCTGTTTTTTCCAGAGGGGAATCTCCTTCCCCATTCTTTATTTCAGCCCAAGCCAGTCCTTTGGAGTTGGCAGTGGTGTCACAATAAATCAGTGGTAAGGAAAAGTGGCAGGGGCAGAAGAATTGGCAAAGAGCAAGAATTCAGGTCTTGTGACAAAGTCTCTTTCAGAAGAAAAATAAAGAGGAAAAGGGACAAACCCGGAGCAGGACTCTGGGAAGCTTTTAGCTGGTTCAGGGTACTGTTTAATCCAAGCTGAAATCCCATTCCCATTTAAACCAGCTGCCACTTTAATGCTGGGGTTAGCAGGGGTGGGGTTTAATCCCCGCTGTTTATTTTGGAACAGAGAATCACAAATCCTGGCAGGCCCTGACACACAGTGTGTCCTCAGGCCTCTCCCCCTCTCTCCCCATGGATATGGTTCCAGTTCCACCCAGTTCCAGCTCCTCCACCCATAAATGGGATGAAGCCTTCATCTCACGTTTCCATGGCATTTTTCTGAGATGCTGTGACACCCCACACTCAGCTGGGCTTCTCCTGAGTGTCCCTGAAGATCTTCAGTTTGGCTTGAGCTCGAGTTTGTTTAAATTAAAACATAAATTTTAATTTAGTTTCCTTAGAGGGGGATGCACCAGTTGTCCCTTGGTGAAGCCATGAATCCTTGTCAGTTGTCCCTTAGTGAAGCCATCAAGCCCTGGCAGTTGTCCACTGGTGAAGCCATTGATCCCTGGCAGTTGTCCCTTGGTGAAACCATCAATCCATGGCAGTTTAACTTTTCCAGCTCAGAAAGAAACTAATTCCAACTCAAAAAAACATGGTTGGTGTGATCTCCAAAGAATGGGAAAAGCTGGTGGGATTCCCTTTTCCCTTAATTGTAGAAACGCACACCCTTCCCTCCTACCCCCGCCTGTCCCACCAACATTCTGGGAATATGAAGGAGGATCCCAATCCCCACCCAGGCTGTCCCTCCCCGCTGCAGGTGGCCATCGTGGTGACCGACGGCCGGCCCCAGGACGGGGTGCAGGACGTGTCTGCCCGGGCCAGGGCCGCGGGCATCGAGATCTTCGCCATCGGCGTGGGCAGGGTGGACATGGGCACGCTGAGGCAGATGGCCAGCGAGCCCCTGGACGAGCACGTGGACTATGTGGAGAGCTACAGCGTCATCGAGAAGCTGACCCACAAGTTCCAGGAGGCTTTCTGTGGTGAGTCCTGGTGTTCCCAGCCTGGGGCTGCAGCGCTGCCAGCCAGGAACTGGGAATGGTTTTGGGTGGGAAGGACCTTAAAGCTCTGCAGAGGGACGAGCACGTGGACTATGTGGAGAGCTACAGCGTCATCGAGAAGCTGACCCACAAGTTCCAGGAGGCTTTCTGTGGTGAGTCCTGGTGTTCCCAGCCTGGGGCTGCAGCGCTGCCAGCCAGGAACTGGGAATGGTTTTGGGTGGGAAGGACCTTAAAGCTCTGCAGAGAATCCTGGAATGCTTTGGGTGGGAAGGGATTGGAAAGCTCATCCCATCCCACCACCTTCAATGGGCAGGGACACCTTCCATGGCAGGGACACCTCCCACTGTCCCAGGTGCTCCCAGCCCCAGTGTCCAGCCTGGCCTTGGGCACTGCCAGGGATCCAGGGGCAGCCACAGCTGCTCTGGCAATTCCAGCCCAGCCCCTCCCCACCCTGCCAGGGAACAATTCCTCATTCCCAAGATCCCATCCAGCCCTGCCCTGTGGCAGTGGCAGCCATTCCCTGTGTCCTGTCCCTCCAGACCCTTTTCCAAAGTCCTTCTCCAGCCTTTCCCATGGAACCTTTCCCTGGGACCACCCTTCACCCCTCTGATTCCTTGCTCCAAGCCCTGCAGGTTCAGAGCCCTGTGGGACACAGGGGCTCCTTGAAGTTGCCTTTCCAGAACTGCAGTATTTTGTCCAGAGCATTTAAGGTTTTGGTTAAAAAAATCTCCAGATTTCACTGGCACTGGAGAGTTTGTAAATATGACCCACACACTCCTGGAGTGTGGAAAACAACCTGGGAAAGAGGGTTTTAGCACACTGAAATCATGCCCCTTTTTGGGGCAGTGGAGAGAATTTGTTTTGTAATTCCCCCAGCCAGCACTGCCTCCAGAATTCCCAGTTCAACTGGGATGGTCCCAGTTCCTGTCAGAGGCTGAGCTGCCTTTGCCTGATGCTCCTTCTGGGGTTGGGAGCCTTGTGGGGCAGGAGTCTCTCCTGGCTGGAGCAGGATCTAATTCCTTCTGCAGAGCACATCAAAGGAGCCTGAGCATCCTAAAAACACCATCCCATGAAAACACCATCCTAAAACCACTATCGTATAAAAACAGCACCCTCTAAACAGCACTCTCCAAACAGCATCCTACAACAGCATCCTATAAAACCACCATCCTATAAAATCACCATCCTCCAAACCTCCTCCTACAAAAACAGCATCCTCCAAACAGCACCCTACAAGCAGCACCCTACAAATCCTACAAAAATACCACCCTCCAAATGCAGCTTTGCTCCTACAGGAGCTGCTGAAGGACTGGGAATGTTTCATTGATCCCAAATGTGCCCCAAGGCAGCAGGAATGGGCAATAAAATCCCCATTTTCTGTCAGCAGGAGAGGCCCAGGGGCCTCTCCCTGCCATTCCCTGGAAGGAAAAATGTGTGGCAACACTTCCTGAAAGGTGTGATCCACCTGGAACTCCAAACACAAACGGCTGGGCCTGGAGAACTCCCAGTTTCTGACAGGTGTAAAATCTCCTGGTCCAGCTCCCAGGCTGAAAGTGATGAAGGGGAGCAGCTTTTTATCATGGAAAATTGGCTCCTCTGTAGAAAGGAGGGAAATGTGGGATACAGAGTGAGCCGTGGATTATCCCCCCCGTCATAACACAGAATGAGTCAGGTAATATCAGGTGTCACTGCAGCAGCTCATGGGAGAGGGAACAAACACCTCAGACAAAGGGAGGAAGAGAGACAGAATTTGAGGAGTGGAATCCAGGCCATGAATGTTGTGGGAGTTTGTATGGGCTGCCCTGGGATCAGGAGGCAGCAGTGGTGCCGAGGCCTCACTGTGTGGTTTGAAGTTGTGGAGAAAACCCTTTCTGTGCCTCCCTGGCAAAGCTCTTCCCATGGAAAAGCCCTGGGAGGTGAGGGAAGCACTCGAGATTGCTGCAGGGAACAGAGGACAGCCCTGGGTAATTCCCCAGTCCCTGTTATCGTGTTCTGCACATGCAGCTGCCCTAAACCACCCCAGAGATGGACCCAGACCCCCTGCTCGGGCACAGCACAGGATTTGTGGGAAGGAAGAAAAGTGCTTCCCACAGTGCTCAGCAAATTCATGGAGAAACGGGAAACCCTTGGTGCTCCAGCCTGTGGTGAGATTAACCACAGCACTGAACTACAGGCAGCTCCAGGGGCAGTAAAATTCCCAACGAGCTGGGCTGGAACAATCTACCAGTGCTGGCACAGGCACGGGAAGTGGAAAGGCCAAAAAAATGTACAAAATATGAGTAGAACAGAACACAAATGGCTCAAAATAACAAAACTGAACTCAGAAAGACTCAGCTCCACCTCCCATCAGTTTGCTCCAGCCCAGTGCCTAGATTTCTGCACACTTTTCCCTGGCATTTGTAACTGAATTTGCCTCCCCAGCCCTGTTTGCTCTGGAGTTTGTTTGCCATCCTCACTGTGACAGTGCTGTCACTTCCCAGCACCACTGGGTCCCGGTGCTGCCACTCAGCTGCTGTTTGCTCAGCAACCCGGGAGCCACAGCCAGGGCAGGAGGGGCAGCAGGAAGGTTTGGAGAGCAGGGATCTGAGAGCTGCACGTGCAGGGAGAGCTCTGAGGTGAATCCCAGGTGTGTTCACACATGAATGCTGTCCAGGAATGGCAGCTGAGCCCCCTGCTCAGAACTGCAGAGCTGCAAAAATGGGGTACTGGCTAGCCTGGGGGCAACTGGGACCCAAACCTCACCCAGGAAAGTTTCATAGTGAGATGTGCTGCGATTTGCCCCACACCCAGCTGGGTTTGCCCTCAGGATGGGGAGGATTTCCAGTCCTGGCTGTGCCTTGGAGCAGGGAGACTTGTGGGAATTTCTTCCTTGTCTTTATGCCTGCTTGGTTTGAAAAGCCAAGTGTTTGATAAGAAAGGCAGGAGCCTTCCTTGAAATAGAAAATGTAAGCCCCTTCCTTCTGAATTATTGTAATTTTGA
Source organism: Passer montanus (assembly GCF_014805655.1). Lineage (NCBI taxonomy): Eukaryota > Metazoa > Chordata > Aves > Passeriformes > Passeridae > Passer > Passer montanus. The sequence goes on from NW_024371926.1 coordinate 3,242,750, forward strand.
AATTCAGGGACTCTCAGGCAAAGATATGGGAATAGGAATAACAGTTCTTCATGAGGAAAACTAAAATACAAAAGCAATAGTACAAACAACCAGCAGAGAACTGCCCAGCTCTGACAGGTGGAGGTAGAACACACAGCCCCATTTCCAACTTAAGACAATGCCTCAGCCACTGTCAAGGATCAATGAGCTGTGTCCCACTGCAAAGCAGATTTAATTATGGGGTCAGTGTGGGGCTGTGCAGAGCTGGGTGTGGGCAGGGAGGCCTCGAGCTGGCCCCTGCTTGAAGCCACCCCCTCCTCTCCTTGCAGTGGTGTCTGACCTGTGTGCCACGGGTGACCACGACTGCGAGCAGGTGTGTGTCAGCACCCCGGGGGCCTACAGGTGTGCCTGCAGGGACGGCTTCAGCCTCAACAGCGATGGCAAGACCTGCACTGGTACGTGAGGGGTCCCTGAGGGCATGGTGGTGACAGCGCTGGGACGTTCTGGTCAGAGAAGGTAGAAAGGGAAACTCTGCTCTTACCAGCCAGAGTCAATTTCTAAACATTGCTGTTCTCTCCTGTTGGGTTTTCATTCATTAACCCCATTTCCTCAGTCATAAATGTCATTAAGTTTCTATTTTCCTACATCATTTACTGAGGTCTTTGCTGCTGTTTTGTTCTGCCCTCTTCTCGTGTTTTCCCTCAGCTTGCAATGGTGGCTTGGGGTCTGCTCTGGATCTTGTGTTCCTCATTGATGGCTCCAAGAGTGTGAGGCCTGAGAACTTCGAGCTGGTGAAGAAATTCATCAACCAAATCGTGGATTCGCTGGAGGTGTCGGACAAACAGGCCCAGGTCGGGCTGGTGCAGTACTCCAGCTCTGTCCGGCAGGAGTTCCCCCTGGGGCAGTTCAAGAGCAAGAAGGACATCAAAGCAGCAGTGAAGAAAATGTCCTACATGGAGAAGGGGACCATGACAGGCCAGGCTCTGAAGTACCTCGTTGACAGCTCCTTCTCCGTCATCAACGGAGCCCGGCCCGGGGTCCCCAAGGTGGGGATTGTGTTCACTGATGGGCGCTCACAGGATTATATCTCGGATGCTGCCAAGAAAGCCAAGGACTCAGGTAGGGCTCCTGAACTCCCTGGGGCTTCTTTCTCCCTTGGCCCAGGCAGGACTTTTTCTCTGGATCTGTCTCTTAGGATATACACAGGTTATATGCAGTAATTCTGGGGAGATATTCCCTGACTATCCTTGCTCACAGAGAGCTTGGAACACCTCAGTCTGGGCGCCAGGTGCACCTTAGCTTGCCAAGAGCTGGTTTTAGTTCCCCTCTCTGTTTTCGGAGGAGTTTCTGCTGGCCAGGGTGGAGTTCCATGCCCTTGGAATGGGATGGATAGGATGGAGTTTTACCCTGTGCAACAGGATGGACAGAATGGAGATTTACCCCCTGGAATGGGATGGACATGGTGGAGATTTACCCCCTGGAATGGGATGGACAGAGCGGAGATTTACCTCCTGGAATGGAATGGACAGGGTGGAGTTTTATCCCCTGGAATGGGATGGGCAGGGCAGAGTTTCACCCCCTGGAATAGGATGCACCCAGGTTTAATTGCTCCACACAAATGTGGGAGGAAGCTGCAGGGAGAATTTAGAATTTGACGGTTTCAGCACCTTTAGGGTCGGACAGGGCTTGGAGCAACCTGGGATGGTGGAAGATGGCAGAGCAAGAGGAGCTTTCAGGTCCCTCCTAACCCAACCCTTACCCACTCTGGGATTTGTCTGGGGTTGGTCAGGAAGCCCAGCCCAGCACCAGAGGCACACGGGGGCAAAGAAAACAAACCCCAGGATTTGTAAGGTCAAGTGTGGCTCAGCTGCATCAGCCTCAAGGCCTGGAAAAGGCAAAGAAAAAGCAATAAAACAATAAACAAAGCCCAGACATGGTTAAGGAGGAACCCCAGGCACATTAATAAGGAGCTTTCCTGGGCTGCTGTTGTAGGAAAAGCACTCAGTGGCCACACACTGATGGATTCCTGTGCCTGAGCCCCATGAAATATTAATGCCTCGAGAGCTGCCCCTCTGCTGACCCGCTGAGCACATTCCCAGTCTCTGACACCCCTGTGTTAAATGGATCCAGCCCCTGGGAATTCAGTCAGGAATTGCTGAATCCTTCCCTTCCTTTTAACTTCACTCTCCACCACTAGATGGGACTCGGGGCCAGCACATAACCAGAAAGGTCAGGGAGCTTGTGAAAAACCAATGTTTACAAAGCACTCTGACATCTTATGGGGCTGTTCAGCTCTTATAAAACAAAAGGTTCTTATAAAGTGTATTTATAGAATTTATTCCTCCCTGGTGATAAAACTTTGTGCCTTGTCTCTCTCTCCTCTCTTGTCCCTGCAAGGAAATCTCTTATCTGTCCATGACTTATTGCTGTGGGATAAACAAGTGCTTAAAATGAGACTGCAGAATTGTTCAGTGAGCTGAGCCTTGGGAAAACAACACATATTGGATATATCTAGAGACAGAAAGGCACAAAGGGGAGCAGGGAAACATTTCCAGTGCCTGGGCATGGACAAGTAGAGACAAGTATTTTGAATCAGGGCTAATTAATACCACCCAAAGTGGGAAAATTGCATTTCAGTTCAATAGAAACAGGTTTAATGCAGATCAATCTCTTGACAGAGCAGGACAATCCCTGGGAAAGTTCTGAACTCCCAGTGGGGGACGCAGTTTTAGACCTGCTGACCCCAGGTCTCCACTGCAGGGGGACTTTGCCACCCAGGGGCTCATTAACAGGGGTTGATTAACAGTGGTTGAGCCTGTTCTGGAAACTCCCACAGTTCCCTTTTGCTACATTATCACTTTCACATCAGTGGGATGGTGTTACCATCACCTGTCCTTTCTTGCGTCTCCAAAGCCTCGTTCTTGTTTTCGTTGGCTGGGAAATTCTACCTAAACTCTACTTGCAAAAATATTTTGGCCCCTGTTTGAAGTGGCTGAAAGGAGCGTCTCCAAAACCTTATTCTTGTGGCCACAGTGCCCATGGTCTGGTAAATTTTAATAAAATCTCTGCCTGTAAAATTATTTTCACCCTGTTTGAGGTGGCTGAGAGGAGTCTGGAAGAGTGGGGGTGGAGGGGGTAATTCTCAGTGAGGATCTGGAGCTGTGTGGGGCCTGGGGGCACAGGGGGTGGACGAGGATGTCCAGCCTGGCATGGTGGCACCATGCCAGCTCCGTGCCACTGACAGGATCCCGTTCCCGGCAGGATTTCGGATGTTTGCTGTGGGAGTGGGCAACGCCGTGGAGGACGAGCTGAGGGAGATCGCCTCAGAACCCGTGGCTGAGCATTATTTCTACACTGCCGACTTCAGGACCATCAGCAAGATTGGGAAGAAGCTGCAGATGAAGATCTGTGTTGGTGAGAGGGGACTGGGGCTCAGCCACAGCATCTGAAGGGTGGAGCAGAGGGGGGAAAATGCCCCTCCAGAAACAGCCAGGGGTTTTGTCCCAGTCTTTGAAGGCTGGAGTGGGGAGATGAAAACTCCCTTGGAGAAGCTGCAGATCGTCAGTCTGTGTTGGTGAGAGGGGATTGGGATGGAGCAGAGGGATGAAAATGCTCTCGGAGAAACTGTAGATGGACATCTGTGCTGGTGAGAGGCATTGGTGATGGAGGAGTTCAGTCAAGGCTGGAGTGGAGGGATGGAAATGCTCTTGGAGAAGCTGCAGATCCTCAATCTGTGTTGGTGGGAAAGGACCGGTGTGAGAAATAATACTTGCAAAAATTTTAAAACGTTTATTAAAACCTTAACAAAAACACAGCAGAAGACTGAATAGAGAAAATATTACAGCACGAGGAGCAGAGGATTTCCCCACCATGTGCTCACCCACACCATGGAGGTTTCCCCTTTTAACCCTTTGCCCCTCCCAAAGTTCTGTCCATCGGCTCCTCCTTCCCTGCCCAGGGCTGAGATCACTGCCTGACACCTTGACTGGGGCTCAGCTGTTGCCATGGTAACGAGTGACCCTCCCAAATGTCCCAAACCCAGGGCACCCCTGGTAACAACACAAGGGGGTAGAACACAACTATAAATCTATGAAACTTCTCCTGACATAGACACAGGATATTTGCCTTTTAATTGTGAGAGTCACCCATGGCACAGCTCGTCTGTCACAGCTGGGATGGAGGGGTTCAGTCAGTGTTCAAGGCTGGACTGGAGGGGTGGAAATGCTCCTGCAGAAGCTGCAGCTGAAGATCTGTGCTGGTGGGAGGGGGATTGGGGATGGAGGGGTTCAGTCACAGCATTTGCAGCCTGGAGTAAAGGGATGAAAATGCCCTTTTAGGTGGTTGTAATAAAAATCTCCTGATCCCAGTATGTGGAGCTGGCAGAACACATGGGAGGACCAGGAGACATCAATATTTTGGGTGGTTACCTGAGGCAAAGCAACCCCCACACCTGAGCCATGTCCCCCTCTCCCAAATCCCCTTCTCCTTCCTTTTTCCTCCACCTTTCTGCCCTTCTTTTTCTTCACAAATGATGAATTTGTCTCCAGGTTCCTTAAGATGGGATTTCCTTCCCTCCTGGAGAAGTTGGAGAGGGATAATACCCATGTCTGCAGAGCCAGGATTGCAAGGCAGAGACTCTTTGAAAAGTCTCATTAAGAAATTAGGATCAATCCAAGAACAAGAGGATGGGATCTATATGAAACGCCCAACAAATTGTACTTGAAAATCATTCAAATACATTTAAGCTTCAGCCTTCAAAAAAAAAGAGTAAATTTCAGAAAAAAATGTTTGTTTATAAAATATCAATTTGGGTAAATATGTTTACATTTGAGTATTAAAAATAAAAGGAAGGCAAGGAGATATTTGCATTTTTTTTCATTCCCAGTGCCAGCTTGTGTCTCTCAACAGCTGCCTTCAAATCTTCTGTTAATCTCCAGCTTTAGGTTACACCTGGCTGGTTTAAACCTGTTGAGTTTTGGTGCAAGTGATTCATTTCCTTAAAAAATTCTGTCTTTTATTTACTCCTGCCTTGCTCAGCTCAGAGTGGCCTTGTAACCCCTCCCTTTCTTTCCCAGTCATCTTTTTCTTTCTGTTCTAGTCTGAGTTAATTTTCCTTGAAGAACAGATGTAAATTAGTGACATAAATTAGCAAAGTGATTAACGCTCATGGTTCCACCCCCTCAAGGACTGGAGTTACTGAAGCAAAGCTCAAACCAGTCTTGATGGCAGCAGTGCCTCCAGTTTTTATTGGATCTTGTTGGGGAGACAGAGGTGGGTTTTATTTGGTCAGACTCCAATTTTAGGGTAAACCTGAAGCATCAGGAGCAGAGCTCAGTGAGTTTCCAGAGAGATGGAAACCCAGGAAAATCTTCCCATGGCTGAAATAACAGAAAAATGTGACACTCTCTGTTCATCTGAGGTTAAAGCCAGAAGAGATCAATCAGATAATTAGAAATAATTATATTTTGTTTTCCTTCCCATTTCTGACATAGAAATAAGAATTCTGCTGTTTCACTGGGCTCGGGGATTTTGATTAAATCAATTTTTTGTGCCACTCATCCTCTTGCTGTTGTGACCCACAGAGGAAGATCCATGTGAGTGCAAATCCATCGTGAAGTTCCAGACCAAAGTAGAAGAGCTCATCAATTCCTTGCAGCAGAAACATATCCTTTGGAAGTTTGGCCAGAATTGGGTGGGTTGGGCTGGGATTTCCACAGGCACCATGGGGAAGGTCTGTTCCTGGGAGAGGGAGTAGGGATGGGGCTCAGAAAGGTGGGAATGAGGCACCAGGGGGGTCAAATGTGGCACTCAGAGCTCCAGGCTGGTGACAAAGTGGGGATTGGTCAAAAGTTGGACTTGATGTCCCTTGAGGGCTTTTCCAAGCTCTGGGATTCTGGGATTGTGGGGAGATGGGGCTGCAGGTCCTGAGGCAGCTGGAATGGGAGGCAGGGGGTTCCTTCAGAGCAAACATCCAACACTGCCCAAATTCTTCATGGACTGCAGGGACAGAGGGACATCAGAGCACCTCAGACTGTAGGTGGGTGGTGTGGATGATCCAGATGGACGCATCCACCCATCCCAGGTTCTCACAGCTGGCCAAAACTCAGTGCTGGGAGATAAATCCTGATGGAACTGTTCCCTGGAAGCATCTCCAGCCAGGTGAGTTGGATCCCATCAGAACCCACCTGGTGGGACTGAGTTCTGCCATGCTGGGCCTTTCACTAAGTGGAAGAAAGAGAAAAAAATTTTTAAACAAACTTGTGAATAGGATTAAAACTTCTGAAAAACTGAATTCATGGAGCCTTGGGGTGGCTCATGAGGGCAGGGGAGATGTCTCACCACTGAGGAACAGGAAAGGATCTAATTTTAAAAGGAACACTCTGATTTCTTCACACATTCTGGGCCCTGCTGTGGCACAGCTCTGCTCCTCCTCCCGGAGCCAGGCTGGGTGAGATCTGTGACCTGTGTGGTGCAGAGGTCACGGGAAGTCACAGCTCCCACCTGGTGGGTGGCTAACCCAGGCACACCATCAACAGGAATTAGTGAGAAGAGCAGAAAATTGCTCTGGAATGCCAGGAAAAGCTCTTGCTCCTCTCCTCAGGGTCAGGGGCTCTGTCAGCCCCTCCTTTCCCTCCTCCTCTGGGAGTGAGCCTGTGGCAGTGGGAGGATGTGTGAGCACAGACAGCTCCTTCCTGGGGTGAGCTCCGTCAGCCTGAGAGCTCTGGGAACGCCAGAGGGGATGGGCACAGATCCCCTCTGCTCCTGCTCCCATCCCTACCTGTGCTGCCAGCCTGGGACTGGGGAATTATTGAGTAGTTTGGGTGGAAAGGACCTTAAAATTCCTCCCATTCCACCCCTGCCATGGCAGGGACACCTCCCACTGTCCCAGGTGCTCCCAGCCCCAGTGTCCAGCCTGGCCTTGGGCACTGCCAGGGATCCAGGGGCAGCCACAGCTGCTCTGGCAATTCCAGCCCAGCCCCTCCCCACCCTCCCAGGGAATAATTCCTTCCCATCTAAATCCCATCTAAATCTCTCCTGTTTTAGTTAAAATCTTGGCCCATCACTCTGTGCCCACATAAAAAGTCTCCTTCCCAACATTCCCAGAAAAATTGCCATTTTCCTCCTTAACTGCTCCTCACTGGAAGCTGTGGCCAAAAGAATCGAAGCCCTGGAGAACAAGATCATCTAAAACCCCACTCCAGCAGTTTTTCACCTCCTTCCCAAAGTAACAGAACCAGAACTGCTCCATTTTTCAGGGAGGGCAGCTCAGCCCCAGGGCTCTGGGCAGCTTTTATTAAGGTCTAGGCTACCTGCATTTGTTTAAAAGGAAGAATTATTACAGTAGAGCAGACTTTGTATAAAGGGCAGAGCACAGGGTGTGACTGAGAGTTAGACCAGGCTCGAGTTTGTTGCATCCTATAGAGTGCATATATTCAAAAAAAAAAGAAACAAAAACCTTGAAAGATTTTTTTTATTTAAAGCTTAATATATATACAATGTGTTACTGAGTACTTGATGATGAGTTCTGTGAATCCTCTGCTGCAGCTTTTGTTTCTATGCATGAGATAATTTAATTTAAAAGTCGGAGTGACTTAGACTCACCCTCAGCTGCTGGGTGTGAAGGCTAAAGCTGAGCTCCTGGTTGTTGCCAGTAATTAGGTGAGGTTTAGTTCTGATCCTGAGCGTGCTCTGCAGGCAGGCTGGGCCAGGCTGATGAGCCTGGGCTCCTCCCGAGCTGTGGAACTGGAATGGGAGCAGCTTTCCCAGCAGGGAATGGTGGCAGTGCCCCAGTGCCTGGGCTGAGCCTGCTCTGGGTGACATGCAGGGCACCCTCTGTGGCCCTGAGTGCCACCAGCCAGGAGATGTGCCCTGCTCTGGGTGACCCTGACCAGGTTCAGGGACCCTCTGTGGCTCTGCCAGATGTGCCCCTCACCCGCAGCTGGAGCTGCACTCCATCCCCCACCCCGGGAATGCTGCTGGAGCTGCCCTGGAACCAGAGCCTCGGTCCCTGCGCCCTCCCAGGCTCACCCCACAGCTCGGAGCAGCTCCCAGGCTCACCCCAGACCCTGCAGACTCTGCTGCTCCCGGATTCCCTGGGAATGGGGCCGGGAGCACCTCAGGCTGCCTGTCCCTGCCGCTGTACCTGGCCGTGGATCCCCACGGCACTGCCGGACGCCTTAGGGGAGGTTTATGGGGTTTATGGGTTTCTTTATGGGGTTTTATTTTTTGTATCAAAATATTTATACTTGAGACTACATGAGAAAAGCTTTTCAGGGCGACTTGGCCTGTTCAGAAGCATCACCAGAGCAGATGTGTTTTGGGTTTGGGGAAATATTAAAAGTTTGCTGGAAATTTGTGAAGCCAGTGTCATCCTTTGTGTGAGTGCTGAGGAGGTTGCCTGACAACAGCACCTCCCCAAAGGCTCATTAGAGGGAGGAAATAATCTCATGTCATGTCCTCTTATCTCTGTGAAAGGGAAGAAATGGGTCCAGAGAGAAAGGCAGACCCTTCTCTCCAAACACAGCCTCTTTTACAATAAAAATCATTCCTTTCACTCCTGGAGATGAGGGGATGAGTCAAGCCCTGTGTCAAGGGCTGCAGGCAGCTCCTGATGGCCAAACCTCACCCTGGCAGGCAAATTGTGAATATCCCAGACCCAGAGTAACTCCTCCAGCTCCTGAACTTCTTGGGATGAGTTCTTGTTTATTTTTACATGTAAATTGTAGATGTTTCACATTTGTGTCTCGACAGGAGCAGATCCTGTTGTGATCATTTGTGGGATTATCCCAAGTGCATCTATGAGAGCCCCCGAGCCACTTCTCTTGATAAATTAGAACAAATTCAGATGTGCAGGTGCGTCCTGAACCTGTCTCCTAGGGGAGCAAGTCACCCCTGCTGCCACCCAAGGAATCTTTTTCCTCATGTGGAATCACTTTCCATCTTAAATATATTTAAAATATATTTATGGGAGCAGAAAAACCCCTGCAGGGCAGTAGGAGTTGTTTCTGCATGTTGTGGCTTTCAGCTTTTTTCTTATCCTTCATTCTATTTTCTCCTCTTCCATTTTTTTCTCTCTTCAATCAGCTGATCAGAATTCATCCCCATCTGATAAGGTTAATCATTGATTAATCTTATTTTATGTCCAGCTATAATCCCTTTGCCCATCATGGAAATGAGCTCCTGTGGGTGATTTCCTTATGTCCTTATCTATTTATTCTTTAAATGCCCTAAAAGTAAAAATGTAATGGCCTCAGGATCTGGAAGATGGATTTTATTTTAGTTCTTGCCATGGAAGGGCCCACATTCGAGGGTTTCACTGTTGCCATCCTGCAGTTGAAGCCGTTTCCCTGATTTTTCAGGAAATGGGAGAAATTCCTGTCTGCATCTTTGCACTCAGTCCACTTTGAACACATCAACTTCCATGAAACTCATTTTCTGGGGAAAGAAAACAATTTCCAGCCCTTTCTGGGGAGGCTGAGCCAGGCAGAGCCGTTACTGGGGGCAGGATTGCAATCCCAATTCTTGGGATGGGAAGGGCTGATCCTGAGCGTTGCTCCTCCATGGCACCTCCAGGCATGAGGTTTGGATTGGACTGGGGGACTGGATCCTCCCTAAATCCTGCAGTGCCTTGTTTCAGGAGTGCAGACACAGCAGATCTTCTTCCCTGAGGTTTTTTTGTGGAGAGAAGACCATTATATCCATGTTTTGCTCGGTATTTTCCCCAGAGTTTCTATGCCCATCCATCCTCTCCATCAATCAAGGAGCAATCTTCAGATTTCTCTGGTTATTGCTCATTAAAACCCCAATCCCAGCTAAACTCTGGATCACCCCTCAACCAGGAAAATCCCCCTCAAGGAGCCCAACCTCAGAATCGGCCATAAATAACAAAACAAAACAAAACAAAACAAAACAAAACAAAACAAACAAAAAAAAAAAACACTCCTTGAAGGGACCTGGCAATAAAGAGTAGTGCATAGCTGCCAGAGAAGGCAAACGCTGCAGAAAAAAAAAAAAAAAAAAGAAGGAATTTTTCCCTCCCAGTGCTCCAAGTTCCATTGTCAGGCCCAGAATAGTTTCTGTGAGGAATATTGTGGTTCAGATAAAGCAGAACTAAACTAATTAACAAGCATTCTTCCTCCCTTCTCCCATCCACTTAAAACAACAAAAACCAGCCCGGAAGTCAATTAGTCACCGGGTTCTGATGTCCTAATTAGCGTCATTAATGGATTGCCCAGGGGCAGCGGGGTGGAGCCGGCAGAGGAGAATCCCTCAGCTTAGTGCGGCTGATCTGGGAAACAAAGCATGGCAAAACCTCACCCTCGAAGGCAAGTCCTGAATATCCCAGTCCCAGGTAACCCCTCCTGCACAGCCAAACACAGCCTGATGTCCCTGTGAAAAACACCTTCACCCTCCTGTGAAAATTTACCAAGTTTAATCAAGGACAAGAGGAGACAAGGACCACAGAGCAAAGATTTAGGGTGCATCTTGGCACTCAGCCAAGGGCCCCCTGCTATTTTGGAAACACTCTTTATTTACCATTTCTATTGCATCAGCCTGTTGCATATTCATAAACAAGTATGCATAGAAAACTTTTCCCCAAACTAGTTTACATTTTCTAAGAAGTGTTCAGCCTGGCTTCTCCTCGGATCTGCTTTTTCAGAGCACATTCCTTGGTTGTGGTTTGAGTCCTTTTTTATCACCTCCAGTTTGGGCCCTGGCCCACTCTGCCTTCAGTCGGTGAGTGCTGATGGTTGGCAGATCTGTACAGGCGTCCCCATCCTGTGTCCATTGGTGTTATCCCATCCCAGCAGGCATTTTAACACAAGCACACTGATACCAGCTATTTCACTGAGCTTAATGAACAACAGAAACAAAAACTATATCTTTATAACAAAGTTACTTTTACACTACACATATAAATCTATTTTAATATTTGACAAGAAACAATATTATATATAATATATATCTATAACACATACTTATATCAGCTATTTCACTGAGCTTAATGAGCAACAGAAACAAGAACTACATCTTTATAACAAAGTTATTTAACACCACACATATAAAATTCATTTAAATATTTGTGAAAAACCAATATTATAATATGTATCTATAACATCCCAAATCCGCAGGGATGGGCTGGGAAGGGTCTGGGTGCAGGAGGGTGAGATGATCCGCTGCACACAGGGAGCTCCTTTCCTTTCCCTTTGCTGCCTTGTCCTTAAAGGAGATTTTCCAGACAGGTGCTGATGCCACTTTCCTGGAAATATTCCAGGCCAGTTTGGACTGATCTCCTTGAGGATGTCCCTGCTCACTGACCAGATGACCTTTAAATGCCCTTTCCAATCCAAACCATTCCATAATTTCATTATCTTACACATGCCCCACTCCGTCTTTCCACTTTTCCACCATGTCCTAAGTTCTTTTAGATTTTCTGGCAAAATGAGTTATAAAATGTTATCCCCAAAATCCCAAGTTCTTTTAGATCTCCTGGCCAAATGATTTATAAAATGTTGTCCCACCAAAAGTCCCAAGCTCCTTTAGGTCTTCAGGAAACATAAATTCTAAATTATTAGGTTTTAGGCATGGAAGAAAAGTCCTTGGCCACTTTTCCCTTGTTGGTACTGAAGCCATGGGAAGCCTTCCCAAGGCAGAGGGAAGCTGTTTTTCCTCTGGGGAAGCCGTTTCCTCCTGCAGGGCACTGATATCATAACACAGGGCCATTAGTAATCAAATTAAAAAGTGCTTTCAATTAAACCCAGGGCTGGGAGCTCGCTGACATCTTTCAGCAGCAATTTGTAACACTCACGCCCTGTAATTGCTGCTAATGTACGGGCAGGGAGCACCAGGCACTGCTGTGGTTTTCCTCCAGGCCCTAGATCAGGCTGCGATCCCAATAAATGGGAGCAGTTCCCTGTCCCCAGGGGTTCCTGGGGAGGAGCAGGTTGGTGTTTCCCTTTCCGGGGTGGAGGAACTGAACCCCAAGAATTCACAGCATCAGGAAGTGCTGGGAGCATCCAGGTTTTTCTCCAGGGCCTGGAATCTGTCTGGGGCTGGGAGAATTTCCTGTTCTTTGGGAACAGCACTGAAATTCCTCTCCTTCCTCCAGTGCTCAAGCAGCTGAAGGTGCTGCTGGATTTATGTTATGCTGTCTTAGTTTGAACGTGGGCACAGAACACACACCCCAGACACATCTTGCATTTCCAACCCAAGCCATGTGCAAATTATTATTTCTCACTTAGACTCAGGGAGAAGCTTCACCAGGGCTGAGAACATCCCCATAATTCCTGCACTCAGGAACTTCCTGAGGATCAGAGCTCTGGCCAGAAATTGGAATTGGCTCTGTATTGCAAGCAGCCTTTGGGATTTATTGATGTTTTTAGTCACTGCTCAGGGCAGAGCTGTTCTGTGGGGTTTGCATTGGTTGTGGTGTTTGGCTGTTCCCACCATCCTGCATGGGTCAGGCTGGGATCCCAATAAACAGGAGCAGTTCCCTGCCCTCAGGTGTTCCTGGGGAGGATCAGGTTGGTGTCCCCCATCCTGGCTGGAGGAAGTGAACCCTGAGAATTCACAGCATGTGGGGAAGTGCTGGGACCATCCTCAAAGGGCTGTAGCGATGGGCAGGAAGGAGGAATTCCTGCCCTGGAGACCAAGGGCTGTCCTGAGGCAGCTCCTGAGCACCCTCATGCCCTCTGGTTCTCCACCCTGGCTGCTGGGACCTGAACATGACCCCAGCAGCAGCTCTTGATATGGCCTGTGGCCACAGCTGGAATGTCCCTAGGGTCACAGCAGGGATGTCCCTAGGGTCACAGCAGGGATGTCCCCTCCCTGTGGCCCCCTTCCCTGTGCCCGCTGGCGTGACTTTACTCTGGTGAAGCAGTTCCCACTCTGGAGAGAGGGAGAAGCAGGATAAAAGCTGTTCCTGCCTTCCAGGGAAGAAGCCCCAGACTCAGCCAGTGTTAGGGCTGGAAACTGGGAACTCCCCACTCTTCATGAACTGGGAACAGGGAATTTGACACCTCAGCACAGCCTGGCAGGGCTCAGGTGGCACAGGGAGCTCCTGGCCCAGAGCTCTGGGGAATCCCAGTGCTTCCCCCGGATCCTGGGCCAGGGCTCCCTGGAATCTCAGGGATTCTGTTGCTGGACCTTCCAGAACAGCACAAAATTAATAATTCCCATGGGAAAATCACTCCCTGCCCTTTCCTGCACCTCCAGTGCAATCACCTGGCTTTGGAATTTTATCACCATGCCCATAAATTAGCCACTGTGTATCAGCAGCTAATTGGAAAAAAGTTAATTACTGATAGCAAGGTCTGCTTTGGGAAATAAAGGATTAATTTCAGACCTGTGTGGGGGAGATCTTGATAGCAGCAGGTGGAAGGGAAAAATTTAAGGTGGATGTAAATTGGGGCAGGGAGATAAAATGGTAATTGTGGAAGTAGTTTTGGAGCTCAGTGCAGCCCTTAGGAAAAAGATGGAAAATCCTCAGCCCACAGAGCCTTTCCTCCTGGAAATGAGGGAGTGAAGTGAGAGCTCCCAGAGGGCAGGGACAGTGACAGGGACATGGGTTTGTCATGGCCCCAGGTGCTGCTCCAGACAGGCACTGGGGCTTGGAGGGCAGCTCTGGTCCCACCTCTCACTCTGTGGGATAGTGGGGCACGTTCATTTCACCAAACCCTCCAGACTGTCCATACACCAGCCTGCTCTGGAAAGAGCCATAAACTTATTTCTTACTAGGGATAAGAATTTTTTTACCCTGGCACACTTTGCCCAAATTCTCCGGGCCCTGGCATGGATTCCCAGAGCAGCTGTGGCTGCCCCTGGATCCCTGGCAGTGCCCAAGGCCAGGCTGGACACTGGGGCTGGGAGCACCTGGGACGGTGGGAGGTGTCCCTGCCATGGCAGGGGTGGCACTGGGTGGGGTTTAAGTCCCTTCCACCCAAACCATTCTGGGAAAACAGCAGATGCCCAGAGCACAGGGAAATGGGGGTGTAACAGGGACAGTGACAGATTCAGGGGAAAAAAGCTCCAGGCCTGGAGCAGCAAAAAATGAAACAAGAGCTGGGCTCTGCAGGTGAGAGTGTGTGAGCAGGGGACATTTGGGACAGCAGGGACAGGGGAAACCCCCCCAGCAGCAGCTGCAGGTCAGAAGTGGCCACAGGACACCTGGCTCCAGGTGACACCAGCTCCAGGGGACACAGCTCCAGGGGACACCCAGCTCCAGGTGACACCACAGCCCAGGCCATGCACAGGATGAGACAGCCCTGAGGGCCACAGGAGCAGGAGCCAGGCTCACTCTGCCGGTGGGGTGGGGATTTATCCACAGCTGAGGGGGACTGGAACCTGCAGGAGTTGAACTGGGAGCACTGGGACCCTCCTGTTGCTGAGTGTCACCCCCGGTGTGGTCAGTGGGGGCTCAACGCCTCTGGCCGCTGGCACAGGGGTGTCCCCTGTCCCCGTGACTCCCCCTGGGCACCAGAGGAGCCCAAAGCTGTGCCAGGCTTATCCCTGCCCCATCACATCCCGCTGGAGGGATCCCGCGGGAGTGGCACAGCTTTAGGGGTGCCCTGCCCCATGGCCACACACCCGAGACCCCGGGACAAAACCCATTTGGGGACACGGCCCGAGGGTGACGGGGAGGGGGAGCAGCAGCACGGATTCCAGAGCTGGAACGCAGGAGGCCAGAGCGGCTGGGATCCAGGCTTCCCATCGCCGGGACGCTCGCACTTGTCGCCGCTGTCACTAGATGTCCCCACGCGAATACAAATCACGGCTGGCATCCCCCAAAGCCCGCGCCCGGCCCCTGTCCGTGACACTGACGGTGATTAATGACAGCACCAATTAGCCGCTCCTCATCGGCACCGCAGCGGCGAGCTTTGATTTGCTTAACCCGCAGCAAACAAAGTGGAATGGATAGACAGATAAATAAATAAATAAATAAATAAATAAATAAATAAATAAGGAAATAAGCAGCTCCGCGGGGTGTGCGGCGCCAGGAGGCTGCGGGGGCTGGAGTCGCTGCCGGGATCCAGGCTGATGCTCCCCGTCCATCCCCGGGCACCGCCGGGCCCCGGGAGCCGAGCCCTGCCCTGCCCTGCCCTGCCCTGCCCTGCCCTGCCCTGCCCTGCCCTGCGCTGCCTCCTCAGCCCTGCCCCGGGAACTGGGAAATGGCGCTGGGTCCTCCCCGGGATGAGACAAGTGGGCTGGATTGGGGTGGGAACACTGGGAACTGGAATGGGAACACTGGGCATTGGAATGGGAACACTGGGAACACTGGGCACTGGGATGGGAGGTGTGGAGTTCCCGTGCCTGGAGGTGTTTGAGGAAAGCCTGGATGGGGCACTCGGTGCCATGGGCTAGTGACAAGGGGGTGTTGGGTCTCAGGTGATCCCAAAGATCTTTTCCAGCCCGGTTTATTCCATGATCCTGTGATTACCAGAGCTCCCATGGCCCTGCCCATGCCTGGAGCATTCACTAACCCCGAGGTGATCAGGGCAGGCCAGGCAGCTCCAGCTGCAGGGAGGGAAGGGATGTGAATTCCCAGGGTTAGGGGACTGCCCTGGGGGCAGGGAATGAGGATGGGCAGAGGGACAGGCGGGGAGGGAGGGAGGGGGACCCAACTGCATGAACAGGGCACAGGTGAGGGCTGGATGGGAGAATTCCAGGGCTCAGGGGTCCAGCTTTTCCTGGATGGGAGAATTCCAGGGCTCAGGGGATTGGTTTTTGGCTGGATGGAGATTTCCACTGCTCAGGGTCCAGCAGCAGGATATTAATATTGGGATATTAATATTAATTCCCAGCTCATTAAAGCTGCTTTATTTCCTTGAGGAGAGGACAGTGGAGATTGTGACTGGAGCTGATCAATCCTCGGGCTTTGCCCTCCCCATTTCTCTGCTCTCATTTCTTCAGGCTGGGAGCTCAATTTTCCTGGGAAACTGAGGATGGTCCCATGGGAGATGCTCCTCCTGCTCCTGCCCTCCTTGGGGTTGCTGGTCTGTAGGGTTGCTGATCTTTAGGGTTGCTGATCCTTAGGCTCAGGGTTTATTCCCACTCCAGTGCCTGATTTTTGTCACACTTGATGTCCCCAGGGCACATTTTGCTTCTTCCTCCCTCCAAAGAGAGCTCACAGAAGTGCTTGGGCTGTGTGACAAGGCTGACCCCACAAAATGTCTGGGAACTGCATGGCATGGTTTCCCACATCACAGGAAAATGGCCCACAGCCATCAGAGGGGAAAATATAAAAATTAAAATCCAAGTTGCTGTAACAGCAGCCCCTTATCTGCTGCCAATGGTTCTGGTAACCCCCAGGCCCTTCTGATCTGCCCAGAAATCCCAGACACGAGCCCAAGGTGCCGAGGAGAGCTCAGTGCTTCTGTCCAAGCAGAGAATTGGGAAAGGGGATTGGTCCTGCAGGCTCAGAGGAACGGATTGAAAAATGCGTTTGGAGACCAGGAATGGCCCCAGCCGTGCTGCGGGAGGGCTCATCTGGGATTCCAGGCAGGCTGGGCAGGATTTCACTTGCCAATCAACATCTGATTTATTTCCTGGGAACACGAGATCTTCATTCCGTGGCTGCCTCTGCTCCGACATTTCTGGAGATTGCAAAATGAAGCTGTGTGCTCTTTTTTTTTTTTTTTTTTTTTTTGTTTTGTCCAGAGCAGCAAGAGAAGGAGAAAAACATGGATCCCAGGAGAGCTCCTGGGCAGGGTGGGATGAGAGCAGAGTCAGCTCCAGGTCACCCCTGTGCCTGCTCGAGTGCTGGGATCATGAGGGTGAGGCTGGAGCTCAGATCCCAGGGATCATCTGCTTGATCCTGGCTGGAAATCTCCACCCAGGAAGAGGACAAAGGCTGGAAAAGCAAATCCGCTTTTCCTGCCTTTTATTCTCTGCCCACATCAAGGGACCCCCGGTGGTCCATCCTGGTGGCTGCTGTGACAGGAGTGACCCACGGCTCCTGCAGGGAGCTGCTCTGACCAGGAAAAATCCCTTGGGAAGGGCTGGGGCTGTGCAGCCAGAGCCTGGGGGCTGTTTAAAGCCCAGCCTCTGCCCAGCAAGAAGTGTGGTATCCAAGGAAACACGATATCCAAGGAAATGTGGTGTCCAAGGGATCAAGACATCCAAGGGAACACAAAGTCCAAGCGATTGTGGTGTCCAAGAGATCAAGACATCCAAGGGAGCACAATATCCAAGGGAATGTGGCACCCAAAGGATGCCCCCATCCAGCCCCTGGAGCTGGAATAGCTGTATCCCTTCAGGACCACCTGGATATCTCCATGGAGCATCCCAAGGCCTTCCTGGATCCCTGGAGCTCCCAAAAGTCAGAGCCAGCCCTGGTGTGCTGCAAAAGCGAAGGCAGGACAAGGGGAACAGGCTCAGGTTGTCCCAGGGAGGTTTGGGCTGGACATCAGCAGGAATTTCCTCATGGAAAGAGGAGTTAATCACAGGAAGGGACTGCCTGGGGCCGTGCTGGAGTCACATCCCTGAAGTGCCCAAAAATGGGTGGATGTGGCACTTGGAGGTTCAGTTCAGAGGGATCCAGTCAAAATTTGGCCTTGATGCTCTTGGAGGTTTTTCCAGCCATAACTGCTCTCTAATTCCATTATTTCCCCAACAGTCTGGGCATCCAGAGGCTCAGGATTGTTTCAGGGAAGAACAAACCAAACCGTTTCTAACAGAAACAACTGTTTGAGGTTGTCTCTTTTTTTTGTTTTGTTTTGTTTTGGTTTTGTGTTTTGTAAAGCTCCCCCACAAGTCCCAGTGTGGGAGAGAGCATTCAGATCCTCATTTTCATTCTGCTCAAGACAGAAACCTTTTCCTGCAGTTGTTTCATCAGAAAAGAATCGGATTTTTTTCGCCCCCCACTCACCCTCCCTGAATCAAATAAAGAAAAAAGGTCATTTAAATGAAAGCCGGTGCTCAGAAGGTTTAATACATTAAATTAGATGCAGGGAAATAAAACCACAGTGGAGCTGTTTCCTCAATGAAGGATTTGGATAAAAGAGCTCCCTATTAAAAATGTTTAGCCACTGTTTTGCTCTGAAAATATTTGAACTCCAGTACAAAAGAGAAAAAAAAATAAAACACTTTCCAGAAAGAACCATCAGAAAATAACTCAGAATTCAAATTAATGTAGCATGTTTTGGTTGGGATTTGGGGACTGAAAAAATGTTATTTGGGAAAAAGATGCTGGGTTTGCAGACAATGGGAAGAAGGGCACAGACAGAGACATCTAAAAAAAACACTTTTTGCTTAAAACAAAAAATCAAAATGCACACATTTGGGTGAAAACAAACAACCAGCACCATTCAAGATGCTGGAAGAGCCAAGGGAGTTCATTGTGTTTGGTTTTCCAAAGCTGCCTCTTCCTCACCCTTAAGAAAAGCGCTGTACATTAACAAAATATTCCCCTGACCTGGAACTCGCCCAGCCAGGGTTTTTCCTGCCTCATTTCCTTGGGAAGCTCTGGGATGAGCTCTGGAGCTCTGCCTTCCACAGCTCCAGACCTTCCACACCCCTACAAAGATCAGCACCAGGAATGGGAATTTCTACTCCCTTATGGTCTCTGCGGCAGGACCAGGGAATTGCTGATTTCCTTCCATTCTCCTCATTCCATCCATCACCATTCCCCACATTCCACCATTCCAGAACAGCTCCATCCCCACTGGCACCAGCTCTGCCTCCAGCCCTGCTGTGCTGCAGGTCCCAAAATGCTGGAGGTGCCACCCCACGGCACCATCCCTTTCATGGGATCGTGGAATCCCGGGATCACTGAGGTTGGAAAAGATTTCTGAGACCATTGAGTGCCAGCTGTGCCCGATGCCCACCTTGTCCCCAGCCCAGAGCACTCAGGGACCACCCCCGGCTGTCCCCTCCTGTCAGGAGTTGTGCAGAGCCACAAGGCCCCCCTGAGCCTCCTTTTCTCCAGGATAAAGGAGGATTGGAGGATATTTCCTTTTAGCCAGGCCTTGGCAGAGGCTGCCCAGGGAGCTTTGGTGTCCCCATCCCTGGAGGTGTCCCAGGAATTCCTGGATGTGGCTTTCAGAGCTCTGGGCTGGGGACAAGGTGGGCATCAGGCACAGCTTGGACTCGATGATCCCAGAGGTTTTTTCCAACCTCAGCGATCCCGGGATTCTCAAGGCTACTGTCACCTTGGGGGAGCAATGAAAACCAACGCACAGGAAGTTCTGAAGGAAAAAACAAACAACCCGCTCTGTCCTTTTTTCGGGAATGCAACATCCAGCCCAGACCCACCCCAGCTCCATCTGAGCTCCAGAAGCTGCCTGGCAAATCTTCAGTGGAACCGGTGTGACCCAGAATTCCCATTCAACGGGAGCCGGTCCCACCCAGAGCGGCTGCTTTCCCTTTCTTCCCTTTCACTCCTTCCTTTCATCCTTCTGGGAAGAAACCCAAGATGAAATCTCAGCCCCTTTAGAGCGCGGGGCAGGGGGGAAGGAGCCTCAATGCGGATCGCGAGTGCTGATGAGGAGGAAGCACATCTGCAGAGGAGACTTCCAATGGAGCATTGTCTGCGGGGTGTCGCCGGCCCATTTCCTCCCATCGGAATTCTGCTGCTGGAAGCACTCCCGGGGAGCGGCCCCGCTCCACATCTGCAGCAGCCCCCGAGCTGCGAGCTCTCAATCCTGCCTTTCAAACGCCAGGCATGAGGGAGGAGAGCGGGGGAGGCAAAATCGCGGCTTTTATTGATGAAATCCCCCCTCCCTTCCGCAGCCACCGCCATCCTGCACCCCGCAGGGGCCGGGAAGCGCCGGGCACCGCTCCCCTTCCTCCGGAATCTGTTGGAGGAGCAGCCCCGGGGATCAGGGACTCAATTTGGCAATGCCAGGGCTCTGGCAGCTCCTGGAGAGCTCTGCCCGGCTGCCCACAGGGATGATCCATGAGCAGGACAGGGGAAGAGGAGCGCTGAGCTGCCGGAGCATCAGCGATTCCGGAGCCGTCCGCGCTCCCACCAAAGCGGAGCTGCCCGAGGGCACCGCGCAGCCCCGGGCGGAGCAGGCTGGAAAAGAGGCAGCTGTCAGGAAGTACAAGGGAAGAGCAAATCAGCCAGGCAGGGGCAAGGTCAGCAATCAAAGATCTCCTAATGCTCCCTGGCAGCGCTGGGAAAGCAGCTGCAGCTCCCTGCCAGGGAGTGGATAAAATGAGGATGTCTGTGCAGGAATCACGGCAGCGATGCTGCTCTCAGAGCTGGGGCAGGGATCAGCTGTTCCCAGCAACTCGGAGCACCAGCAACTCCTCGTGCGCTGTAGCTGGGACCAGTAAGGACCAGTCTCGAAGGTCCTTGTCACAGCCAAGGGTGGCAGCTGCAGCACGGCAGGAGGAGGTGACTGGGCTGCTTTGGCACCACCCAAACTCATCAGCACCGAGGTGGAGCTGGGTTTGACCAGGGGATCCCTGAGCCTGCACTGTGCTGGCTCCCCAGTGACTCTGGAGGTGACATTGGGGACAGTGTTCCCCCCAAACCCCTCAGTGACCCCAGGTCCTGAGCTCATTCCACAGGTGTGAGAATTGCTCAGCACTGCTGCTTGCTTCCACACTGCCATCCCTCATCACCGTGACTCTGGAGGTGACATTGGGGACAGTGTTCCCCCCAAACCCCTCAGTGACCCCAGGCCCTGAGCTCATTCCACAGGTGTGAGAACTGCTCAGCATTGCTGCTTGCTGCCAGACTGCCATCCCTCATCATTCCCACCCTTTTTTTTTTCTTTTTTTTTTTAAATTTTTTTTAATTTTGAGTTTCCTTTGACAAGCCAGTGGGCTCAGCTGCAGAGCAGCAGCTTCTCCCTGGCCTGCCAGGGAGGAAATTCCTCCCCTCAGAAAGGAGGCAGCTGGGAGACGATCCAGGGATCAGGATGGGAATTTCTGCACTGCAGGGGAGCAGCAGGAGCAGGCACAGGAGCACCCTGGATCCAGGGAGGGGACAAAGAGCAGGAGTTCAGGTCCTGCTGCTCCTTGGAGGGTGGAGGTGCTGAAGAGCCCCAGACCTGCACCAGGGACCACTCAAATCATTTGGAGGGGCTGATTCTGAAGGGTAAGAAGGAAAAAGGGGTCAGGAAAGTGGGTTTGAGCACTTCTACAGGTAAAAATCTGCAGTGCAAAGGGCCAGTCACCCTAACCCCCCAGGGCTCCATGGCACAGATTCCCTCCAGCATCTCTCCAGACTCCTCAGACTGAGGCACCACAACCACTCTGCTACTGAGGACAGAGCCATTTGCAGCTGGACTCGAGGGTAAAAGGATTTGTGGAGCTCTCTGGTGCCAGCCAGGACCTGGGATTCCCAGCAGCAGCAGCACAAGTGATGAACCTGCAGCCCCAGGGGATAAAACCCAGCACATCCTCTGGATAAAAGTGCCCCCGTGTCAGGGATAATACAGCAAAGCTTTTAATCAATCCCATTAGGGAGAAGTGGAATCAAGCCTGCCCCTCTGCCAGGCTGCCTCAGAGCAGCTCGTTGCTCCCGGCAGCTTCTGCAGGTGCAGAGATTGCCCTGTGCTGAGGTGAGATTGAATTGAGCCAAAACAAATCCGAGGGTGTTTCAGGCATTAAAGTTCCTGGGGAATGTCAGTGGTTATGTGGTACAAGCATCTCGTTTTCAATCTCCCCTCGAGTTTCAATTTGGAGGAAGATGGAGTGCTCTGATTGCTGTCTTCGGGGGGAAGTGGAACAAATGAGCCCGGGCAGGAGGGTTTGGATTTGCTGCAGCAGCTCCTGGGGCTGTGGTTGGAGCTTGGATCTCCAGGCTCAAAGCTCATTCCTGGCTGGTGAGAGCTGAAATAAAGCACAATAACAAAGAAATTTTACTGCACTTGGGTCTTTGACAGAGAATCTGGTGCTGCTCCTCACCCCTGGGGCCTTGTGAAGGCCAGGGGAAAGGTGGGGACTGCAGGTAAGGCCTGAGAGACTTCAAACTCTTGCACGAGATGTTGTAAAAAAGGTTCTACACTGACACTGACCCCTCTGAGGAGCTGCTGGACGGGAATGTGGCAGGGAATGATCCCTGGTGTGACACACCCGGGAGGAGCCCCAGAGAGTCCTGGCAGAGGCTGGAATTCTCCTGAAGGAGGATGGATGAGATGGAGGCACTGCAGGGGAACTCAGAGCAGTGGTCTGAGAACTCCATGGGGACAAGGTTTGTCTGGAGAGGGAACAGCTCCTGTCAGAGCAATTGGTGTTACCGGGGGGAAATGAGCAGCTGGGAGCAGCCAGAGCTGTGGGACAGAAATGGGATGAAGGACTGGAGCAGTGGAGGGAGGAGCTGAGGATGAAGGGCCTCATGAAGCACGGCTGGTGTCCCGGGGCCATTCTCATCCCAGGTGATTGTCCTGGGTTGGAAGATGTGTCTGGGTGTGTGTTCTGTCCCCACCTGTCATTTTGTACTATTGCATTTGTTTTTTTCTTTTTTCCCTAGTACAGAACTGTTATTCCTATTCCCATATTTTTGTCTGAGAGTCCCTTAATTTTAAATTACAATAATTTAGAGGAAGGGGGTTTACATTTTTTATTTCAGGGGAGGCTCCTGCCTTCCTTAGCAGACACCTGGCTTTGCAAACCAAGACAGTGTTGAACTCCAGTTCTCTCTGGAATGACTCACATTTCCTCACTCTCCTGTGGAAGTGGTGACTGCTCACCCAGATGGAGCTGGATCCCTGCTCCCACTCCTGATACATTTTCCAGGACCAGCACTCTGGAATATCGCAGGGCAGGGATGGATTGACATCAGCCCAGACATCCTCAGCGGGGAAGCTACTGCTCTCTGTCCATGAGGAAAGGGCAATTCCCTTCACAGAACATGGGCTGGAGGAGTTTTCCTTGTGAAAGCAGCTCCTGGAGGGAGGCATTGACACACTGGGGCCACCGGATTTCACAGTCATGGTTTTAATTAATTAATTAAGGCTGGAAAAGAGCCCTACCAGGGATGGTGACTCCACCACTGCCCGGGGCAGCCTCTTCCAAGGCTTAACCAACCTTTTTGTGAAGAAATTTTCCTTAAAATCCACCCTGAGCCTCCTCTGGAGCAGATTGAGAACATCTCCTCTCCTCCTGTCCCTGTTCCCTGGAGCACAGCCCGACCCCCCGGCTGTCCCCTCCTGGCAGGAGCTGTGCAGAGCCACAAGGGCCCCCCTGAGCCTCCTTTGCTCCAGGCTGAGCCCCTTCCCAGCTCCCTCAGCCTCTCCTGGGGCTCCAGACCCTTCCCAGCTCCCTCAACCGAATTTGCAGCAATTTGTCCCTGATTTCTCTCCCAAAATCAGCATCACACCAGGGGAAAGGACTGCTGGCCCTGTGACATCCCTGGCGGTCCCTCACCCCCTCCATTGCTCCAGCAGCCACAGATTCCTCTGGAAATCCTGAACAGCCTCTCGTTTCCCAGATTCTGGAACCGCAGCCTCCCTCTTAGCCCTGTTTTAGGGACGGTTCATTGCTTTCTTTGGTGGCTTTTGGCTTCCCCCGCCATCCCTTTGGCCTTTCCATTCCGATTTTCCAGCTTGGTTGCAAACCGAATCGCGGCTTTCATGTCTGGGCAGGGCTCAGAGCTCTCTGAGTGTGGCAGTCAGGAGGGCTCGTTTTTCTGTGGGTTATTTCACACTTCAGTGCTGGCTCAGGGTGTAAAACAGCACCAGCACTCCTTTATTCACCAGCGCTCCTTAGCTCAGCTTGATTGGTTCCAATGGCCTTTCCCCCTTTATTTTCCTCCTCCATTTACCCCTTTATATTTAAATCGATATTCTATGAAAGTTTATAAAATTTAATTTTTTAAAAAATTTAACACTAAATTTTGTAGCCTATTACTTGTGCTTTGATAACAACAGGTTACCTAAGATAAATTATTTTAGTTACTTTTCACAGAGCAAAGCCCCGATTCCCCGGCAGATTCCAGCTCCTCTTGACACCCATGGATGGGTTCAGGTGGGAGTGGAAAAGCTTTGCCCTCTCTTCATCAGCACAGGAAGGAATTGCAAGTTTGATGGGAATACTCAAGACTGAGAGCAGACACAGCCAATTTTCCTCACTTCACTTGTCCTTGGAGAAAGCCAGGCCATGAATCAGATAAAAATGGCTGTAATTGTGTTGGGGTTAATATTGTGAGGGGAACACGACCCTCCCCTGCCTCCTGCTCTGTCCATCATTTATCCCCAACCAATTAAATCCTGCAGGGTTAATAGCCTATCACATTATCCATGCCTCTTCCCAGACACAATTCCCAAATTTCTGTTCTCAGTGGGAAAAAATCAACTCTATAAAACAAATAACTCACTACTGTGCCAGCCAAATGCCCCTCCCTGCCACCCAAAACGGGGACCAAAGACCCAAATATTGAAATATTTTCTGAATTTCTGCAGTGACTGAGCCCCTCCCAGCTCTGCCGTGGGCTCAGTCTGTGGCTGGGGTAAAGTTTTAGGTAAAACTGGAAAATCTGTGTAAAGCAAGGGGAGGTGCCATTGTCTCCCAAGGCTTTCTCTGTGGTGACCTGGCAGGAGGAATTTCGGGGGTGTCCAGGTCCTGTGTGGGTCAGCTGCAGTCCCTCAGACCTGTCCCATCAAGGCCACCCACTGCCACAGTCCCATGGGGATGTCCCTGTCCCTGTGTGTGTCACCCACAATGTCACTGTGTGTGTCAGCCCTATCCACAATGTCCCTGTCCCAGAGTGGCTCACTCATGGCCACAATGTCCCTGTCCCTGTGTGTGTCACCCACAATGTCACTGTGTGTGTCACCCCTATCCACAATGTCCCAGAGTGGCTCATTCATGGCCACAATGTCCCTGTCCCTGTGTGTGTCACCTCCAGCCACAATGTCCCCAAGGCTGTTCCTGTCCCAGCGTTGCTCACTCATGGTCACAGTCTCCAGGGCTGTCCCCATCACTGTGTGTGTCACCTCCAGCCACAATGTCCCTGTCCCTGTGTCACCCGCAGTCCCCAGGGCTGTCCCTGTCCCCTGTCCCCCCAGGCCAAGCCCTGCCCGCCCCTGTGTTCACCCTGAGCCAGAGCAGGGCTGTTGTCCCAAATCCCAGTGAAGGTTTCCCATTCCCTCGGAGGGAATCAGTGCCACTGCCACCCTCCCGCTGTCACTTCAGCTTAGTGACAATCGGCTGATGGCATTTAGTGCTCCTCAGCTCCTCATTAGGCGCCTGATTGAAGCCTGTCAGTGATGAGGTTTCCCTTAATTAAGGCAGGATGGTGGCAGTCGGATGCGGAGCGGGAGGATCTGGGTCCCTGTGGGGCTGGGGGACCCTGCCCTGTCCTCTCCGTCCCCTCTGTCCCCTCTGACTCCGACTTTGCAGAGAGTCTTAATTAAGTGTGGTATCCAAGGTTCACCTGCCGAGGCTCCCTTTAATTAGCAGAGCCCTGAGCAGTAGAACTGTCCCAGACAGGGTGGGACACCTCCCGCCCCTCCCAGCCTGGCTGTGGGACAGGGATGAGTCCAGGAGTGCTCAGCTGAACAGGAGCCCAATTTTGGGGCTGCCCTTCCTGCCTGAGTGTCCCCAGTGTGTGGATGGGGCAGATTCCAGGGGTGCCAGTGCCCCTGGCATGGCTGGGGTGGCAGTGCACACATGCTGGGCACAGAAACGTGGGGAAAACCCTTTCCAGAGGGGCCCCAAAAGCCCAGAGCAGCAGAGGAAAAGAAGGAATGCAGTCACTCAGAGAGATGGATGTGCTGGGGCTGAAATCTGTGATCTCTGCACTCTTCACCTCCAGGGGACAGCCAGGACCCCACTGGGAATCAGGGCACAGCTTTTGGGTGTTCCAGCAGGGATTTGAGACAGAAACGTGGAATTATGCCTGGAAAATGCTCTCAGGGACAGGGTGGGATTTAGGGGTGCCTGTGCAGGGCCAGGGGTTGGATTCCATGATCCTGTGGGTCCAGCTTGGCATATTCTGATATTCTGGGATACTCCACCCCACTGTGCAGGGCCAGGAGCTGGATTCCATGGTCCCTGTGGGTCCTCTCCAGCCTGGAGTATTCTGCTATCCCATGATCTCTGCCCCACTGGGGATGGACTCCGTGTCCTTCCCTGGCTGGGCCCCCAGGATGTCCCAGGATGTCCCAGGATGTCCCCAGGATGTCCCCAGGATGTCCCAGGATGTCTCCAGGATATCTCAGGATGTCCCAGGATGTTCCCAGGATGCCCCCAGGATGTCCCAGGATGTCCCAGGATGTCCCCACCCCTGCAGCCTCCTGTGCTGGCAGCTGCCCCCATCCCAGGCTGCGGATTCCCGGGCAGTGCCTGAGGGTGGGAATGATGGAGAGTGGCAATTCCCGAGTTCTCCAGAGGATGCAAACCCTGATATGATATTCCAGCACAGAGCCACCAAGCCCCTATTAAGAGGCTCCTCTTCATTATTCTTTGATTTGCATGGTGCTGTCTGAACGCAGCCAAAATGTGATTATTCCTCGGTGCTGCCTGTGTTACAGGGAGCCAATGCCACGGGGCCTTGTTCAAAAACCGCCTGGATAAATATTGTTAAAAATAAATGCATAACATTAATTCTCCATCGTTCATGTCGCTGTTTATTTAATGCTCTAAAAAGCTAATTACCACTAATTTTATTCTACATCTTCTTCAGGTCTCCCAGTCTTGGCGCTGGAAGATAAAAGAATTAATTGTTAATTAGCATCCCTTTCTGGGAGAACACTTTTTTCTTTATCAAAGATTACAAGAGGAGGGAGAGAGGGAGGGAGGGGGGAAGGAACGAAGCTCTCAATATTTCTGCCAGCCACGGCTCTAAAATGGGATTTTTTTTCTTAAACAGCAGCACTGAGCTCTTATCTGGCCCTGGGGAGGAGAGGGCCGAGCTCTGGGGTGTGAAGGCAATCAAATCATCCCTGTCAGAAGAGTTCTGC
This sequence comes from Passer montanus, assembly GCF_014805655.1. Classification (NCBI taxonomy): domain Eukaryota; kingdom Metazoa; phylum Chordata; class Aves; order Passeriformes; family Passeridae; genus Passer; species Passer montanus. The sequence continues at coordinate 3,269,584 of NW_024371926.1, forward strand.
TGCCCTGGGTGTCTGAACACGCTGCACTCGCTGCTGTCTGCAGCCAGGGAATGGAAAAGGACCTTCCTGGAACCTGAGACAGCCAGGGAGCCTCGAAAAGGAGTCAGGGCAGCTCAGGCTGGAGATCAGGGCAAGGCTCTTCCCCCAGAGGTGCTGGCACTGCCCAGGCTCCCCAGGGAATGGGCACGGCCCCGAGGCTGCCAGAGCTGCAGGGATGCCCAGGGTGGGGTTGTTGGGGGACCTGGGCAGGGTTTGGATTTGGGTTTGACAATCCCTGTGGATCCCTTCCCACTCAGGACATTCCAGGGTTCTATGAGGGGCAATGTTGAGCTGAGTTTAACCCTGACATAAATTTCCTTGCCTTTGTTCCCAAGTTTTCAGCCACCTCTCAGGACATTCCAGGGTTCTATGAGGGGCAATGTTGAGCTGAGTTTAAACCTGTTCCCAAGTTTTCAGCCACCCCTTGGCAGGAATCCCCCATTCCCTTCCCCTGGAGCCTCCTCCATTGGTGTCACAATGGGAACTCTCCCTTTGCTCCAGCCTCGCTGGCTTTGGGATGTTTTTAGAGGTGATTTTCTCTCCAGCTAATTGGAAATGTTGGGGAACTTTTAATTTGTAGCAGTGAAGTGAAAACTCTGCCGCCTCCGTATTTACATAAATTAGGGAGACTTTGCACACAAATGTTTCCTCGAAGAGAAGACAAAAAGGAAACAATTTCAGGATGAGTTTCCAGCTCAGAATATTCATGAAGTAAGGCATAAAAATATGGAAAGTGACTGGAGAGTGTTGTCAAAACAAAGAATTAGGGACACAGGAGTAGGGATGGTTCATAAATGTGTCCTGGGTTCTAAAATGGGATCTGGGGGGGCTCCCCTGGAGAGGAGAAGGCTCCAGGGAGAGCTCAGAGCCCTGGCAGGGCCTGAAGGGGCTCCAGGAGAGCTGCAGAGGGACTGGGGACAAGGATGGAGGGACAGGACACAGGCAATGGCTGCCACTGCCAGAGGGCAGCCATGGATGGGAACTTGGGAAGTGGGAATTGTTCCCTGGCAGGGTGGGGAGGGGCTGGGCTGGAATTGCCAGAGCAGCTGTGGCTGCCCCTGGATCCTGGCAGTGCCCAAGGCCAGGCTGGACACTGGGGCTGGGAGCACCTGGGACAGTGGGAGGTGTCCCTGCCAGGGCACTGGAGTTTGAATTCTCTCGCCAGGCTGGAGCACCTGGGACAGTGGGAGGTGTCCCTGCCATGGCACTGGAGTTTGAATTCTCTACCAACCCCAACCATTCCAGGATTGTTGCCCTTCCCACTCCTTTGGGGTGGGCTCTGCCTGCCCAGGTTTGTCCCAGCAGCAGAGGACAGTCCCTGTCCCTGTCCCTGTCCAGCCCCAGGCAGGGCCTAGGGCTGGAGGAGCTGATGGATTTTGGGCTGGAAAATGGGAATTTGTTCCACAGCAGGAACTGGTGGATTCTGCTCCTCCTCAGAAGGATGGTACACCCTAAAATATTCAGTGCTCAGGGCTTGTCCTGGGTTCATCTGCTCACATCCACACCCTCCAATGCATTCCCAGTGAATGCTGAAACCTCTCCTGGTCACATCTCAGCATTTGGGGCTGTTTTGTGGCACCTGCAGGCAGAGCCCAGCCAGGGCAGGGATTCAGCTGCTGGCAGAGCTCACACCCAGCACTCTCCAGCATGATCCCGTGAATCTCCCATCAACCTGAATAATTCCATTAATTCAATATTTATCTCTGCTGCTGTTAATGGAGTGTTTGATTTAACAGTACATGAATATTGCATCCAGCAGACGGCACGGAAAGAGGGAAAAAAATAAAAAAAGGGTGAAATTAGAATTTAAACTCAGAACAGGGTGATTGCTAACCTAACACATTTGCAAAATTGTTAAACACAAATGGTGCCAGGCCTCTCCCCACCACGGGGCTGACATTTCAATGCAGATGCAGCAATTTGGGATTCCTTCAGAGGGAACCCCCAGACGTTCACATCTGTTCCACCTTTCCTGGGATTTGCTGCAGCTCCACCAAAAAAAAAAAAAAATCCAATCCGAGGCTAAAAAAAAAAGAAAAAATCTGTCTTGGAGGAGCAATAAGAGCTTGAGTCAGTCTGGAGGCTTTGTCACCTGGCAGCTGTGGTGGCACAGGACACGGGGACACGAGGACATGAAGTCTGGCCCCACAAGGACAGCCCAGAGCGAGGAGAGGGGCTGGGGGAACAACTCTGATCCCTCTTTTAGGTTTTCCTATCTCCAAAATCACTCAAAATATCCTGCTTGCAGCTCCTGGGAGTTCCCCACTAGACTGAATTGAAGCAGGAAAACTGGGAAAAAAGAGAGGAAAATTGTGGGGGAAGTGAAAAACAGGGAGAGAAGAGGAAAAATGAAGGAGAAATCGAGAAATGGGGGAAAAGGGAGGAAAATGGGAAATGCATAAAGGTATAAATGTGGGGGTTTGTGACTCTGCCTGTAGAAAACTGATTTTGCAGGGATTTGGGGCGTTCTGGGGGGATTTGGGGGATTTTGTGGGAGGGGCGGGGTGAGGGCATGGCCCTGCTGTGTGAAGCACAAATATTTATTTACACCATGGTGCCCCAAGCTTGGAGAGAGCTCTGAGCTTTGTGCAACTCTGATTTGGGGCAAAAAATGGGCACCCAGCAGATGTTTGACCAACAACCTCCAGATGTGCCACATTTTTATTGGAAATTGCTAAAAATTGAGCTGTTTGCAGTGGATGGAGTGCCAGGATGAGCGGGATGGTTTTAAACTGACAAAAAGTGGATTTGGAGGGGATATTGAGGAAATACTGCTCCCTGTGAGGGTGGGGAGGCCCCGGCAGAGGGCATTCCATGGGATTCCATTCCATCCCCTCCCTGGGAGTGTTCAAGGCCAGGGAAGATGGAGCTTGGAGCAGCCTGGAGGAGTCTGACATCAGCTCACCTCGAGGTTTGTACGTTTATCACCTGATTAGATCTTGGAACTGGGCTGAAATGTTTGCAGAAAAGAAAAAGAAGACAAAAAGAGGAGAAAAAGAGGAGAAAAAGAGGAGAAAAAGAGGAGAAAAAGAGGAGGAAAAGAGGAGGAAAAGAGGAGGAAAAGAGGAGGAAAAGAGGAGGAAAACAAGAGGAAAACAAGAGGAAAACAAGAGGAAAACAAGAGGAAAAGAACAAAACGTGGAAGCTGCCCCGAAGTTCTGCCCTCTGACTCCTTTGTTCCATGGCTTGGGTCCAAACCCTGCAGAGCCTCAGGGCCACCCCACACCGAGCCTGTTCCACACTGTGACCCCAAAACCCTCCTGGAACCCCTGTCCTGCCCCTCTCGCTCCGTCACATCCTGAGGGGCTTGGCCACCTCTGCTTCCTTTTACTGCAAATGTTCCTGCAGATTCCTGGCTGGGGTTGACCCAAGGTGCCTGCAGGGAATTCTTGCTGGGTGTTGACTTCATTCCCAGTCAACTCCCCACCTGGAGCTCCGTGGGCACATCCACCCCTCACACCCTGCCCCCGGCTCCAGCCCACCAGAGAACACCTCAGACAGGTGAGTCCGGGGCAGGAGGGGACCTGCCTCTCCCCTCCCTGCTCCGTGCTCGAGATTTGCCCCCAATTAGCGCTGTGCCCCCGTTAATTACCCGGCTGATGAGGGGCTGGGGGCGCAGCAATCTCCCTCTTCTGCCGCTTGCCAGAATATTCATGAGGAGTTCTGCCTTGTTCCCGGAGCTGCTCGAGCGTGTAATGAGGCGAGGTTGGGGTTTTTATTGAGTTTTTTTTTCGTGGAAGTTGAGATTCTCAGTCCATTAGAGCCTCGTGTTGCTTCCAGAGCCGCATTCCTGCATCCCAGGGGAAGAGGAGGAAGGGATGGTCCTGTTCCTGCAGAACGTCCCGAGGCCGGAGGCGTTTCCAGGTGAACATCCCGGAGGAAGCACCTCTGAGGGAAGGTCTGATTCCCCGGAGCTGAAGGGAAACCCGCCCCAGCTCTCCTCGGTGCCATTTCCCTCTCTCTCCTCCTGTTTTGCTGTTATCACTCCCTAGAAAATCATTAATGAGGTCAAATTTAGGAGGTTTGGGATATTTGTTACTGGATGTGCACTCAGCCCTTCACCCCTCAGTGAGGGGTGACTCCACTCAGTATTCCCATGGAAAACCATTCCTGTCTCTTGTTTCCATTCTCACAAGAAACCTCTGAAGGGAATTAATGGTTCCATTTTAATTTGAGGTGGAGGCAGCCAGGCAGAACCTGGGAGTCTCCCTGGGGTGCAGTGAATGCCAACCCCACTTGGAAAAAGTGACAATATTTGACGGTTTGGCTCCTTGGTCAGCCCTGAGGAATCCTCCCCTCACCCGAAGCACCCCCAGAATTCCAGGTTGGGCAATTCCAGGTCTGGTGCTCCCCTCCCAGGGTGACAAAAGCATCGAGACCCAGCTGGGAGATCACAGAGCACTCTGGGTTTAAACTGAGAGGAATCAGTTCAGAGTTGAGGTTTCTTTGAACCTTTAGAAAAGTTAAATTTAGGTCACTGTCAAAGCCAAACCCCTTGCACCATGCCAAGGCAAAGTGCTCATTTTGCCTGGGTAGAAAGGGACTTTTCACTTTTTTTTTTTTTTTTTTTTTTTTTTTTTTTTTTTTTTTTTTTTTTTTTTTTTTTTTTTTTGTGGTTTTGTCTCTCTTTGCCTCTTTCTCTCCTTTCTGCTTGGAAACCTCAGACTCATAAATAGTTATTTATAACCTGGCCAGGAAGAGAGAGAGCAGAGCTGCCCTCATCCCCCATCTCCCCCTGACTCAGGGCTTGGAGCCACACAGAATTCTGAGCCTTGGAGCTGCAGCAGGACGGACACAGGGTGGTTCAAAAGGGGCATTTTCCTCCAGTTTTCCCCTCTCAGCTGTTTCAGCTCCTGGCAGGGTGAAAGGCAATGGCTGAAGCGTGGCAGGTGATTCCTCCTGCCTGTTCATTCTCCCAGCTTCTTCAGGAGCAGCCAGAGCTGACCCCACCCTCCCTGCAGTGAGGAACGCTCAGAGCATCCCCCTTCCCACCAGGAATTCATCTCCACGTGCCCCTGGCTGTAATTAGCACAGCAATTAGCACAGTCCTGCCTGGGCCCTGCTCTCCACGGCTCATTTTTCATCCCTCTGATGATTCCCTGCTGCTGGCAGGGGATGTTTTCCACCTCCTCAGTGACAAGAGCCTTGTCAGCACCAGGAATGTTTTACATGGAAAAGGAGCCCCCAGGTGAGATGGGAACAAGGGAAGCACAGTTTGGGTGGGATAATTGTTCCCAAGGATTTTCCCACGTGGATGTGGCCCCACGGGGATGTGGAGAGGTGATAAATCCACTGTCAGGCCCAGGAGTCAGGAACATCCTTCTCCTTCAAACAGCACCATCCCAGAATCGTTATTTCTGCAGCACAACCAGCAGCTGGATTTTCCAGGGGCTCAGTGGGATCTGAGGGCTCCCACAGGGACAAACCCTGTCCAAATGTGCAGCCCCAGTAGGATTGAGAATCCTGGAATAACCACTGGAATAACTGGGGCTGGTGGAATGTATTCCCCATTCCTGACAAACGTGGAGCTGAACAATGCAGGGAGTATTCCCTGTTCTCCTGTCCAGGGGTTTTAGTGGCTCATCCCTGGCTCTGGCCTGGCCTGGTTATGGACAAACCTTTGGAACACTCTGAGGTTGCTCCTCTTGGTGTCCCCTCAGCCTCACTCCCACCATGCCTTTGTCTCCATCACCATTCCCATCAGGAAATTCCAGAGCAGGAACCATCCCAAAGCTTTGCCAAATGCTGCCCAGGGATGGATCTGCAATGGCAGGAGCTGGGAGGATGGAAAATGTTCCCACACTGGGAGCTCCGTGCTGAGCACCCCAGGGAACACATGGAAATGACATTCCCTGCCTCCTGAATCCCACCCAAATCCCTCTGACAGAACCCCGTGCAGAGGCAGTTTGGGTTTACCCTGCCCTCATCTTCGTGAGCGCATTTAGCAGGTCCAAGCCCTGAGCTGGTAATTAATGCCTGTCTAATTAGCTGGAGAGACACCGGGAGGGTGATCAGCACCTTGCCCTGTCCCCCTCCTTCCCTGGGTGAGCAGTGACCTTGTAAAGCCACACAAACAAACAGGAGCAGGAAAAAAAAAAAGGAGAAACCATTTCAGGTCTTCATAAAATTGGTTTTTTCAGGGGTTCAGATCAGAATCAACCCAGCTCAGCTGGGCTCTGGATCAGCAGCATCACCCAGGGAAGATCACAGCTCTGTCCCCTCTGCCGTGGAAAAAACTGATAAAATATCCCCTTGTCCCAGCATTCCTTCAGATCTTGGGAGAGATGGAGGCAATCACAAGGAGCCCCTGCCTGCATTCCCTCTGCCAGCCCCCATCGGGATCCAGCTCCCTACAAACTGTGGGGATTTGGGGATTTTACACCAAGGTCAAGCTGCCCTCTGCTCCTCCTCACCCACAGCCCGTTCCCTGTGTCCAGAGCCTGGGACAGCACTGGGAAAGTATCAAAAGGTGTTAAAATTATGAAAACAAGGCACTGGAAGACTGTCACCTGCACCAAGTGGGAAAGCAGAGAAATATTTTCATTCCAGATTTTCCTGCTGGCTGTGCACTTGTCTGAACCCACCAGCCTGCTTTAGTGCTCAGTTTTACTTCTCCACTCCCGTTTGAAATGTTACAGGTTTGGAATTGGAGGCAATTTTTAGGAATTGATAGTTGGGAGGTACTGGAAGGGGGGGACTGTGCACGTGCCAGCCAAGGAAACCCTTGGCTGTCCCAGCACGGGGACAATAAACACGGCCATAAATGTCAATAAAACCAAAAAGTTCCGTTTTTCCTGGCGATGGATCCCAGGGAAGGGCTCGGTGAGGATGGGGGTGATTGGGCCTCCTGGATATTCCAGGCAATTGTAGAAATATCAGGAGTTGCACTCTGGGTGCATTCCAGGGAGAGATAAATAAATAAATGCATTTTGATAGGATTTGTTCTGTCCACGGTAAATGCAGGCTAGGAGAGAAAATCTATGGCTCTTCTTTTTATTGCTGTCATTCCCAATAGCTGGGAGATGGGAACGGAGAAATATATCCAGGGAGTGATGGGCTCTGCTCTGCCAGAGGTTTCAGAGGTAAATAAACAAGTTTTATTGGCTGCTCTTACATCTCGATGTAGCATTTAATGGATATATTAAACACTGATCCAGCTGCCAGATATCCCAAGGAAATATTGTGTGCATCCCAGCTCAGCCTCGCAGTGCCACAACAAATCTGGGTTTTCCTAATGAGAGCAAGGTTTGCTCCCATAAACCACTCGGAGCTTTCAGAGCTGATTTCCTGCCAGTCATTTCTCCCCCCATCATGCCAAGGTTTTGCAATTCCACCCAAATGACCTTCATTCCCCCCTGGCTGGGGGAAAGCAGGGATTGGGATGGAAATTTGGGGTGCGGAAGGCCTTGGATGCAAAAATCCAAACTGAAGGACACTTGAGGGGATGCAGGACCAAAAACAAGATTTAAGCAACTAAAGCCAGACCCCCATGGATGCAGATTTGATGTCTGAACAGAGAAATAAAAAAGCAACAGGATTAAAGCGGGGCAGAGTCACCTGATCTCCGTGGTGGCCAGGCCTGAGGAGGAAGAGCCAGTGGTGCTGGATCCTGCCAGGAGTGAGGAGCAGCCCTGGGCTCCCTCACCTCGGGCCACTGCCCCTGTTTATATCCTCTGGCAGAGCAGCTGCTGTGCCTTCGCAACAAACGCTTTCAAAAGGAGAACAAATCTCATCTGCTCTTCCTTCCTCTCCTCAGGCAGCTGCCCTGTGCAGGAGGGTTCAGGTCATGATCCCCAGTGCTCCAGGGTTTGTTCCCTGAGCCCAAATCAGCCCCAGGGGCTGGAACCAGACCCTGAGCGACCTCTGGGGCTGGGTTTGGTGCTGGGCTCCTCTGCTTCCACCCAGCCCTGGGAATGCTGCAGCTGGATCAGGAACAGCCACCAGCCCAAGCACCTCCTGCTCCAGAGGCTCCATGGAACTTTCCAGGGGTGCCTGAGGCTCCTGTGCGGGGAACCCCGGGGATGGAGGGAGGCCATCAGCTGGTCACATCATTAACAGTGTTCATTGAGTGCAAGCCCAAACCATTCAACCCCCAGTTAATTCAGCCTCTGCTCCTTCGCAGACCTGCTCTGGAGCTGGCTCAGGCTGGGGAGCCCCGGGAAGGAGCCTGGGGAGGGCAGAGCTGAGGCCACTCAAAGGTGCTGCTTGTTCCGCCCCTGCCAGGCTCAGCCAGGGAAGGGCAGTCCCAGACCATCCCCAGGAGATCCAGGCTGGACTTTTCCAAACCTGAACACAGGAAATTCAGTCCCAGACCATCCCCAGGAGATCCAGGCTGGACTTTTCCTGGCATGCCCAGACTCTGTCACAGACTCTGGGGTGACTTGGATAAATACTTTGGCTGCTTCACCATGAAGATTTTTTTTCTTCTTCTGAATTGTTGTGATATTTTAACGTAAAAAATTTATTTCCACTTTCTGGTGAAAAGAAAAACAACTTCTCCAAGATGCTCAGCTCTCCATAGCCAGCCCAGCCTGAGCTGGAGATGCTTTTCCAAAATCCAGGGCTTAGGAGGCCTCCACAGCCTCAGGATAAAACACAAACAGGGCTCAGCAGGTGCCTGTGCTCCCTAGAAGTGCCTGCAGTGAAGGGAAATAGCCACAATTTCTGGGGATTTCCCAACACAGCCACAGAAATTACTCTAAAAAGACCCATCCTAAAGCCCAAATGTTTCCTCTGCCCTCCTGGGGATCCTGAGGAGGAATGGCTGGGCCTGGCTCGAGTTCTGCTGCAGCTGAACTCCCCTGGTGTCTTCTGCACTGCTTCTTCTTCCTCATGGAACCAGTGTCTGGAGTTTCCATGGAGTTTGGGGTGGCTGGAGCTGGTCTCTCATGGACATGCAGCTCAAGGCAGGTGCACCCTCAAAGACCCACTGCTCTGCTTATTCTTATCAGGAATTCCCTGATAAGGATTTTTCCCAAGAAAAGCCCTCGTGAGAACCCCAAATTCCTGGGACCACACCCACACAGGAAAACTTTGGGAAAGAGCGAGAAAGGCAAAGCCCAGTGAAGGCAGAGGATGAAAAATGCATCAAACATTGAGAAGAGATGAACAGATGAGAGAAACAAAATAAAAACAAGGAGCAAAGGGAGAATCTGATGAAAATTCTTTCTGATACAGTACTCAGTAATAAATAAAATATGTTCCAGCACAATATGCTCCAGCAACTGGCTCTGGGCAGTTCCTTCTGTCTCACACAAAGTTCCCACTGCTGATTAAATTCATCAGAGCCAGGCCTGTGCTGCCTCGAGCTGCTTGCTCTCCTCAAACGCTCGCACTCCAGAACTGCTGCAGGGATTTCATTTGGAGCTGTTCTCTGCTCGGTTTTATCGGGGCTCAGATCTGATCACCATGCTAATGAAATGCTGTCCTGATGCACACCGCTCTGCTCGCAGCCACGGGTTGTTTTCTCCCCCGGAAATACTCCAGGAGAGAAGTTTGCCAGGATGAAGTAAGGAATAAATATCACCAGTACCGAAGCCAGCAGGTTTTCCCATCGGTGTTGGATCACTGAGTTTCCCTGATTGATCACTGCCAGTCCCATCCCAGAGGTCTGAGATCCCTGGGGGAGGTTCCCTGCAGGTGAACCTGGGGGTGGCTCCAGCCTCGCTCACCTGTGCCACTCAGGGATGCCACACTCAGCTCTGAGCAGCAGAACTGGTGAATTTTCGGGCTCAGGGGATTCATCCCCATTGTTCCTTCAGGAGGAGGGCCAGGGAAGGGGCTGGAGACCTCCAGGGGGAGCTGGGAAAGGGGCTTAGCCTGGAGAAAAGGAGGCTCAGGTTGGATACTGGGGACAATTCCTTCATTGAAAGGTTGATCCAGCCCTGGCACAGCTGCCCAGGGCAGCGGGGAGCCCCCATCCCTGGTGCTGGGGACATGGCCAGAGGTGGCCCTGGCTGTGCTGGGGGTGGTTGCACTCACTGATCTCAGAGGCTTTTCCAACCCGAGTGACTCTGGGGTTTAACTGACAGGACAGCAATTGATCCTTTCCTTCACCTGGGCCCTGGGACCCTCTCTGGTCAGTCTGATCCCAACACAGTGTCCAGGCCCTGGAATGACCCCTGTGGTCAGTCTGATCCCAGCACAGTGTCCAGGGCTCTGGAATGACCCCTGTGGTCAGTCTGATCCCAGCACAGTGTCCAGGCCCTGGAATGACCCCTCTGATCCATCCCCAGCTGGATCCCAGCCCGATGTCCAGCATGCCCAGCCTGTGGCCACCAGTGTGTCACCACTGGGGCACAGGAGCAGCCCAGGCTCTGCTGTCCCCGCGCAGCCCTGGCTGGGCTCTCCTCTCCCCTCTGTGCTCCCAAATGTCCCTCTGGGTGTGAGATGAAGGCTCTGAGTGGCAGGAGCTGCAGGAATGGTGGCAGGACTCGGGAAAGAGAAGGGCCTGGGGACACCAGTGCAGGGCTCGGTGACATTCAGCTCCAGCTGTGCCCAGGGCAGGGCAGTGGCACAGCTGTGCCAGGGCAGGGACAGCTGCCAGAACAGCTGCAGAAAAAACCCTGAGAGTGACCTTAAATCAAATGGAAGGCAGAGCTCTGGATCAAACCAGGCTGGGCTTTGCACAGGGGAAGAAATCCTAATGAGGACGCTGAGTCAGGCCCAGGAATGAGTCACAGGGAGGGAATAAAGATGATTTAAATTCCCAGGGACTCCTGGCACCATTAGACCAGAGCTGCAAGGTTCAGATCTGGTTTGTGCTGTCTGATTTTTGGTGTTTCTCAACCTTCAGATTGTCATGACCAGAATGGAACTCCAGGTGCAGAGGTGTGGGAATAGAGGGAAGCAAACCCAGGGTCTGTCACCCCTTGCCAGCCAGGATCAGGGCAAAGGGACCCCCTTGAATCTCTGGTTTTAATTCTTTATTGGATCTCTGGGTTTAGTTCTTTATTGGATCTCTGGTTTTAATTCTTTATTAAATCTCTTATTATTATTCTCTATAGAATCTCTTTATCTTGACAAGAATTGCATTTTCATGCAGAACAGCCATTTTTCTGAAGCACCTTTAGTCTTGAAAAAACAAAACCAAAAAACTTTGCTTTCACTACTCCAAACATTTATTATTTTTTTTTAGTAGAAAAGCTGCTTTGGAACAGTAAAATCCATTTCTTCTTTCTGATAAACCCAAACCTTTCTGCCCCAAATTCTGTTTGCAGTTTTCAAGAGACGCTGAAGGCACAAATAGAGAAATTCAATTAACCAAGAAACCCACTTGGGGAACATCTCACCTGTGGGCTCAGGTTCTGTCTCTCAGGTAATTTGGGGTTTAATTTTCCTCTCACGTGCAGAGACAGTTCCAGTGGAGATGGTGGAGAAGTTCTGATGTAAAAAATTATGTCAGACTTGTAGAATCAGGTATTTTCTTGTTGAATCCATTAAAACCAAGTCTCTTCTTGTTAAAAAATCCTTCAGACTCGGGGTTTTTGCAATATTCAACCACTTCTCCTCCTCCAGATCATTGCAATCACCCAGCCCCTGGTGAGCTCTCCCAGCCTGAGCAAACAGCTCCACCAAGACCTCCGAAGATCAAAAGCAGGAGGGAAAGAATAATTCAAAATAATTTCATCGTAAAAAATGCATGAGGAACAGAGCAAAACTCCACGCTCTCCTGGTGCAGATCCCACGGGGGTGCCGGGATTTGGGGGCGTTTTGGGTGTCCCAGGTGGGGGAGAGAACTCCAAACCTCCCCTTGCAGGTGCGTGGGGAGCAGGGCTTTGCTCTCAGGTCACCTCCTGGATGATTTTTTAATGCAGGGCAGAATCTCAGAGAGCTCCATCTCCCTTCACACCCTCCTTGCACTCACATATTTTTACTGTTTCCCTGAATTTCCTTCTCATTTGCAGCTGAAAGCAGGAATGGGGTTGGTGCTCCCATGGAACTCCTTGAATTCCCACCCAAATTACTCCAGAGCTGGGCTGCTGACGCAGAGGGGCTCTGCTGGCTGCAATTCCATCATTTGGAATATCATTTTCATTCCCACTGAGTTCAGGATAAAGCTCTGCCAGCTGCGGGGCTGAGGTCAGCACACAACATCCCCAGGTGGCTTCTCTAGGAGTTTCCATGTTTGGAAGCCACTCTCCTTCAGGCATTCTCATTTGCCTGGTGAAATAAAACAAATTATTTTTATTTTCTTCTTCCTTTTTTGAAGTTTTTTTTCCCCCCAAATGATCCAGAATTGCCCACAGAATTGCAGCATGGCTGCAGCAGGATCCTGGTGCTGGTTTTGTTATTCTGTTCGTGGTCACACCTTGAAAAGCCAAGGAAAAGCAGCAGAGCAGGAAAGAGCAGCTCACCAAGGCAGACAAGGTTGGATTCAGTGGTCACAGCTCAGGTTCTGCTCTCTGGGCAAGGTGGGAGAATATTCCACCCAAAAACCAGTGTAAGTCACCTAAAAACCAGTGTACCCAAACCCCAGTGCATCCCACACAAAACCCAGTGCATCCCACTCAAAACCAGTGCATCCCACACAAAACCCAGTGCATCCCACTCAAAACCAGTGCATCCCAATCAAAACCAGTGTATCCCACCCAAAAATCAGTGTAACCAAACCCCAGTGCATCCCACACAAAACCCAGTGCATCCCACTCAAAACCAGTGCATCCCACACAAAACCCAGTGCATCCCACTCAAAACCAGTGCATCCCACACAAAACCCAGTGCATCCCACTCAAAACCAGTGCATCCCAATCAAAACCAGTGTATCCCACCCAAAAATCAGTGTAACCCACCCAAAAATCAGTGTATCCCACCCAAGAATCTGTGTATCCCACCCCAAACCAGTGCATGCCAGCCAAAACCCCAGTGCTGGTCCCCTCCTTGTGCAGAGAACATTTTCTTCTTTCGGAGCCAGGAAAATCCGGGTTTCTCATTGAGCTCCAGCAGCTCTTCCCAGCAGGTGCCAAACACAAATTCCCCCCAGGGCTGTGGGATCAGGAAGGGAAAATGGGGCTGCCATTCCCAGGAGCTCCCACCAGCTGAGCTCAAACCTCCAGAGGGAGGAGAGCTTTCACCTGGAAAGGATTTCTGGTGTTTCAGAGGAGTTCGTGCCTGGGCAGCTCCTCCTTCCCGAGCCCAGAGCAATCCTACAGTGAGGAATTCTGCTGGAAACGTGTCCGAGAGTGACATTGCTCCACCCAAGGGCTCTGGTGCCAAATTCAGGACAATTCAGAGCCTGGGACAGGTTCCCTGGTCAAATCTGCAGTTTTAATGGCTTGGGATCACACAGATCATGGAATCATGGAATGGTTTGGGTTGGAGGGGACCTCAAATCCCATCCAGTGCCCCCCCCAGGGACACCTCCCACTGTCCCAGGTGCTCCCAGCCCCAGTGTCCAGCCTGGCCTTGGGCACTGCCAGGGATCCAGGGGCAGCCACAGCTGCTCTGGCAATTCCAGTCCAGCTCCGCCCCATCCTCCCAGGCAGGAATTCCTTCTTGTCCTTGGACCAACAAAATCCCTGGACTGCCAAGTTCATGAAACCTCACCCTGCTCTGGCTTCCTTCACCACCATCCCTGCAAATTCGAGTCCCAGAATTCTTCCAAGTTTATTTCAGTCCCATCTTCTTCCTTTTTTCTCCAGGGAATTTGAAACTTCTTCATTCAGCCCTGGCTGAGATATTGATAAATGTTTGGATTCATTTCCTATTTCAGCTGGGCATATTTTTATTTTTTTTTTCCCAGTTAATTGCGTGGCAACTTAATTTATCCTTTGTCAATTTGTTTTCCCTCCATAAATGATCTGCCAACAATACGTTGGTTTTAATTAGCCTGCAGCAAGTGTCTCCACGACTGTAAATCAAATGCTTGTTTGAGCCATGAATTGTAAAGAAGAAATCATTGGAATTCATATTGTGCTTTCCTGGGGGGTTTTTTGGTGGTTTTTATTCTGAAGGGATTATGACAAAACTGTGTTTGCAGCCAGGAACTGACAGCACACTCAGATAATCAGCAAGAAAGAGAAATGTATAAAAAATTTAAGTAGTTTTTGGGGTTTGGGGTGTTTTTTTGGTAGATGAAAAGTGCCAGGCACATAAAGCAAAAACAGAACTATAAAAATTCATTTCTTGATAGTTTGAAAAAAACCACAAACCCATCTCTCTCTACCTCCTCTCTCATTCCTTTATATATATAATTTTTAATTAATTAATGATTTAGTTAATTATTTTTACATTTAAAACAGACATTCTGGTTATATTCATACGAGGAAGTGCAGACACCCAAACCCCTCTAACTGAAGCTAACTCAGCTCAGTGGAGAGCAAGGAAATACTCAGGAATTAGGGACTGAGGGAAGGGCATCACCTGCTCACTGTCCCACCTAACCCATGCCTCTATCCTTGGATTTTGCTTCAAGGCTTTGTTGACCCCATGAATATGATGATATTTCCTTAAATTTCCTCATTATGGCAAATCCTCTCCTGACACCTCTCACCCCTTGGTTTAGCAAAACTCCCTCCCCTCCATTTCTTGTGCTCTGCTTTAATTCAGGCTGCAGGAGCTTTGGATCCTACACAAAATCTCTGCAGGGTCCTTGTGTTTGATTCCCTCTGTGGTTAATTGCAGCAATTAATTCATCAGGCTTGAGATGTCACCTCCACAAAACCCTCACTGGCTGTTTCCCTCCAGGCTCTTTGGGGCCTCTTGTGCATTTTCCCTCACAATTTCCTCAGAGCATCCATGTCCCAGTGTGACACCTGGTTGTTCAAACCAGGACACCCATGTGGGGTCAGAAACCAGAGCTCTACAGAAAACCACTGTCTTCAATAATGAACAGGAAATGTTTTCACCTTGATGTTCTGGAGCAGGAGAACTTCTCCTGGAGCACTGTCCTCATGGGAACAGCTCTGCTGGGACAGCTTTGGGAAGCTCTGAGCACAGTGGGGCCGAGTCCTCATCATCATCATCATCATCATCATCCTCATTCTTGTCAGCCTGGGCCAGGTGTCCCCTGCTCCACCTGGAGTGTCCTCGACAGCCAGGCTTATTTAGGGGAGGCTTTGCTTAATGGGTTTTCCTAAGGAAATCCAAAGGAATTGTGGGGTTTGGATAGCCCCTCTTGCTCTCCTGGGCTGCAGCAGCTCTTTGTCACCCTTTGTCACCCTCTGTCACCCTTTGTCACTCTGTGCTTCCTGCAGTGCCACCGTGGTGCTGCAGAGTGGGATCTGCTGTGGCCACCCATGGTTTGATTTGGGATTTGCTGTCATTGACTGGACAGAGGTTCCTCATCCCAAAGGGCAGCAGGACTGGGGCCTGGGAAGCAAGGGATGAAAAACAGGAGAAGAAATAGGGACAAAGTTTCACTTCTTGGAGAGAAGCTGAGCAAGTTATTTGGGGGAGTTTCAGAATTGCTCTTTGCCATTTCTGTGTCATTTCTGTGCCATCCATTCTTTAACCCCTTCAGAGCTGCCTGGGACTAGCCCAAAGAGGCAAAAAGATGGAAAAGAGCAGAAATCTTTTAATGAAAAAAATCAGCTTTTCCCTGTCAGCCTCTGCTCTGGGGAGCCTCACAGGAATCAGTGGATGCTGGTGGTGTCACCAGTGACAAACTCAGCCAGGTCCTTGGGATTTTGGGAAGATGATTCTTCAAGGAATTAATGGAAACCCTGATTCCTTGAAGAATTAAAGGCAAGAGCAACTCAAGGTAAGCAAAGGGACAGATTCCTACCAGGAATACAGAAGTTTCCCCTTTCAGTCCAAGGTGAGGGGTAGTTTGGAAATTGCTCTCCTTTCTTCTACAAGTACAATTTTTTAAAAGAACTAAATTGGATTAAAGTTTAATTTTAAGAATGTCCTCTGTTTTCAAATTCTTGATTGAATTACCCTTTAAAAATTAAATTGTAGTCCTTTAGGAGTTATTGATTACAAAGGAGGCAAATGCCAATAGGACCATTCGGGCCTGAAACGCTGCCCATCAAATTGACATAATGCTTTCAATTTGCCTAAACAACTCCTGGGAGCTGACTGATTCCCGAGGCTCTCCCAGCACCCAGCAGCCACTTGGACAGGCATGGGGATGTGAGGGACCTCATCCCACAGGGAAGGAGGCAGAGGACAATTCCTGGCTACCCCTGGCTTTGGAAATGCCCTTGCAGTAGTGCAGAAATGTTTATTTATGGCACTGCACAACCCTCCCAGGAATCCTTTGGGATGCTCGCTGGGCATGGGGCATCCTCTATTCAGTGTTTCCTGCAGCTGCAGAGGGCACAGGGATTGAGGAAGTGCCTTGGTGCAGCCTGGAGCTGCGGAGAACGTCCAGCCCAGCACCACCAGGAGCTCCTGGTGCTCCTTGGCTTCTCTCCCGTCCCATCCCACGTCTGGGATCTGCCTGCCTCCAAACCAGCCTCCAAACACCCCTCTGCCCGTCTCCCTGGTTAAATTACACTTCCAGCAGCACTGAAAGCAGCACAAAAGAAGAAATAAACCTTCCATTATGTTTTACAGAAGTCTCGCCTTGGTTTTTTGAGTTAAAACAGCACCAGGACAAAAAAGCCGGAGTGAATAGAGCTCCCAAGATATAAACACTGGCTGGATAATTCCCATTCCCCCCGGGAACAAAAGGTTGCAGCTCCTGAATAGAGGCACTGTTGAGAAAGCACTTGAAAAGGGGGATGAATCAATTAATGCCTTTGATAGTTTGAATGTCCCACTATCTAAAAACAAGCCCGGCTTTAATGGGGAGATAATTCAGTTTACTGAATCCAATTACACGTAATTGGCTTTTTCCCTTTCTTCTCCCCCTTTTTTAATTGCTGCTGGAACCAGGGCACTGCTGCACTCCTGGCTCTGTCAGATGTGGCTGTTCTTGGTGCTGCCAGGGCAGGGCAGGGACCAGAGGATCCCACCACACTGAGGGACAGCCTCCAGCCTGGACAGCCACAAACATCACCCTGGGGGGCTTTGTAGCCCTGGAGAAGAAAGTGTTCATGGAACCCAGCCAAAAACCACTCAGCAGAGTTCCCAAGAGGCAAAATCTCAGTTACACATTTTGTTTTTTCTCTGGGCAAAACCCTCGGTGCTCTGCTGGTGCTCGGGGACACGGGCTCTGAGCCAGCCCAGCCAGGGATGAGCTGGGCCGCACAAAGCCACTGGGCTGGGGAGGGTCTCACGAGCTCAGGGGCATTTTTGGTGACATTTCCATGCTTGTCCAGCACCTCTGCAGAGCAGAGTTGTGTATTCCTTCCCCAGGATTCCAAATCCAGAGCTCCCAGCTGGCCTGAGGCAGCAGCAGCACCGGGACAGCTCCAGCCCGGGAGCGCTTCAGGAATGTTCCCTCCACTGCTGCTGGCTGGCACTAGGAGTGCGAGGATATTACAGTTTTCCCCCCAAAAATTAGCAAATATTTCAGCTTTTCTGGGTGCCTCGAAGTGCCGTCTTCACATCAAAAACCAGCAGGCAGGGAACGTGAAGCCCTGCCAACTGGGGGACACTGGTGCCTCCCGGCCAGGGAGGGCTGCAGCTCCTCCAGAATAATTTCCAAGATTCACTGCTGCCTCTTTTATTCCAAACCAGCCTTTCAGAACTTGTTGCCTTTCTTTTTTTATTTTTTTTTTTTTAATTGAAACGAGGAAGAAATACACAAACCCATTTTCTGAGTAAGAGGACCACGCTAATGAAGAACACATCCCTGCCCCCCCGGCTGGAGAGCTCTCCCTCCTCACTCCGGGAGCCCCGGGAGAGGAACTGAGGGACGGGAGGGAGGGATGGGAGGCCCTGGGAGGGAGGGATGGCACTGTCACAGCCTGTTAGTGACACGTTAGTGACACGGCCACACGGAGCTGTTGGGAGATGCCCAGGGAAGGGAGGTGCTCCGGGCGCTGCTCCCCATCAGCATCGTGGCAGTGCCCAGGTCATCAGGTCATCACTGAGTCCTGAATTTCCTCCCAGACAAACCCAGCCCCGAGCCCGGGAAGCGCAGGCTGGAGGCTGGGGCAGGTGCTGCACCGCAAATTAAGCTAATTGAAGCCCTCCCCTCGGCCCTTTCCTGCGTTTCTCCTCGCTGTCCTGCACATTCCCAGCGCGGTCACCCCGAGGCTGCAGCGGCAGCCTGATGTAATTAGCCACTAATGGAGTTCAGGAACTGCTGCATCCCCGCAGTCAGTCTGTGCTCGGCTGAACGGACTCTGGGCCTGAACTCCTCAGCGATGCGAGCTCCGGGGCTGTGGGGGTGAGAATAACAGCCATGGACAGGCCCAGCCCTCCCAGGAGGCAGAGGATGCTGCTCCCAGCCCACCAGAACAGTCCCATCCTTAGCCAGGCCTTCACCTTCCTGGGCGATGCAGAAGGAAAGAGAGCAGGGGCTCCTCTTCCCTCATCCCTTGGCTTGGATTTTCACAGGGCTCTGCACCCCTGCCCCGGGGCTGGAGCTCTCCATCTGCTCCGAGCTGCAGGATGGGGAGGATGGGCCCCCTGCAGCTTCCAGGGACATTTGTCCTTATGGGAAAGGGGATCCCCCCTGGCAGTGCCAGGGCAGGACAATTCCCAGAGAGATGAGGAAGGACCTCTGCTTCTAACCAGCTCCTCACGGTCTCATGTGGCAGAGGGGAGGTTCTCACTCTGGGGGGGTTCTCACTCTGACAGGGCTCGGCTGGCACTGTCTGGGCACTGTTGTCACCTTCTGTGGAGCCTGGTGGGACACAGCCCTGCCCAGCCTGGTGGAACACCGGGATCTCCTGGCTCAGGGTGATTCCTGACCACCAGGAAGGCAATGCACCCTCTGAAAGCTGTAGGAGCTCCCCAGGGCTGGGTCCTTTGCAGGAACAGAGCCCTTGTCCTGCTCTTTCCCATCTTTAGCCAGGTGTCCATCCATGACCTGGCTTTTATCCCACTGAGTTTCCCCACGAGTATTTCCAGGAGGCCTTGGCCCTTGGACAGCACAGCAGGTGGGTGATGCCCCTTCCCCTCAGGGCTGTAGCTGCATTCACAAAATTACTGAGATTATCCTGAGCACTTCCCAGGTCTCTCTCTGCCCTGGCCTTTATTCCATTCCATTCAGCCTGGAGAACTCTTTGTTTTTCTCCAATGCACTGACATGTTCCTTCCTCTCCAGTTTTTCTTCCAGCCATGCTCCTCATGGGTGCCTCTCATGCAAGAATGTCCTTTTTAAGATCCCACTGTCCTCTCTGCCCTTCAAGTGGGGATTGTTCAGCCCCAGGGTGTAAATATGGAGACAATCTGGCACAAGGCAGCTGTGATCCTGGCTGGGAATTCATGTAATGTCAGTTCTAACCCTGGTATAGCACAGGACACGGGAATGTGGCTGAATCCTGAGCCCACAGTCTGGATGTGGCTGTGCAGCAGCTCTGGGGGGCTCACAGGCACCTGAGCCCGTGTGCTCAGGAGTCAGCTCAGGCTGAACGTCCCTGTGCTGGTGGAGGAACCCCCAGGGCTGGGAGCAGGAGCAGCACGGCCCCAGCAGCCATCACTCATCCCAAATACTCCTCCTGCATCCCCAGCATCGCTCCTGCAGCCTGGCTCTCGCTGCCAGGGAGATGAATCACCACCCGTCACCTCAGCCGAGGGAGAACAATTAGAGGAGACTGAAATGGGCAGCATTTTAATTGATTGGCTTTTCACTCGTGTCTGACAGCTTCCCTGAGGAGGATGGAGAGTGCTGGGAGCTCTGCAGAGCCTGGGGTGCTGGCAGAGCCTCTGGATGGTGGCAGCAGATCCCCTGTGTGGTGGCAGAGCCCTGGGTGGTGCAGAGCCCTGGGTGGTGGCAGCAGGGCCCCTAGGTGGTGGCAGAGCCCTGGGTGGCACTAGGTCTCCTGGGTGGTGGCACAGCCCCAGGTGGCAGCAGGGCACCCTGCTCCCAGGGCACAGCAGCCCGTGGGGTTGGTGGCCCCGGGGGTGTGTGGCTGTGGGGAGCTGTGACCACTCAGACCCTGCCTGGGGGTGAGTCCTGCACAGCCCCCTCCTCTCGTCCCTGCTCCTAGGACACCTGTGTCACCTCGTGCTGGGCTCCTAGGGCTGTTTGGGGTCCCCATGTCCCTCCTCTTGCTCCTGGGACACCTGTGTCACCTCATGCTGGGCACACAGGAACATTTGGGGTCCCTGGCATCAATCCAGCTCACTGGGGGGGTTCACCCTGGGCAGGATATTTGAGCTCAGCTCTGAGTCACCCTCTGTGGGCAGAGGGACCACGGACACTGCCACGTCAGGGCTGCAGGCTGGAGTCAGAGGTGACCTCAAGGAAAAGGTGGATGGAGCCTTTCTTCCCACTCCTTGTGCCAGCAAGAACTGCCACTGGGAATGGAAAACCTCCCAGATCCTCAGGACTGAGGAGACATGAGAGAACATGTGTATTTCACAGAGGCTAAGAGGAAAAAATACCATAGTTTTACATAGGAAACATTTAAAGAACTAATAAAAAGCTTCCAGCCACTAAAAAACTAGACATGCCTCTGTAAAAAACACGTTTAAAAAAAAAAAAAAAAAAAAAACACTAAAAAAAAAAAACACAACCAAAACTTCCTCTTTTTCCTTCCAACCTAAAAACAAATAACAAAACCAACCCAACTCCTGTCTTGGCTGGGCCAAACCAAACAAACTGCTGTGGGGCCAAATCCCTCTCCAAAAAACCCACCAAACCCATCCCAACTAAACCAGTGACTCTCCCTCTGTTTCTGTGCGTGTTCCAAACCCTCCCCGTGCCTGGCACCTGCCCTTGGGCATTTTGGGGCTGAGATGCTGCCTGTGAACCCCCCAAACCCCTCTGTTCTCCCAGGACAGCCCAGCCTGGTGCACCAGGAGCTGACCCAAGTGCTGAGCTGAGCTTTGGGTGCCCGCAGGGTGTGGCATTCACATTCTCTGAACAGAGGGAGATAGAATTCTCTCTCCCAGGATTTTTCCTGGGGAAGGCAATGAGAAGCTCAGAGAAGAGAAAACAATTCTTATCTCTGCTTGCTGTGCCTGTTGTTTGGCACATGTGGAATGTGTTATGGAGATTGTTTACTGAGAGTGACTTGTTAATTAGACTCTACTAATAGTTGTTTAGATTGATTGGCCAATTAAGTCAAAGCTGTGTCGTGACTGTCTCAGACAGTCACGGGTTTTTCTATAGTATCTTTTTAGTATAGTATCTTTGTAGTGTAGTATCTAGTATAGTATAGTATAAGTGTAATATAAAATGGCTTAATAAAGCATTGTTCAACCTTCTGAAATCAGTCAGAGCCATGATGTCATAATCATTATCATGAATATTCCATGTGAGGGAATGATTGTCATGATATCATAATCATTACCATGATGTCATAATCATTATCATGAATATTCCATGTGAGGGAATGATTGTCATGATATCATAATCATTACCATGATGTCATAATCATTATTATGAAGATTCCATGTGAGGGAATGTTTGTCATGATATAATAATCATTATCATGATTGATCTCTATCATGATGATGAGATCATGACAATGATTATGACACCATGATAACATTACTCCCCGCATTGGGGTCACCCTACATGGATGCTCAGGGCTTTGCTGCGGTGTTTGTGGGGCTCAAGCTCCCTTTACTCGGGGTCTGGAGAGCCCCGTGTCCCTTTGAGCCCCCGTGAGGAACCGGGGTGGTCACAGTGGGAAACCCAGGCTAAAGCAGCCTTGGCTGTGGATTAAACCCAGACTAGGGGAAAGATCTGCCAAAGCCAGTATGGGTCTGGCTGTGCCCGTGCCACAGTGCCCAGAACCAGCCTAGGGATTATTCCCAAGGTTTCCTGAAGTATTTTAGGATTTTTTTCCCCACCTAAACAACCTGCAAGCATTGATGTCACACCCCAGGGTCACCAGGTGTTTCACCTGAGTCACGCCTGGGCTGCAGCTCGAAATAATGTCCCCACAATAGGAACTGGATCAGTAAAGCCTGAAAATTCAGGGAGCAAAAAACAGAATTAGGTGAGCTGAGCTCCCACCTGCAAGAGGCTCTGGGAAAGCCACACCAGCACTTTGTGGGTGTGGAGGAAAGAAGAATTCAGAGGTTTCCATCAGCTCTGGCCGGGGAGCTGGGCCAGGACAGAGGCATTTGAACTTTATGCTGCTTTTCTGGATTTATAAGAGAAACCCCTGGTTCCTTTCTGTGGGAGGTTAAACCCATATGGAGTGGAGGATAAAGGGGCGTTAGCAATCAGCTCTGGGGGAAGTTTGGCTGCTGGAAGAGCTGGAGTGGTGAGGAATTATTAATTGAAATCCCCAGTTAATGCACAGCTACCAATCATGGCTGCATAATGGAGAAAATCCATTTAATTGTAAATGATCGCCTCCCAAACAAATGCAGGGTGCTCAGGGTCTCACCTCCAGCAGGCAAAGGGCAGTGACGGAGGGGTTTATTTTGGGAAGAGCCACTGGGGCCTGGGCAAATCCCAGCCCTGGAAGATCTCTGCACGGAGCTGTTTCATGGATTTGATCGGGAAAGGAAGGAAATCCCACCATGATAAGGATTGTGATGTCATGATAAGGATTCTCCCACATGGAATAATGATTATAATGGAATAATATTATTATGCAATAATAATGGAATAATATATTATGGAGTAATATATTATTATCATATACATAATGAGTATGATAATACCCATTATATTTATTATAATAACAACATAATAATATAATATTATCTAATGCATTATATTATCATTATAATTTAATATACTACTATTATATACTTATATCATATTGTATCATATGATGTCATATTACATAATATTATATACTATGATAACTATATAATCTATATTATATATTATATAATATTAATAACAATTTGCCCACATGGAAAAATAATGGTAGTTATTGTGCTATCATGATAATGACTATGATGTCATTATAATGATTCCTCCATATGGAATAATTATGATTATGATATCATGATAATGACTATTACATCATGATAACAATTACGATATCATGACAATGGTTCCCACACATGGAATAATCATGATAATGATTATGACATCATGGTAATGATTATGAGATCATTACAATGGTTATGACATCATGGCAATGATTCCTCCATATGAAATAATCATGATTATGATCTCATTATGATAATAATTATGCCATCATGATAATGAATATGATGTTATGATAATAATTCCTCCATATGGAATAATTATGATTATGATATCATGATAATGATTATTACATCATGATAGCAATTACAATATCATGACAATGGTTCCCTCACATGGAATAATCATGATCATGATTATGACATCATGGCAATGATTCCTCCATATGAAATAATCATGATTATGATCTCATTATGATAATAATTATGCCATCATGATAATGATTATGATACCATGACAAAGATTCCTTCACATGGAATAATCATGATAATGATTATGACATCTTGGCAATGATTATGAGATCATAACAATGCTTATGACATCATAACAATGATTCCCTCACATGGAATATTCATGATAATGATTATCACATCATGGTAATGACTATGACATCTTGGCAATGATTATGAGATCATAACAAAGCTTATGACATCACAACGATTCCCTCACATGGAATATTCATGATAATGATTATCACATCATGGTAATGACTATGACATCATGGTAATGATGATGAAATCATTATAATGATTATGATATCATGACAATCATTCCCTCACATGGAATATTCATGATGATGATTATCACATCATGGCAATGATTCCACACTATGGAATAGTCATGATTATAATAATCATTACTGTGATGTCATTATAATGATTGAATATTCATGATAATGATTATCACATCATGATAATGACTATGACATCATTGTAATGATGGTGAGATCATAACAATGCTTATGACATCACGACAATCATTCCCTCACATGGAATATTCATGATGATGATTATCACATCATGGCAATGATTCCACACTATGGAATAATCATGATTATTATAATCATTACCGTGATGTCATTATAATGATTATGACATCACGGTAATGATTCCTTCACATGGAATTATCTTGATAATGATTATGACACCATGGCAATGATTCCTCCATATGGACTAATCATTATTATGAGATCATGATAATGATTATGACATCATGATAATGATTATGATAGCATGATAATGATTCCCTCACATGGAATAATCTCAATCACGATTATGAGATCATGACAATTATTACGATTATGACATCATGGCACTAATTATGAGATCATGACAATGAGTATGACATCATGGCAATGATTATGAGACCATTACAATGATTATGATTATGACATCACGGCAATAATTATGAGATCATTACAATAATTATGACATCATGGCAATGATTATGAGATCATGACAACAATTATGACATCATGGCAATAATTATGAGATCATGACAATGATTATGACACCATGATAACGATTTTCCCCCCTGAATGATCCTGACCAGCGCTGTGGGGAACAATTCTGCTTTTCTGCTCGTACAGCCCAGACCCGAGCCTGCCAAGTCCGGAGTTGCTGACCGTGGGCAGGCAGTGGGAGCTGGCCCCGGCTCAGGCTGTGCCTGCCTGGCAGTGCAGAGAGGCACACGAGGATCCTGCTCTGACTCACAGGGAGCTGCAGAGCCTGGAGCTCGGGTGGGTGTGAGGGAGGGTTTATGGCTCTGAAAAGTCACCTTCTCTCAACGCTTGTCCCAAACGTGTCCCCACACTTCCTATTTTTAGAGCCCTGCTCTCCAATGATTTTGCCCAGGGACAGCCTTGTGGGGATTCAATTAAACTCCAGAATAAAATAAACACTCTCCCTCAGCCAGGGCTGGAATACTAAGCAGAGACATTATTTGAACAAAACAGGGCTGTGAGTTTGGTGTTTAAATGTCCTTTATTTTCATCAGCCAGGGTCAGAGACCAGTGGAGACAGGAAAAACCCTTCATTAACTCTGCCCATCCATTCCCAAAGCCTTTCCCTTGCTGCTCTGAGTGATCCAAACACCTCCAGGGCACATTTCCTTTGCAGATTTGGGGACTGAAATCACTGAAGAGCTCCTTTTCTTTTTGGGGATGATGAAACAGCTGTGTCTGTCTGGGCAAAGCAGGGACACCCAGAGCTGCCTGCAGTGCCAGGGGTCTCTGCAGCTCATTTAAGCCAGCTCAGGTCTTCCTTTATTCCTTAATTTAATACTTGATCAGGGCAGTCTGACCCATGACCAAATCCTTCAGGTGTTTCTATCCAGATTTGTGGGTTTTCCCTGGAAAAGGGAGATGGTGATCCCAGGAGGCTGGGTGAGCCCTGGCAGTGCAGTGCAGTTTCAGAGACAGAGGAATCCCAAAATTCCCATCCCATCCCAGCCCAGAGATTCTCTGTTTGAAGCATCAGATTAGCCCAGGAAAGGACAATTTCCCTGAGGTGTTGGACAGGATGTGGTGCAGAGCAGCCACAGCGTGTGGGAGGCCTCTTATCAAACTCTTATCAGCAGTTCTGCTCTGGTGCCAGTCCTGGGTGGTTCCAGCTCTCCAAGGCTGGGTTTTGAGCTGGGCAATGGCTGCTGGCACAGCCTGAGAGTTTTAGTCTGGTCTAACCCAGATTTCAGCGTTTCAGCCCAGTCTAACCCAGATTTCAGCGTTTCAGCCCAGTCTAACCCGGATTTCAGAGTTTCAGCCCAGTCTAACCTGGATTTCAGCATCCAAGAGGTGCAGGATGGGCTCTGGGAGACCCTGGCTCCATCTGGGTCCAGTCTGGGCCCTGAATGAGCTCCAGGAGTGGTGGAGATCAGTGAGGGGAGGGAAGTGCAGAGGAGGGCTGGGGGCAGGACCAGAGCTCTGCAGAGCTGGAGAGAGGAATGATGGGCTTTGTGTAGCTTTGGGAGGAGAAAAGGAAGGGATAACAGCAGTAACACCCCAAAGGTGAGTGCAGGAATGGGAATGCGCCTCCTGCACCTCTGCTGTGGGCAGGAAATCCCAGGCAAAGCCTGCAGCAGGGAAAATCCAAGTGAAACCCATTAAACCCCTGTGGAAAAGGCACTAAAAGGGTTGGGAAAGGAGGAGCAGGTGTTACTAGGTGCTGAGAAAAGGAAGAGATGAAACACATCTGGTATCTTTATTTTGTGGCTTAGCATCCTAAGCTGCTGCTGAGACATTCGAGATCCATTTTAATATTTCTGCTTTTCAAAGTGTCACATCCAAGAGTCTTATATTTGCCTTTGCAAAGCATGTAATATTATCCCAAACATGTTCATAAGGAAATGCACTTTTGAGTGACTTTTGCCACTTGAGTGACTTTGAGTGACTTTGTCATATAGTAAATCAGTGTAGGAAATTAGATAGGACCCAATATGGTCTTCATTTTAAGTCTCTATTTAATATGATAAATATATCATCAAGGTATTTATTAAAGTTCAATTTGATAACCCTTTACCCATTTGCCAGTGAACAGAAACTTAGGGCACTACTTTGTTAACATTATATTATTTTGTAACATGCTATAAGTGTTGTAGTGGTACACATTTATATGTGGACTTAGAGCTGTTGCAAAATCACCCCAAAAATAGTTTTGTGCTCCAGTAATACTTGAGGGATCTGGCTGCTCTGGTCCAGGAAGATTCCTTGGAGGACTCCATCCCCTCTCCTTTCCACTGCACATGGAAAACCCCCCCTGACTTGTTGAACAAAGAGGTGTCTGCTGAGGAAGGCAGGAGCCTCCCTTGAAATGGAAAATGCAAACCCCTTCCGTCCTCTGCAGCTCCAGGGCTGCTGGAGATGGGCCTGCTCTTCCTCTGGCAATGCAGGGCAGGAGAAAGCTGCTCCTCTGGGCATGCAGTGGGCAAAGGCTGCTGTGCTGTTCCAGGCTCAGATTGGATCCAGGTAGGAATGCTTGGCTCCTGCCCTGGGCGCAGCATCTCCCAGTGGGATGCTGGAATTTTCTCAGCCATGCAGGGACACTCAGTGGCCATGAAGAGCAGAGATCTCCTGGAGGGAGGATTGGCTGTGGGAGAGATAAAGAAAACTGCCCAGAGAACAGCAGAGACCTGCCCAACTCTGACAGATGGGGACAGAACACACTCTCATTTCCAACCTGAGATACCCTCAGGCACAGCTGGCTGCCCACGTGCCTGGCACTTTCCCCGTGAGTCTGCACACATGGATGCCTCTGGAAGCAGGGATCTGTCACTGGATATCTCCCTGTCAGCTTTGCCACCATTAATTAATGCCCATTGTAACAGCACAACTGTCTTAGGGCAGATTTTCCAGGAGCCAATTCCCAGCATACAGCCGTGGGACAGCTTCAGAAGCTCCCTTTTGTTGGGATGCTGCTTTTTATTTCGCTGTCTCCATCTAAAAGGAGCTGAAATCCAAATTGCCTGGATTTTTTAATCCAGCTTTGCTGTTGCTGCTGCTCAACAAAACCTTGGGAGCATTCATTCCTTGCTCCAGATGATCCTAATCCCTTTCTCCTTGCTGCTGAAGGAAAAGCAGTTTAGGAAGGTTTGGAGTTGGAGGGGCAGAGTCAAGAGTTGAAGGAGGTGTCCCCGAAATGCCATGGAACCTGTGGAATCTGCTCTCTTCTCAGGTACAAGAATCTGTCCTGTTTATCATCACTGTGTTAAATAAAAATCAGAAGTTCCCAGCAGGAATTTTAGGGAGAGATGCATTGGAGGGATTTCTGGAGTCCAGAGTCAGTCTGTTCAAACAGAACTCTGAGCTTGGATTGTCTGATAAATTGTTATTTCACCTTGTTATTTCTGAGCCCCACAAAATCGCAGGATCCCAGTTTGGGCTGGGATTTTAAAGCTCCTCTAGTTCCAACCTTGCCATGGGGACAAGGGACACCTTCCCCAGAGCCTCAGCAGTGCCAGGAGTTTGTCCATCCCATGCTGGGCCTCAGGCACTGAACTCCAGCTTCATTTGGGATTTTGGTGTGGCCATGGAGAAAATCCAAAGAGAGAGAACAGATAAATGGAATATTGAGGAATTGTGCTTAAGGACCAGTCCCGGAGCTGATCTGAGCATGGGGTGTGGGGTTTAATTCCCTGCCTGCGCCCTCCTCACCCACAGGGGCTGGGATGGGGGATTGGAACCCACAGGGGCAGGGCTGGGGGTTTCCTATCCCCTGGTGCCCACTGAGGTCCCCACTCCCTGTGGGAAGGTGCAGATCAGGTCCAGCTCTGCCAGAACTGACCCCAGCTCACCCCAGCCCCAAACCCCTGCCCTGCCTCGCCCTTTGTCCCTCTAAGGGACACAAACGGCCTTTGCTCCTCACATAAACACAGAAATAAAGCAAAGCTCCATCTCCAGTTAGACAGTGTCCTTCCCACCCCTGTCTCATGGATGATTACGGTGTGACCACAACATAACACTTCTCTGGGGTCTCTGGCCAGGGCTCTCCTCGGATGCTTTTGCAGCTCCAACCTGATTAAAACTGAAATTCTATTGCACATCTCTGAAGAGACCCCATCCATTGAACAGAAACTGCAAGGGGGTGCTGCCAGCTGTGAGGCAGAAACACCCACAGCTCCAGCCACAAGTGCTTCCAGTTTTATTCTGAGTTTATTTCTTCACAGGACAAGCTTATAAATTAGAAGGATGTGCCTCATGAAGAGCCTGGCCAAAAAATAAAAATAATAAAATGAAAGGCAAGTACTGGATGAAGAAGTTGCAGGGCTGGACTATGAAAGTGCCAGAGCGCGGGGAAGCAGAAGCTTTTTAAAAATCAATAAGAAATGTCACTGGCAATGAGTGTGAGATTCAGTGCCAGGGTGGGCAGGCCAGGAGGGGCTGGGGAAGGAGTGCAGGAGTTTAGGGGGGATGGGGATGGGCAGGAATCACCCCTGGCTGGGGACACTGCTCTCTGTGTCCCACTGCTGCTCAGGCTGAGCCTCAACTCCCTCACTCCCAGGCTCTAACGGTGCCTCAGGAGCACAAATCCATGGGATTCCAGCAGGATCCGGGTGCTTGGCTGTAGATTCCTTTACAAAAAAACCCAAAGTGCCTAAAATCCTGCAGTGCCCGATGCACATGCCCCACTCTGCATGCCCAGAGGAGGAAGGAGAGATTAGCTCAGTGTCTTGAGCTCCTTAAAACCACTTGTCATGTAAATTATTTTCCATTAATTCATCAGCAACGTTCAGTAACCCTCCAAAAGAGAAGATAAAGGGCAGCTGATGAGATGGAGGAGGTTGTGCAGGATGGCGGCAGGAAAGCTTCACGGGAGAGGGAAGCAAAGGAGGCAAATTTAAAACCAGGGAAAACAGGTGGGAAATAATTTCAGTAAATATTGTCTGGGACCTGCAGTGCTCTTGGATGGGTTTATTTCTGTATATATGGGAAAACTGGGCAATCCCTGGGTTATGGAGGCACCAGTGGGGCCTGGCAGGTGCAGTGGGGGGGCTGAAGTGGCCCAGCTGTGACATCTGGGGACCCAACCCTGCCAGGATCCTCCCCTCCTCTCCCCTCCCAAAACTCCCTGTTTGAATCCCTAATTAGGCTCAGGAGCCTTCCTGGTGAGAGGAATGAGGGATTTGTTTTTCCAAACAAGCTCTGGGTCTGCTGGTGGGTAAAACCAGCACTGAGAGAGAAAAGAAACAATGTCAAGGATTCCACTGATTGATGAACGGGAAAAGAGATTTGCTTTTACAAACAAACTGTGGGTTTGCTGAGAAATTAAACTGGACATTGAAAGATGAGAGAAACAATGAGGAAATCCCCTAAACTCCATAAGAATTAAAAATCAAAAGGGAGGGTTGTACCTTAGAGAGAAATTTTTGTATCAGGCGTTCTGTACCTCTCAAGTACCTCAGCCAAGGGAGAAAGAGAGAAGGAAATTGCGATAAGGAGAAATTGGAAAGGAGACTGTATCCTCCAAAAATTGGAGAGACCCCAGGGGAATGCCCCATGGCCTCTCCGTTTATTGGAATAAAGTAAAAGGACTCCTCTGTCTCCTTTTTGGACATAAACTTCTGATGTTTGTGGATTCATTTTCCTGACTGGAGAGGGAGGAGTTGCTGCTCAGGCTGGAGAAGGAGTTCTTCAAATTCCCAGATCTGAGATGAGACTCCTGCTGAGCTTTTGGTTCTTCGTGTTCCTTCCCAGGAAGGTCCCAAGATGTTCAAGAGAGGCTTTGGATAATTTTCTCACCCGTGGCAGAAGAGTTAAATATCTAATGAGGTGATTTAAATAGCTCAGATTTTCAGGAAGTTTGGAATTTCCATCTGGGCAGAGATTTAAGTGAAACTTCTGCAGTGCTGGGAAATGTTTGGGTATTTTTTTCCCCCTTGTCATTTCTCCCCTTTATCCAGCTCTGTTCTCTCATCAAACCAGGCTCAGGAATGTCAGTAAGGAATCATTTCCCCTTGAGATTTCTGCCCCATTTTTACAGACCTGCAAAGTCTCCCTGGGTTGATTAAGCAGCCAAACATTGGTTTGCATCATTACAGGCCTTAGGAGACTCAGCAAATGCACAAAGCTGCATTTTCCCATTGGCCACAATTATCTGTTTCCTTAGAAAATTCAGGTCTCTCTTCTTTAACAGACATTTTTATTTACAAATCAGATGCTCTGGAAATAGAACTCACACCTTAAATAAATACCCAGAATATCCTGAACTGCACCTCCATGTGCTGAAAATAATATAAGAAAACAGAAGAAATCCTGAAATTATAAGATAAGCCTTTGAAAATTTAAGGGGAAAGCACACAAAATGAACAATAAGCACCTAGGGCAATTCATTTCCATGGAAAATTGGAATTATTCCCTGGAAGTCCAAGCAGCGTCTTTGCCTTCACAAATTCAACATTTCCTTGGTCAGCAAGGATCTCCCAGATACACCTGCCTGGTTTTTAACTATCCTCATTTTCCATGGGAACAGCAGAAGCATTTCCTTAGGAAGGGCCTGGAGCCACTGTCCCTGTTGGAACGAGGGCTGTGCTTGGCTTGCATTGTGAAAATGTCCTGGAAATGCTCTGGAAAGGAATCCTGGCTCCTGGAAAGCTGTGGGAGACTTGGAATTCCCTCCAGGAATTCCTCAGAGGAAATATCCTGATTTTAGGAATAAGGAAGGAAGAATCAAACCTTAAAATCTGCACAGTGAGGTTTTGAGAGCTCAGGTCAGGAATTGTTGGGGATTTTAATGCTTTTGTTAAAGGCAGCTCACAGAACTTTGGCTGCAGAAAATAAGAAACCGCCAGGAGCTCTGGGAGCACCAAGCTCTCAAGAGCCCCTTAGTCCTCCCCAACACCACCTCATCCCTTGGGTTCCCCTCCTTGTGCTCCAAAATTTGGGCTCCTTTTGGTGGAATTTGATTGCTGAGGAGGTACAGAAGGAGGGAAAACCTGGCCTGGTGTCTTGACACTCTCCAAAGGGGGTACCCAGCAGCTCTGACGTTAAATGAGAAACCAGCCCTTTTCCTGGGGAGAGCAGAGCCCGAGTTCTTTATCTGGGGACAGATTTTGATTAAAAGCCCAGCACATGTTCTCACTGCTTTCCCTCCCCTTGTTCTCATGGCCGTGCAGCCCATTTGCAATTAAATTGAGTCTCGTTACCCTCCAAAGTGAGAGAAGCTGCTCTGGAAATTATGAGTAGGAGTCTCTCTACCTTTTGACAAATTATTTTCTAATGAAAAACATCTGCTCAGGCTACGAGGGTTCACCCGTCTTTATTTCTGCCTGATGCAAATGGGTTTTGTTTCACAAATTGCAAAGCAGGGCTCTGGTCCTGCAGCCAAAAGGGACAAGCAGGGATTGATAAAATGCAGCAAAGCTGGGAGTGCAGTCTCATCCCCCCCTTTAATTATCCTGCTTCCTAACAGGTGTAACAGCACAGCTCCTGATGGCTGCTGATGATCCAGATGGCCTGGAATTGTCTCTCCATATGCTGCAGGACGGGATGCGTGGTGAGGCTCACGTTAACTCTGTGTGGGCTGGAGGAACAGATCCATGGCTTGTTCAGGAAGTTTGGAAAATGAGATAAAAATCCAAAGAGACACCCAGGGGTGTTTGGGTAATAGGGAGAGATGGAATGCACAGAATCGTGAAATATTGGATATGGAAGGCACAGAATCATTTATTGAATCATTTCTTATTATGGAATTATTTAGGCTGGGAAAGAGCTCCAGGATCATGAAGTCCAAGTTGGGACCAATCCAGCCCAGAGCTCTGAGTGCCACGTCCAGGAATTCCTTGGACACCGCTAGGGATGGGCACTCCAAACCTCCCTGGGCAGTTCCAAGGTGTGACCACGCTTTCCATGGGGAAATTCCTCCTGATGTCCAATCTGAGCCTGCCCTGGCCCAGCCTGAGGCCGTTTCCCCTTGTCCTGGCCCTGTTCCCTGGGATCCACTCTCCTCTTCAGCCCAAATCCTGTGGAAAGAGGAATGTGCTCCTGCAGGGATCTGCCCAGCCTGGCCAGCGTGCCGCCCTCCCCAGAGCTGGGTTTGCTCCTGGCAGAGCCGTAACACACCCAAGCCCAAATCCCAAAGGCAGCTCCAAGCCCAAATCCCAAATCCAGGTCTGTGTGGAGCAGTCTGGTGCTTCCCATTGATTTCCAGGAATGCTGGTTCCATGTTCTCCCCTCCTTGAGGACAGCTGGGATTTCAGCTAATGGACCCCTGATTGGCACTAATGGCACCAACCCTGGGCACAACATTTTGGGGGTTTTTCTGCTCCCAGAGCTTTGAAGGCACCTCCTCTGACCTCTGGCTGGGGCTGTGATCAGGCTGCCAGGACAGGCAGGAATATTTCTGCAGTTCCACCTTTCCCTTTGAAGTAATCCCAGTCAGAGCCAGGCTGGCAGGAGTGTTTTATCCTTAGGGAAGGGTTGATCTGGAAGTGCTGAGGATTCCAGGAGCAGGGAGGTGGCACCGCTGTCCCCGTGCTGTGAGGGGGGACTGCAGCAGAGGGGCTGTGCTTGAGCCCAGCACCAAAACTCCCCAGGACTGGAGCAAGAATTTTGTGTTCTGCCAAACTGGGACTGTGCAGGGACAGCAGGATCTGCCCAAAGTCACCCGGGGAGCTCCAAGCAGGAACCAGGAGCTCTTTGGATGATGGCTGCAGCTCTTTTGGTGTGACAGGTTTCCAGAGGAAAAGAAACATTTTCCTTTGTGATAAAGGAGCAGAAATGCCTCAGTAAGTGTTGTGGAATTTGGGCAAACAGGTTTGCAATCTGTGCTGGAGGGGCAGGAATTGTTCCTTCAGATCAGCAGCAGCAGCTGACTGTAGGAAATTTGGGGGGAGTTCCCCTTTAGGGAATTTTGTGCTGCTGGTGTTGGACCCCAGCCTGGCACAGAGAACCTGCTCAGGAAGGGTTCCTGGTGCATTCCAAGCAGGGATCCCTCTCTTTCCTAGGATATGGAGGAATTTCTGGGTTGAGAAGGGAAATAAACTCCTTTCCTTCACTCCCACCCACGCTGGGCTCGGGCTGAGACAGGCAGAGCAAACACTGCCTCTCCAGCCCTGGGAATGACACAGGGCCCAGGGATGTGCCAAGGGAAAATGTCAGCCTTGTTTGTGCATTCCTGCCCCTCCTCTGCAGCCAGGAGATCCTCAGGAGCAGCCAGGACCATGAATTCCACACTCACAGCCCATTCCTGCCCTGCTGGAAGCAGAGCCTGCCAGCAGGGAATGAGGATGACCTCGGCGTGGAGCATCCCGGGGCTGGAACAGGGAATGACTCCAGGAAAGGAAGCTGCAGATGGAGCAGGAAAATCCACCCTGCAAAGAGCCCCGGCCCAGAGCTTTGTGGGGCCACATCCATGTCCTTCCACAGGTGCCAGCCAAAGCAGGGAAGTGCAGCCAGGCTCCCCTGCCCTCCTGCCACGGCCACTGGAGCCTGAGCAGCTCCTGCCCTTGGGCCATGAGGGGATTTCATCTTCATTCCGGGCAGCAGTGATGTGAGGCTGAGCTGGAGGGGAATTTTTAGCTCCCCGTTCCTGTGATTGCCAGGGACTGGTTCAGAAGGTCCTTTCTGGTTATTTTTGTTGAAGAATGGGGGTAATTCACCTCGGGGAAAGGACCCAGCACACATTCTCATTTCACACCTGCCAGGGAGCCAGGCAAGATGAACAACTCCCACCAGTGCTAACAGAGTCACCACGAGGTGAGAAAGCTTTGGCTCTGTCTCCTGAGCAGCTGATGATGCTGTTAGAGGACAAATGTCTCTCCAGCAGAGGCTTTATACAAAGGATTATGGATTTAAAGCCTCCCCTTAGCTCCAGGGACCACGGGCACTGCAGAGCTCAGGAGCTGGGAAAGAGCAAATCCCACATCTGGGTTTGCCTGCAGCTCCTGCAGTGCTGGGCTGATCCCCTGGCCCTTGGTGGTGGTGGAGCTCTGCTGAGCTCCCAGAGCTCCAGTGATTTATTCCTGGGGGCATCTGGCCCCTCTCTGCAGCCTGGATGGGGTTACCAGCCCCTTGTTGCAACAGGAAAATTCCCCTAGAGCCTGGAGGGGCCTCCATCACCAGGGCAGGAGAATTCCCAAATGTGGCACCCTGGTGATAATCCCCCATGATCTAAAGCCATGGCAAAGAATGAATTGAGGAAAAGGAGTGGTGTTGCTGTAGAAACAAAAATTTTAAAAAGGAAATTAAAGCTACTTGGGAACTGTGGTTCATACAGGCAGGAAATGGGACACTCAGAGCCACATTTCCCAGAGCATTTTGGGCACTGAATTCCCACCTCAGGCCTGGCACTGAGCTCCTCTGTGGAGCAGGGAAGTCAAAAGGGGAGTGGTGAAGGAATCATCCCCTAAAGCTCCTCTGACAGGACCAGCATTCCAGGAGCTGGGACAGGCCTCAGCAGGAGCTGCCCGTGAATTTTGGGAGGAATGTTTCTGTGGCCTTGCCCTGCTGGAGAGATGAGGGCTGGGAGATGCTTTTGCATCCCTTCACTTGCCAGACGGAATCCCTGGAACCGGGAGTGTCTGCAGCCTTGGGGTGGCAGCAGTCAGCTTTGCCTGCACTCCTGGGAAACTGCTCCTGCCAGGACTGCCCTGGAATTCCTGCCTGGAGAGACAAATCCCGGGGGAAAGGGAATTCTGAGCACTCGGAGCAGGCAGAGCATCACTCCGGCAAGGGGAGGGGGATATGGAGCTGAGCAGCGCTGGGGAGGAGGCTGAGCTCGATGGAAACCTCAGACACTCCTCTCCTCTCCTCTCCTCTCCTCTCCTCTCCCTTTAAAAAGGAAATTAAAGATATTTGAGAGCTGTGGTTCCTACAGGCAGGAAATGGGACACTCAAAGCCACATTTCTGTCTGAGCAGGAATTGGGGAGGCATTAAATGCTGGCAGGGAGAGGGGCTGGGCAGGAGAGCTGGGCTGGGCAGAGCCCTCATTGCAGCAGAGCCTGGGATATGAACACTTTCCTCTTCAGGACACTGGGATAGAAAAACATTCCAAGGTTCATTTCCCCCTCCCGTCGGGTGTTCACAGAAAGGACAGGCTGAGCATTCAGAGTAAGAATTATTCTGAAAAATGGCATCATTCCTGTGGAGGGCAGCTCTGCTGAGCAAATGCCTGGAGCTGCTGCTGGAGTTTGGGGGGTCTGACTGGGTTTTGACCTGTCCCTGCCCTGTCCCCAAAGGCAGAGGGTCACAGGGCATGGCCACACTGAGGCTGCCTCCTTCACCTGTTGGAGAACTGGGAATTGCTGGCACTGGGAGTGGAAAACTCCCAGAATCGTGGAATATCCTGAGCTGGAAGGAATCCACGAGGATCACTGAGCCCCACTCCTGGCCTTGCAGAGCCCCAGGAATCCCACCCTGTGTATTGTCCAAGCTCCCTGACCCCGGAGATGTGGCTTGGAGGCAGCAGGAAAATCCTGGATATCATCATCACACGTGGTGGGAGCTGTCTGCTCCTGGCAAGGGCCATCCCAAATTCCCATCCTGGGCAGGCCACAATGACTCAGAGGACCATGGGATTTGGTCTCACTTTCTCCAGGTAAGCAGGAATCAATCCTGGCCTGAAAGAGCATGAGGAATTGGCTCTGTGGGAATAAAGCTCCCCTGGTTCCTCCTGTGTCCCACCTCCATTTCACCTGGAATCAGATCCCAGCCCTTCAGCAGCAGCTCAGCAGCCTCAGAGGAATCCTGTGGCCAAACCTGCCCAGTGTTACCTTTCTGACACTAAACCAGCTTCAGCTGGCACTTGAAGTACGACTCCAACTCACATTTTGGGGTTATTAAAAAGCACGTTTTAACCTCTGCATGCAGAGCAGTCGTGCAGCCTCCCCCAGCCCTTGGCTTTTCCTGCTGCACTGACACCACCGGCACTCACAGATTATTTATCTCGCCTTTGCTTTTCCATTTAACATCTCACCAAGTCCATTACCCGCAGTGCCACTTCCAATTGGCATTGGAATGGAAGGTGAAATCCAGACCTTGTAAGGGAGAGGTGATTTTGTTCCTCTTCAGATGGTTCTGCCTCCCACACGGTGTCACTTGGGCTAATCCATTTATACAACCTGACAAAAATCTGCCCATTTTCCACCAGCGGCCTCTGTGTGAGTGTCACACTGAATTTGCTCATTGGAACAGGGAGGATCAACCAGAGCAAAGGGCTGGAGCTTGGTGGGGAGCCAGCCTCAGATTGTGTTTGCTTTCCTGCTCTCCTGCTCCTAAAAGGAGCCTTTCCCCCTGTTATTTGTGGGGTTTTTGTCCTGTTTGTATTGCCCTTCACACCTCCCCCCAGACTGGAACCCCCCGACCTCACCTTGGACCTCCTGTCGCATCATGTGTCCCCAGCAGGGGAAATTGCAGTTACACCTTTGCTGCCATGTTAAAAAATATATTTTAAAGCATCAGCTCTTCTGGCTGCATTTCTCCACCTCCACCTGCAGTGGGAAAAAGCTCCACATGCCTCAAAAGAGCAGAGAAAATCAGGAATCCCAAACTGGGGAGTCCTCGAGGGCTGGTGGTCACCTGAGCATTCCCTGACCCTCCCCAGTCCTGCAATCCCAACCTGACGATCTCACCAAGGGGCAGGATTGGGTGCAAGTGTTCCATTCTGGGGAAAAGAGGCACAGGGAGGGGCTGGATCCATGCTGGGAGCTGTTCTTAAGGTGTTTTGAGGACCATCCCGCTGCAACTGGAGTATTTTCCCTGCTCTGCCTTCCCCCACAGCCTGGGATTATTTATTGTGATACATAATTACATGGGGTGATACTGTAGCCAGCAGTTAATTAATGCTAATTGGATGTAAATTAATTAAGAACACAGTTTGTCACATTTGGTTTGCTCTTCCTCTCACTCCACCCAGCCCTGGAGCAAAATCAGAGGAATTGGCCCCAGTCCAGGCTGGGTGATGGTGGCACCCAAACCAAGGGATAATGGGGGATTGGGGGGAGCTTCACCTCTTTTGCTCTTAAAAAGTTCTGGTTCTTGAAGAGAGATGGGGATTCCCCCTTGGGAGAAAATACCTGGGAAATGATGGGGATGATGCAGAGAGATGAATTCTGTGAGCAAAGAGGGAACTGAGGCGGGAGGAGGTGGAAAATCACCTCTCGTCTCTAATCACCACACAAACCCTGCTCGTGCAGAGGAGCTGAGCCTGGCAGGACACAGAGGGACCCTGTCAGCTTTGATCCTGCCAGGGATCACCCTGGAATGAGGGAATCAGAGCAAGGCTGGTTGGTGTTACTGTTCCCGTGGAGCTCAGGGACAGTGACATGGACTGGACGTGGCTCTCATGGAACAGGAACCCAACCACCCCAAGGGTGGTTTTGGCCACTTTTCCCAGGAAACCAGTGACAGCACAAGGTGAAACGGCCTCAAGCTGGGCCAGGGGAGGGTCAGGTCAGGCATCAGAAGGGATTTCTCCATGGATCTCTTATTTGATTGGATTTTAGTGCTTTGTACTCACCTCCCAAAAGTGAGCGTGCCCTGTCTTTGGGCAGGGCGTGCCCTGCAGGTGTTCCTGCCAGCCTTGGCACACCAGTTTGCTCAGTTTGCCCATCCCTGGAAGTGTCCAAGGCCAGGCTGGATGGAACTTGGAGAACCCTGAGAATGTGTCCAGGGTGGAATGTCATGGCAGGGTGGAATGGATGAGCTTGAAGCTCCCTCCCACCCAAAACAGTGTGGGATTTTATACCCATTTTCAGGCTGTTATGCCCCAAATTCAATCAAATCCCAGCTCCCCATCTCTGAAAATTACTAATCATGTGAAGATCCAGACAGTTCCTCCTGTAACAGCCACAGAGCAAAGCCCAGAGATGGAAAAGGAGAGGTTGGGAGGGGTAAAAATGGGGCAGAAAGCACCAGGACTGATGGGAGGAGCTGCCAGTTTGGGAGGCAAATCCAGGTGGGATCATTCGGCTCTGGAACCCCTGTGGTCTGTCCCTGGGAGCCTGGCTGTGCTCACACATTAAATTTTGGAAGCAAAGCTCCCACATTGCAGGTGGAAAAGGGGAAATCCATCTGTTCAGGGAGTTGGACATGTCCTTGCTCAGGATTCCTGGGCATCAGCAGCTGCCTGAGGCAGCACCCCCGAGCTGCTGGAGCTGCTCCCAAGGGCACATTTCTGAGCCATCGGTTTGTAACACGCTGGACATGCCTTCAAACACAGCACAGGACTCTGTGAAATAATTTGACATCATTAGATGCCAAAGGACCTTTAAAAATCCAGTCTTCAAGGGAACACTTGCACTGATTGCAGCCCAGCATAAATCTGACCTTTTCGTACTCTTCATCCTCGAATCCTCCACAGAGGCTGCTCCTGCAGTGCTTAGGAGGTGTCTGCTCCTGTTTGATCTGTCTCCCAGACAAAAGCTCTTCAAAAGAAATTTTCCATGTTAATTGGAAGAAGTTAAAACACTAAAACAACCAAAAAAAAAAAAAATCCTACTCGGGATGTAGATTTTCCATCCGAGCCTGAAAATCAGCTCCACTT
This sequence comes from Passer montanus, assembly GCF_014805655.1. Taxonomy (NCBI): domain Eukaryota; kingdom Metazoa; phylum Chordata; class Aves; order Passeriformes; family Passeridae; genus Passer; species Passer montanus. The sequence goes on from NW_024371926.1 coordinate 3,308,501, forward strand.
GTGTTCATTTCCAAAGGCAGCTCTGCAGTGCCAATCATCCAAAGATGTCAGCAAAATTCCCTGGATGCACAGAGCTGGTGAATGGATTCATGGGCAGCCTGCTGTAATGGCAACTTTGCAGGGGCTATCAAAACCCTTTAGACATCAAGCTAAAAAATGACAAAGCAGCTGAAAAGAATGATTTGTGCTGTGAAGCAGAGGCTGGCAGAGCCCTCTGCACCAGGAGAAGGATGTGAGCCTGGGAAGGGATGTAGTTAACCCCAGATCTCTGTCAGACAGGTGCAGCTACAGGGGAGACACAAATCACCACTGAAAATTGATTGTAGGCCTGGAATGATGTAAATCTTCCTCATTTAAATCTGTGTTGGGAGCACAGGACACTGAGGAGCTGAGGACACTTGGAAGAGGAGCAAACCTGCCAAGTGGAGCTGAAACAACAGCAAACAGCCCAGCTCAGGTAGGAGCTGTCAGGTGGAGACAGCCCCAGCCAGGAGCATCCTGGCACATCCCAGCTGGGCTCTGGGGGAGCCTGGATGTGCTGGGAATGGGGGGAGCTGCAGCTCTGGGGCAGTGAGGGTTTGTTCGTGCTCAGAGCAGCAGCAATTCCTGCAGAAATCATGGATGTGCAAAGATGGGACTGCACCTCGAGTCCTTCACTTGTGGTGGGCACAGCATTTCCTGGGCTGGCTTTGCTCTGGGGCAGCCAAGGTCCTTGTGCTCTGAGAACTGCCCTCACTCTGCCATGGCTGGGGGTTTCAGGTGTGCCTTACTCAGGAAAGCCAGGTGTCAGCTAAGGAAGGCAGGAGCCTCCCCTGAAACGGAAAATGGAAACCCCCTCCCTCTGAATTGCTATAAATTTTAAGTTAAGGGGCTCTCAGGGAAAAATATGGGAGCAGGGATAACAGTTCTTTATCAGGGGAGAAAATAAAAATAAAATAAACAATGCAGTGAACCAAACCAGCACTGCCAGTCAGACACAGCCTGACACCCTGTGGGTCAGGGTGCTGGCACAGTCCCATTGGAATTGTGGCTCAGCCCTCCTGCAGTGCCAGGGGTGGTTCTGCTGGAGCAGGATCCTGGACAAGGGGGGAGTCTTCCTCTGCAGCTCCAGGGGAAGGGGCAGCTGCTGTTCCTCTGGGAATCCAGTGCAGAAGCCGTGCTGGTGCTGCAGAATCTCAGATTGTATCCAGGCAGGAATGCTTGGCTCCTCCCCTGGGCTCACAGCTCCCATGGATGCTGCAGTTCTTATCAGCCCTGCAGGGACATTGCACAGCCTGTTATCAGCAGATGTCCCTGGAGGGAGGAGTGGCTGTGGAAGAGATAAGGAAAACTGCACAATGAACAGAGACAATGCCATGCAGATGGGAAATGGAACACAGCTGGCTTGGCAATCTGGGACAAGGTGTTCCAGACCTGGGGATTTTCCCTTTCCCAGTTATCCAGGACTGAACCCTCAGCTGTGACAACACCTCATGGAAATGATGTGAACCTGCCCTCACTGGGAATTTTGTCAAAATCCAACAGCTCAAGTGAAACTTTACCTCAAGTTTCTAAATAGAAAGCACAGGGAGATAATTCCCAGTGAAAGTTTCTGGGATTTCTGCTCCAGTCCTACTCTAAAAACAGAGTTCACAATGGGTACTCTGGGATAGCACAAAAAAAACCCTCTGCTGGGTCACCTCTCCCTCTGTCTCTCTGTGTCCCCTGGATGTGCTGGGACACCCAGGATTCTGGATTCCCCCAGCAGCTCTCAGGCTCTCGGGACTGGTTTATGAACCCAGAAAAAAGAGCATTTTCAGCTGTCAGTTTGGGCCCACTGGCTGTAAATACAGGCCCAGCCTGGCAGAGAGGAGATCCAAGCTTTGATAAGCTCTGATCTGCTTCAGAGGGGAACAGCAGAGAGGTTAAACTGAAAAACCTGATAAGAAGAGAAAAATGGTCCTGAGTTTTAAATCACTAAAGAGATTTTTAAGAGCAAGGAGGGAAGAGAGTGAGAAATAAACCACTGGTATTAAGGACAGGTTGTTCAATGAAGTTCCTCAGCCCTTTGGGGTGACAGAATTTGAAGAGCCCTGGGGATCTTACATTTAATGCTGTCTCCAAGCACACCTGGAGCATCCTGCTAGGATGGGTTATCAGTGACACAGAGACAAGACAGGGATCAGAACAACTGCAGCACTTCCATAATAAATATTCATCCCTTCCCCTGGGCCACTCCAGCCATGTGCTGCCAGCTCCACGTGTGCATCAGCTGCTCTCACGTACCACTGTTGTTGTTTTTAATGAAGAGATGGGATTATCATCAGGTTAAGAATGATTTATTGTTCAGATAAAGAGATTTTAGAGGAGTTGGTAGTTGGTTATAGTACAAAGTGGTTACAAGTTTCTTTGTTACAAGGTAACATATAACTTTTTACCTTAATGAGTAGATGTTACAAGGTTTATTTTGCTTTTCTAACTTAGTACTTTGCTTATTTCTGCTGCATTGTGGACACTTTTGCCTGATAGGTTTCTGTCTCACATGCACACAAATGCTTTTATTATAACTTCTAAACTCTTAGCTTATTTTATACTAGTACATTACTATAAACCCTTCACCATCTTATCAACAGTTTCTCATTACTGTTACTCATTAAGTATATTCTTACTCAAAACTCCAGAAATATAATTTTATTAAATTTTATACTAGTACATTACTATAAACCCTTCACCATCTTATCAACAGTTTCTCATTACTTAAGGTATATTCTTACTCAAAACTACAGAAATATAATTTTATTAATTTTTGGTTTATTATTATGATTTTGTTTTATGCTTTTTTGTTTATTATTTTTGTTTAATGTCTGTGTATTTTATTTTTACGTCAATCTAAGTTTCTTCTAAGGCTGTAGATTAAACTTTTCAGTGTCTGTAGAAGTTTCTGTTTTTCTGCTTCTCACATTCCTGGGCAGCTGGAAGCTCAGGGATCCCCTCATTTGTCCCCAAATGATTCATGTCTGGATCTGCAGCTGGGGGTGCCAGGAGGACGTGATGAGCCTGAGCTCAGGTGTCACTGAGCTCCCAGGGACAGAAGGTGACAGCTCTGTGTGACACACAGCAGCTCCCAGGACTTCTGGAAGGAAAGGTGGGAAAAGTCTCATTGGAATAATCAACAGGAGGAACTGAACAAACAAATGTGACTGGGAATATGAACAGGGAATTTTTATGAGTGACAAAATCCCCCTTTTCTTTTGGCAATGTCATGGTGGGAAAAGATGCTCCTTGGCTGCCTTCATCTCACTGTGCTGCCCCTGCAGAACCCTTCTGACCCCAGGGGAGGACACCAACACTCTGGGTTCACATGGGAGATTGACCCTGGGGATTGATCCTGGGGACTGACCTGGGGACTCACCCTGGGGATTGACCCTAGGGTCTGATCCTGGGGTCTGATCCTGGGGTCTGATCCTGGGGACTGACCTGGGGATTGATCCTGGGGACTGACCTGGGGATTCACCCTGGGGATTGATCCTGGGGTCTGATCCTGGGGACTGACCCTGGGGATTGACCCTGGGGATTCACCTTGGGGACTCACCCTGGGGATTGATCCTGGTGATTGACCCTGAGGATTGATCCTGGTGATTGACCCTGGGGATTGATCCTGGGGACTCACCCTGGAGATTGACCCTGGGGATTCATCTTGGGGACTCACCCTGAGGATTGATCCTGGTGATTGACCCTGGGGATTCATTCTGGGGATTCACCCCGGTGACTCACCTGGGGGATTCATCCTGGATTGACCCTGGGGATTCACCCTGGGAATTCACCCCGGGCATTCAGAGGCATCCGGGAAGGGATCAGGGATGAAGGGGATATGTCTGAGCAGCACAGGACAGGGGGGGAGACGGCACAAAGGGCCAAAGGAGGGTGACACCAGGCCCCAGCCCACCCAGGAGCAGTTTTTGTGCTCTCAGGCTGCAGTCTTGGTGTCACTGATCAGATTTTTTCGAGCAGCCTCGGGTTTTACCCTCCCTTCCCCCGTCCCTCTCATTCCCACCCGGGTGACTCAGAGCAGCCAAGTGGCCGAGCTGATGAGAAAATAACGAGCAGCAAACGCCTGTGGGCAGATGTTTTTTCTGGTTTGGTGTCAGATTGGTCCTTTGACCGTCAAACCACCACTTAGAGCTGCCAGCCCCTGACGAAATCAGCCGGTGCCTGTGATCCACATGAAAGGACATCTCTGCCCAGCTGGGACCAGCCCTGGCAGCGTCCTGGGCTCTGAGCAGCAGCTCCCCAGCGGCAGCATTAATGTGCCACCATGGGCCCTGTCCCCAGCCAGGGTCCTGCCCCGGCTGCAGTCAGTCACTGCAGGTCCTGCCTGTCACATTCTGTGCCCGCAGACCCCCAGGGATCTGCCAGAGCCAGGAGCAAACCGGGCCAAGCCCGGCTCCTGTGCCAGCACTCGGTGACACAGGGACACGGGACTGCAGTGCCTTTGAGAGGGCACAGACTGCCAGTTCCTGGGATTCAATAACTCCAATTCCTTCGTGCCACACAGGGGCTCATTACCGAGGCAGTGTCACTCTGGAGTCATCTCCTGGATCACCCAAGCTTTGGCTGATGGATATTTGATTTGCTCCGTGCTGATCATTGCTGGAACAGTAATGAAATTGCTTTCATTTGCACCAGGAGGGGCTCGGGGTGTGAATTGTGCCATGGTTCCAAGGAACCTTTTTCTCATTCTTCCCAGTAATTATGCCCAGGAGGGTGAAAAGCATTTGAATTGCATCAGACATGTGCCATTGCACATGAAAATTCCTATTTTACACAGCAGCTCCCGACCCCTGCAGGAAAATAATGCTCAGTCTGTGTTTGTTTAAGTAGGGGAGATCACTGAAGGACCCTAAAGGGAGTGAAATATGGAGTTTGGGGATGAACTGTGAAGAGAAAAGCCAGGATCTTCCTTCCTGCTTCAGAATCTGGAGAGTTTCAGATTCAAACCTAGACCTGGGAAATGGGTGTAAGCCTCAGTGTCCAGCAGGTGACAGGGACACTGCATCCAGCTCCAGGCACACCTGGGAGCCGCTCCCAGCCTCTCAGGGGAGATCTCTGCAATGAAGGATTTGCTGCTGGAGCAGGAGCTCTGTGGCTTCTCACATATCCCAATACACCTGGGAGCCGCTCCCAGCCTCTCAGGGGAGATCTCTGCAATGAAGGAGTTGCTGCTGGGGTCAGGAGTTCTGTGGCTTCTCACATATCCCAAGGGGGTTCTTCCAAGGGCCTTTGCTTTGGGGTTTGCCCTGTGCATGCCATGGTGCCCTGACAGGCCAGGAGCAAGGAATTCCTGTTGCTTTCCCCAGATTATCCTGCCTTTTGGGCTGGACTGCTGGAAGCAAGGAGCTCCTGACAGGAATTTGGGGGTGCTGGAACATCCCTGTCTGTGTAGGGCCAACTCCCTTTGAGGACTGGCCTGACTTGTGGCTGTTTCCAGCCTGTCTTGACAGCCAGAGAAGGACATTTTGATCTCTGTCCTGGCTGCGGGGTCTTTTCCCCTTTTCCCCCTTTCCCCTTTTTCCCCTTTCAGCCCATCCTACAGTCATAACAGCACATTTGGAGCTCTATCCTGACTGTGGGGCGAGTTCAGCCTGCAGCACATTAGGAGGGCAACGAGGCTGGGAACACAAACCCTGTGAGGAACCACTGAGGGAGCTGGGGGTGCTCAGCCTGGAGCAAAGGAGACTCAGGGGTGCCCTCATCACTCTGCACAGCTCCTGAAAGGTGCCTGTGCTCAGCTGGGGCTGGGCTCTGTCTCCAGGAACTGACACAACCAGAGCACACAGCCTCCAGCTGCCCCAAGGGAAATACAGGCTGGATATCAGGAAAAAGTTTTTCTCAGAAAGACTCATAAAGTTCTGGAATGTTCTGCTCGGGAGGTGGTGCAGTCACCATCCCTGGGTGTGTTTAACAAAGCCTGGATGTGGCACTGGGTGCCAGGGTTGAGTTGAGGTGTTGGGGCTGGGTTGGACTCAATGAGCTTGAAGATCTCTTCCATCCCAGTGATTCTGTGAATTCCATGAATTTTAATCCCTGTCCTGGCCATGGGATGATTTCAGCCCATCCTGGCACAGCACACCCCCTTTGGAGCCTCTGCAAGAGCTCTGTGGTCCCGTTCTCCCACTGGGAGAAACAGAAATGGAAAACTACCATAAGCAGTCACTGGGGGAAACCCATTTGTGCCAAAATGAGCTCCCTGGGTGGCCCTGGCTCGGGGACACTGTCCCTGTCCCCATGGCTGGGATCTGCCCCCTCTGCCCCAGCACAGTAGCTCCATCCACATTTCCAGGGCACCAAGAGCCCCACATTCCCAGGAGCTGCCTCGGGTCAGCCACTTTTAATGGGGCTCCTTTAGGGCTTTTTTCTGCCTAATTCTGCTGTTTCCCTTTGTCCTGCAGGACAGCAGAGGAATAACCCTCAGACTGATCCATCTCTCCCTTCCCTGCTCCCGGCATTGTGTGTTTTCATCTCCTTTCTGGGATGACAGTGAAACTTCCATGGTTGTGTGTGCTCTGTGTCGGAGGAGAAGAAAGTGTTTTATCATTAGTGAGGTTGATTCTGTGCAATTAGAGGGGGAACAACCATTGTGTCAGGACAAATGGCATAATTCCCGCTGCCTGATCTGTGCCCCATCAGGAATCAGATCTTTTCCTCCTACAAATCTCCCATCTTACAGAAATATAAAAGCCATGAAACCCATCAAAAGCAGATTGGCAAAGTTCATTGAATTTCCCCCTAATTCATAATCAAAAGTAATTGGAAATGCTACAGAGACTGTTAAAGTTAAATTTCCCTGGTGCTGAAGTGCACATCAAAGAGCAGATGCTCAACACAGTGTCAGAAACGGTGAAAGCGCCTCGTAAATCACTGCTGATATTCACATTTTGAGAAGGTGCTGTGGGGAGGAGGAGGGTGGATGTGGAATGTGACTCAGGGAGGGAACTTCAATGACATTTGTGATGGCACTCAGGACAAAGCTGAGACTTGAGCGTGACCTAAACCAAGGGAAAATAAACGAGGAGCTGTGAAAATGGCTGGGGCCATGAACTTTTGGGGCAGAGGATGTGCTTTTATTACGGTATTGGACACCAGACCATTTTAAGAAGCTCCAAAAATGTGTAAAGTTGTGTTTTAACACTCTGAAAGCTAAGAAATAATCACAGTGATGAAATGAGCACGACTGGAAAAGTCACCACTGCCTGCCCCATTTCCAACAAATGGTGGAGCAGATCCTTGGCTCCTGGAAAACACAGGGTCATCCAAAGTGTCCTCACCTTGCAGTCAGGAGGAGCCAGAGCCAGGCCTGGGTCCTGCTCTGAATGGAGAGCTGCAAACCCAAAAAGCAGAGTGGGATTTGTTCAGACCCTTCTAGAATAGAGATTCATGCCATGTTGTGATGTTTTGGACACGAAATGAATATATAAAAGATCTTCAAAGCAGAAATAAACTCAGCTGCCTCCTCAGTGTCACTTGGGTGCTCACCTGCCACAATAAATCCTTGGGAATTCTCATCTCCTGTAACAGAAACAAGGCCAGAGATGTTTGGTTCAGAGTGGGACATGAAAGAAAAACAATTTAAAAGGCACCTCCAGGAGGGTGTCAGGGCCACACAGAGCTATAGGGAGGACTAGGTTTAGAACCAGGGGAGCAATGAGGAAAAAAGCATTTTCCTTCTAAGCAGAGCTTGCAAAAATGTTTCCTTTTAATCTCTTTTTTTCTTCTTCTGTGGGCAGATGAAATGCTCGAGGTGTGGAATGAAGATACCCTGTTGATATCCAGCAGATATAAACCCAAATGCTGATGTTCAGCACTCCCACCCCTTATAATTCCTGGTGTGGAAACCCAAATATTGCTGTTCAGCATTAGTTTGGCACAGGAAGAGATTTTCTGTCTTGGCTGGTGAATTGTCCCAGAAATTTCAGCACCAGAAGGGACTGGGGCAATCAGATTTGGATTGCACTTGAGCTCTGATCCCAGGTTCCAGTAGATGGATGACAACATCTGCAGGAGACGGGGAAGAATAAAGCAAATTGATAAAATAAAGATCAGATGTTGTTGCCAAACTTCTTTGAGTGCAAGTTGACACCTGACAGCCAGGGCTGCCTGAGGGATCCCAGCAGGGCTGGCAGTGGGAGGGTGCAGGATAAAAGCCTGTGCTGGAGGGCACCAGGTAAATCCTCACAGCTTGCCAAAGAAAGAAAAGGAAATTCAAACTCATCCCACTCCCCCTGCTATGGGACACCTCCTATTATCCCAGGGTGTTCCAGCCTGGCCTCAGGCACTTCCAGGGCTCCAGGGGCAGCTCAGGCTCCCTCCCAGCCCAGCAGCTCTGCCTTTGCCTCTCCTTTAAATCCCAGAGGCCACAAATCAATGTCCTGCAACACTTCTGACAGGCAGGGCAGCCTCCTTTCCTGTATTTTGGATCCCAAAAACATGCAGCAGTGTCTGAAGGGGAGGCTCCTGCCTCCCTCAGCAGACACCTGGCTGTTCAAACCAAGACAGAGGGCTGGAGCTGCACTCTTGGAGTGTGAATGGGGAGCTGGGCGTTAATTAATGACCCCAGCACTGATTGACTCTCAGTGTCCATGGCTTGGGTTTTTGCCCAGCTGAGCTCTCAGCCATGCTGTGTTCTCAGTCATTACCCGAAATGCATCTGGATCTTGGGAATTCCTTCTGGCCTGTGGGAACTGAATTTGTAGAGAATTTTTAGTTTGATAGAAGGTTCATATAGTATGTATTTGTATGTAAATTTTGAGATAAGAAATGTTGATTTTAAAATGTTATGGACTAGGACAGATATTGTTGAGAGAGAAATAGAACTAGAACTAAGTTTTAAAGGATAGCTTCGTAAATAAGACTAAATACTTTACAGAAATATGGCACCTCTCAGTTGCCCCATCACTAGATCAGAAAAAGGCCCGAGAGGAATGACATATTTGTCTTTCCAAAGAAGCTGTGGGTCTGCTGGCAGATAAAACCAGCACTGAGAGAGAAAAGAAACAATGGGAAGGATTCCACTGATTAATGAATGGAAAAAAGAGATTTGCCTTTACAAATAAACTGTAGATTGGCTGATAAATTAAACTGGATGTTGAAAGACAAAAGAAACAATGGGGGAAACCCCAAAATTCTATAAGAATTAAAAATTTAAAGGGAGAGTTATACCTTAGAGGGAAATCTTCAGTATCAGGTGTTCTGGGAAGTCTGTACCTCTCAAGTACCTCAGAAATGAGAAAGGAGAGAAGGGAAATACAACTGGAAAATTGGGATAAAAAGGAGGCTGTGTCCTCCAAAAATTGGAGAGACCCCAGGGGAATGCCCCATGGCCTCTCCCTGTATTGGAATAAAGTAAAAGGATTCCTCTGTCTGCTTTTCGGACATGAACCTCTGATGTTTGTGGATTAATTTTCCTGACAGGCCTAATCCAACACTGTCCAAGCATCTCTTCATTTAAAGAAAAGGGAAAAGGGACAAGAAAGTAAGGAAGAAAACCCAGTAAGCTTAAAGGAAGCTTAAGGAATACAGTGCAGAGAACACAGGGAGGGATAACTGGAACTGGGAGGGGAGTGGAGTCTGGTTCATCAGGGCTCTGCTGAAGGTTTCCCACATGCCCATGGGTATTTTGGGAGACAGAATTCTTGACTGTTTGTCTTTAGGATCCTTTAGGAGCTTTGGGTTTGTATCCTGTACCAAGCCTCCTTCAGTGCAGAGAACACAGGGAGGGATAACTGGAACTGGGAGGGGAGTGGAGTCTGGTTCATCAGGGCTCTGCTGAAGGTTTCCCACATGCCCATGGGTATTTTGGGAGACAGAATTCTTGACTGTTTGTCTTTAGGATCCTTTAGGAGCTTTGGGTTTGTATCCTGTCCCAAGCCTCCTTCAGAGTGCCCCTCAGTGCCCCCTCCAGGGGCCGGCACAGCTGCTCCTGGAGCCATTTTCTTTGGGATCCCAGGCACTTTTAAATGTGGAATGACCCAAACCCTTCAGCTTGGGGCATTCAGGCATCGCCAAGAGCACCGTGCTGTGTCCAAGGGGTCACACACTCGGTGCCTCATTCCCAGGGTGTGGCTGAGGACAGCAGTCCCTGCTCAGCCTCTCCATCCTGCCGGGATCGGGAATTCCGGGAATCTCCAGAGTGGCCGAGCTGCCACAGGCCCGTTGTACCATAATTGACACCTTGTGATGAGTGACATGCTAATGGCAGGGAGGGGACATCACCCTGCCACCAGTGACTTTGACTTGGCTGTCCCTTAATTGTCAGCATTATCGGGAAATCGGCCCCTTCCCAGCTCCCTCTGCTCCCTGCCAAGGACACGAGGCTTGTGTCACCTGTCGCTGTCCTGCCTGATGTGACAGGTGGCAGAGGTGCCACCGTCCCTGCCCTCAGCCAGCTCCCAGCACTGCAGGATTTTACAAATTGTGTTTAGCTTTTAATGATTTGCTGGAACATGCTTGATTAAAAACCTGCCGGAATTCCAAACCTAATGAACCTTAAACTTTCACATTAGATCCATTAATTATCCCGGTCCCAGTGGCACACACGGGGACATTTCCCTGCTGCATTCGTATGAAAATGAAGAGTTTCTGCAAGAACTACATTAAAAAATAGACAAATAACAAGACTCCATTGCTAAAGCTGTTGTGCCTCTGAATTAAGTTACTGTCTTTTGTTTCTGCCTTTAATTAATCATTCCCGAGGCATTGCTGGAAGGCCCGGGGGAGCTGGAGAGCAGCAGTAGTAACTGATGGCTTTGTCACCGGTGTCACCGTGCCAGAGCAGTGATGAACGTGAGGGGAGGGATGGGGGCACCAATTCGCTGTCATTGATATTACAGGGGGCTGTTCTGGGATGATCCATAGTTTTCTGATTTATAGGGAAACACTGGTCAGTGGTTTCAGACCCCACAATGCACAGGGATAATCACATCCAAAGGATCTTGGTTGCTGCCAGGGAACCAGGGAATCCTGGGATGGTTTGGGTTGGAAGGGACCCTAAAGCCCACCCAGAGGTGACACCTTTCACTGTCCCAGGCTGCTCCAAGCCCTGTCCAACCTGGCCCTGAATGCTTGGACATGGACAGAAAAGCCCTTTTATGCTGCTTGAAGGCCTTGTTCAGAGAATCCCAGACTCCTGTCTGGAGAAGAGCTCTCAGGTCACCTCAGGGGTCCGAGACAAGCTCTCAGCTCTGAGCCAGCTCCCCTCGCTCACCCGAGCCTGACAGTGAAGGGGAGAGTTTGGGATCCATTACAGGTTGAGTACTCCCCATTCCATGGGAAATGGATTGCACATTCTCTGCAGCCAAGCAGGAGACTGTTAATTAGCTAATTATTACCCAGCATACATGCTAGAGGCTCGCCTGATCTCCTGAACTCTCACTTCATATTCCACAGGTTTCCACACAGAAATTCAGAGGGATAAGGGGGCATGCACTGATCCGGAGCTCTCCCTTCCACCCTGGCTGAGGAGACACCAGGCAGCCGGGATAACCTCCCCAAGGGAGGGGCTGGGGCTTCTCCCTGTGCTCTCACCTCTCCCTCAGCCCTGGCCAAACCCTGTTCTCCATGTGCTTCACTCCTGGTGAGTGTGGAAGGGGATCACAGCAGCTCTTCTGTCTGGGGCTGCACAGATCACAGCAGCTCCTCCTGGCTCTTCCCATTCCTCAGTAATGGTGAATTCCTCCTCCTCTGGGATGAGCCCCTGCTGCTCCCAGGCAGGGCTGGGCTGGTGGGAATCATGGAGGGACAGGACATGGGGAATGGCTGCCACTGCCAGAGGGCAGCCATGGATGGGAATTGGGATGGGATGGGATGGGATGGGATTTAATGTCCCTTTCAACCCTGGAGAGAAAGTTCAGCCTGGAAGTTTCAGCTGGAAGTGTCAGAGATCTCCATTTTCCCAAGCTGGCCCAGCCCAGATGCACCAAAGCCCAGGAAGTCCCAGCAATGCTGCTGAGTGTGAAATTTTTGCTGTTCTTTCATCCCCGCTCTGGGGTGCTGGAAATGGGGATTCAGGGATCAGGTTGGGATTTAAGAATTTAGGGATCAGGTTGAGATTTCAGGATTTGGTGATCAGGTTGGGATTTAAGGATTCAGTGATTAGGTTGGAATTTAAGGATTCAGGGATCAGGCTGTGATTTAAGGGATCGGAGATCAGCCTGTGATTTAAGGAATTGGTGATCAGGCTGGGATTTAAGGATTTAGGGATCAGGCTGTGGTTCTCTGGCCCAGGTACTGTAAATATGCCTGCATTGCTATGGTGAAGTCTTGCCTGGGCTGTTTCTGCATCAAGGGTGATTTATTCATTAGATAAAGATGTAATTTTTGATTCCTTTGTTTAAAAATATTTCCATGCTGCTGTCAGAACCCTCAACAATGGAGGCTGTGATTTATCACTCACAGCTCCTCAAAGCAAGGAGAAGTTTGTTAAAAAGATTCAGCAAAAAGATTCAGCAAATGAACCCATGCTCTTCTCATTCCCCCTCCAAATGAGTTGGGAGCAGAAGCACAGAATGAACTCAGTCAGCTTTAAAGCACTAAAAAGGCAGGGGAAAGGGAGAGATGGGGGAAAACTGAAACCGGGGAAAAACAGCGAAGAAAACACCAGTTCTAGAGAGGAACGGACCCAGCTGGAATGGGAATTTCCATCCCAGGTTTCTGTAACTGCCAACATTCATTGAAACAGGGAGGGGACGTGTCCCTGTCACCAGGGCAGCAGTGCCCTGGAGAAGTGTCCTTCACTTCCAGCAAGACACTGGGAAAGGGGGAGAATCCTGCTCTTCTCCCACCTCCAAACCCACCCCTGGAGGTGGGGGCAAATTCAAACCACCTCCAAACCACTTCTTGATGGTGCCAAAAAGTTTTGGTAGCTTCTAATATTCACACCTGTGTAAAAGGACTTTCCTGTTACTGCTCCCAATGTTTGAACAGGACATTCCAACCAGGAATGGTAATCCACAGCTTTACCAGCAGGAAAATGTCATTTCACCGACTCCTGGCTGAGGCCAAAACTCCCCAGCAGTGTTCTCCTGCAGAAATATGTTTTTCTCCAATTCCTGATCATCCCTACCAGCAAAATGAGTTCTGTGGTTCTGTCACAGTCCCTCGAAGCCCTCTGTCAAATTAAAATTTATTTTCCCCATCTGAAGACAAATCTCTTACTCTGATGGCAAAATTCATTTGATATGATCCCCAAAGCTTTTCTCCTGGAAAATCAGTGTGTTAAAATACCAAAGCCACTTTGCAGAGTAATGTAATTTTGCCTCTCTCCACCCTCCCTGCTATTGTTAAAGATTTGATTTTTTTAACATAAAAAGAGCAAGGACATTTAGTCATAATAACAATGATTTTGCTTCCAAGAACAATTTTACAGGGGAAAAAAAAGGACAGGGAAAATTACAAAGCTTCTTTTTATAGTCCACATTCAGGGCAGAGGGGTTAAAGAAGAAGAAAATATCTGTCAAATAACAGCACTAATGACAGCATCAGTGAGAATGGAGTGTAAAATGTGCCTATGGCACAGAATTCCAGGCTGGATGGGGCTGGAATCCCCTGGAATCCCCTGGTCCCAGCCCATCCCTACCTGCAGCACGAGGGCTCTGAGGTGGCTCCACTCCTCCAGGCAGCCTCTTCCAAGGCTCTGCTATGCCCAAAATAAAGGGATTTCTCCTCATTTTCAGCTGGAACATGCCACGTTTCAGTTCGTGCCCCTGGCGCTGTCTCTGGGCACCACTGAAGGGATTCGTGCCCATCACTGATGCCCCTCCCAAGGGGAGCAGCCCCAGCTCCCTCAGCCTTTCCTCAGCAGAGAAGCTTCTCCAACATCCCCCCAGTTACATAAAAGATGCACAAAACAGAGAAAATTATCTGACATGGAAGAAAAGATAACAAAGAAACACCAAATTGTTGCAGGAAGAAAATGATGCTCCCAAAAATGTCCTAAATCACCTGTGAGATGAATGCACAGAATATTCTTTATTTGACAGGAGAAATGTTTAGAAAGAGAACAAAAAGGAAATTGGTGCCAGGGCAGAATGATCTTTGTTTTTGCCATTTTCCCAGGTGCAGTGAGGGGCCTCCCACAGAGCCCTGCCCCATTCCTGGCTGACTGCTGGATATCCCAGGGAATTGGATTCCAAATAATTCCTCTGAAATCCCACAGAGTCAGGGCAGCCTGCCGTGTGCTGGATAAATGGAGAAATGGTGCCAGGTTGAGAGGTCCCCTAGGAAGAGTTTTGGAGACGTTTGGGATGTGCTGGTGGGGCTTCTCCCTCTCCATTTCCCTTTTACTCCAGGTGCTTTTCTGTTTGTGAAATGCCACTTTGCGGGCAATTTCAGTAAGAAAAGTCTTCTGCTTGGTGGAATATGATCAGTGATATTAATGAATGAAATTAATGGCATTATGTGATGAAAGGTAAAGATCCAAGGTGCAGCAAACATCCTGGTGTTGGCTTTTGTGTTCATTTTGGGAGAAAAAACCCCAAAGATCAGGGTCTTTTGTGAGCCACTGATACAAACAGAGGCTTTAGGTTTTTCTCTGTGATCAGTTGGAAAGAAGGAAAAAGTTATTCCTGGGAAATTGAGCTGGGGCTGGAATTGCAAGACAAAGATGGAAAACCAGGAACATTTTCTGTCAGGTTACAACTTCCACACCCCTCACACACCAGCTGGGAACGTTGGGTACCTGGTGCCCCCACAGCTCTCATGGCAAGGAGAGGACCCTGCTGGCTGCAGCTCAGCACTTGGGCAAAGTGGGAGGGGGAGACTCAACCCAAGGGATCTGAAAATGGAAATTGAACTTCAGGAGAGCTGATGTGGGGGGAAGATCAAGCAGATATTTCTGTTATCCCGAATGGATAATTCAGAATCCCAGGGAGCCAGAGTGGTTTCGGTTGGGAGGGACCTTAAAGCTCATCCCTGCCACGGCAGGGACACCTCCCACTGTCCCTGGTGGCTCCAGCCTAGCCTTGGGCACTGCCAGGGATCTCTGGGAATTCCAGCCCAGCCCCTCCTCACCCTGCCAGGGAGCAATTCCCAATTCCCAAGATCCCATCCATGGCTGCCCTCTGGCAGTGGCAGCCATTGCCTGTGTCCTGTCCCTCCAGGCCCTTCTCCAAAGTCTTTCTCCACTTCCCTGTGGCTCCTTCTTCACGCCCTGGAAGGCACTAATGGGGTCACCCCAGAACTTCCTCTGCTCCAGGCTGAATTCCCTTGCATCTCTTTCCTTTTCCTGGTCCACTTATGTCTTTGGGACCGTTTGACACTCTGCACGAGCACTGCCTTCAGCATTCCTCCTCTCCCTCTCTGCCCCCACCGTTATCACTGTGCCTCGACTCTGCAGGGCCCAGCACACCCCTGCAGCTCCTCGCTGCCCCTGCCCGAGCTGGGAAAGGAGGGAGGGGTGTCCCAGAGGGCACAGAAACCCCCCAGCTGAAGGGCTGCTGCAATGTATTTGCAGGGTTAGGCCATAGTGGGCACCAGCCAGCCTGCTCCCGAGTTTGTTATCAAACCTCAGGGATTCCTCGAGGCTATTGGAACATAAATTGTGCAAATTAAGAAAGAACAGGCTGAGAAACCGAATACCAAGACCACAAGAAGTGGATAACAGAGGGCTGTGAAACACCTGCACTGTAACCAATCACACACTGTGAGAAATGCAGGCAGAAAACGAGGGAGCAAGACAAGGCACCAATCACACAGTGTGTACTCAGTAGTTTGTAGAGTCTATAGAAGTGTGTGTAAAGTGAACAGCAAAGGCTTCTGCTGGATCACACTGCTCAGTTGTGCAGGAGTCCTGGATTTCCCACAATAAAGGGCTGCCAGCTGCTCTGCCTTGCAGCAGGGGTTGGCTTTGCCTCCCCATTTTTCCCTGGTGCCTGTCCCCATCTTGAGGTGCCACAGGGCTCCAGCCCTGCCAGACTAGCAGCAGGATTCATCCTGCTGGGGATAAATCAGGATTTATCCCCAGTGTTTAATGCTTTTGTTCCGCTCTGTGGCACACGCTGTTCATAAGCCATGTAAATCCAGAGAGATGGGATTTAGAGCAACTTAAAATTAAAGAAAGAGCTTGTCAGTTTAAACACTTTTTTTCCCCTTTTCTGCCTCCATCCCATTCTGTGCAGCAATAATGATGGTGACTGCAGCAATGGCCTGGCCTGTCCCAGCACCATTCCCAGCTGATCCTTGCAGGCATTGCAAAAACGCTCTCAGCACTGACAGTCACTGCAGCACAGAGCCCAAAGCACAAATAACCCCAGCATGTTTTCTTTTGTTTCCACCAAATTTACCTTGCATCTTTTTATTCCTCACTGGGAAGCAGCTGTGGGGCCAGGACTGAGGTTTTGGGTGGGATCCCAAGCCTGACCCACCTCCTCCCCGGCTGTCCCTTACTGTCAGGAGTTGTGCAGAGCCACAAGGTTCCCCCTGGGCCTCCTCTTTTCCAGGCTGAGCTCCTTTCCCAGCTCCATTCCCTTCCCTGGACTCACTCCAGCCCCTCAGTGTCATTTTTTGAGGGGCCCAGAGCTGCCCCAGGAGGTGCCTCAGCAGAGGGGTGTCCTTGGAGAGACCCAGACCCAGCCTCTAAAAGAACTGGACTTTCTCCATGGCCCTGAGGGGCCCAAAAGTGTTCCATGTCCTGAGGAGGGGTGGATCCCTGCTCCCCGTGGGGCTGAGGCTGCGGACAGACAGACACACAGACTGACACACAGAGCAGGTTCAGCTGTGCCTGGAGCCTGGTCCTTGCTCTTCTCCTCATCTCCCAGCCCTGCTGAGCTGCTCCCACCCAGAGCTTCCCAGCCTTGGTGGGAGTCAGGGAGCTCTGGGAGCAGCTGCTGAGCTGGGCTGGGCTGTGGGGACATCCCTGTGCTCCTGTCACCAGGGGCTGTGGGGACATCCCTGTGTCCCTGTCACCAGGGGCTGTGGGGACATCCCTGTGCTCCTGTCACCAGGGGCTGTGGGGACATCCCTGTGTCCCTGTCACCAGGGGCTGTGGGGACATCCCTGGGCCTGCTGTGCTGTCACCAGGGGCTGGCCTGTGGGGACATTCCCTTGTCACCACGACCTCGCTGGCCAGGAGCAGTGTCTCCTGAATTTGAGCCGTGGAAGCCCCACGGGCTGTTCCCAGGTCTGTAACGAGGACCAAACACCCCAAAAGCATGGGGTCAGGCTGGGCTCTGGCTCCTCTGGCAGCGAGGGTGTTGGCAGGGGCTGATGCAGCAACCCAACACTAAAACATCCAATTTCCTTGTGCCCTTAGAGGAACTCTATCCCAGCCCTGCATCTCCTGCTCAGCAGCCCCACCTCCAAACCTGGCTGTTCCTCTGCCCAGTCCCTGCATTGTGTGGCAATTACTCCCTCTGTGTTTCTCCTCCCTTCCTCTATAATCTCATTTTAATGTGCATGTCACAGTTTTAATAAACCCGAGTTCAAAGGATGAGCAATTATACAAATCTTCCATTTCACACATGAAAAGCGTGGTTTTAAAGTTGTCAGCACAAAAAAAAAGAGGCATTTCTTTGATTCCCTTCTCACTGCAATTACCTCATGTCTGCTGTGGGTTTGAGCTGGTGTAAATCCTCAGAGTGCCTTTGATTCCAGAGTCTTACCCCACTGGAATTGTTGGCTCCAAGGTGGATTAGTGCAACTTTCCTGATAAGAAATGAGGTTGGAGTTTATCCGCAGCCCAAATGGAATCAACGATGTTTGGTGCCCTGCTTGGGCTCACTCCTGGGGGATTTTTATCCTCTCTCAGCATTTTGTTTACACTTTATAAAAAAAAATTGCCTGCTGAGCTGTGGAGAAGAAATCATGCCCCAGAAGATGAAAAAGGTGAGGGATCCAATTCCCATCATTTCTGTGGCTGTTCCCAAACTCGTAAAATGGGAAAAAATGCTCTTAATTCCAAAGGACGAGGGAGGGTGGAGGGATGAGGGAGGCTGCATGTCTGAAGTGCCTTGAACAGCTCTAGGAAAAGCTCAGGGCAGGTGAGGGAGATCCCTTTTCTCTTGGAATACCAGGATGGGTGGGATGCTGCAGGTTCACGGATGAGCTCCTTCCCAGCTCCCACACTTTGCCAGGGTGAGCCACAGCCTGAAACCAGGAGGTGCCGCCTCCAGAGCTGCTTCTGAGAGTCCATCAGTGCTGGGCAGGGGCTTCCCAATGCTCTGGGGATGAGAAATCCCAGATTTCAGAGCAGAAGGCAAATCTCCTTTAAGCAGCAGCCTGGGTAAGGCCCATCCTTGGTGGGATTTTCCCCATTCCTTCAATCCAAATGGATTAAAGACAGGGAAAACTGGAGTGGATACTTCCATTCCTGGTGGCTCCAACCTGCAGGAGCCTCTCTCCCTTTTTCTGGAGCAGAGTGAAGTGAGAGGCTGGGGGAACAAAATCATGGCAGTGCTAAAGAATTCACTGAACAATGCCTGGTACTGATAAATGGAAAACTTCCCACAGCCCCATCCCTGGAGCCCACTCAGAGCTGGCATTTGCAGAGCTCTCTGTGCTGCTCTGGTGATGGTGGGTGTGCAATGTCTCACCCATTTCTGGTTATCCAGAGTCCCTGGGGGTGAAACCCAGCATGCAGCCCCTGCTCAGAGGCAGCTCTGGGACATCCCCTGCTCCTGCCTGGCTCGCCAACTGAATTGTTACAACCAAAAATCATGGACAAAGACTCTCTAACTCATTAAAGTTAGAAAGTGCTATGTTTATTACGCCGGCGGGCAACACGGGGGGATCATCCCCAAAATGCGTGACCACACCACACAAGGTTCTTTGCCTTCTATTTATTTCCCAAAATAATACATTTGCATAACCCCAGCAACTCCCATCCCTGCTTTGTATTAAAATGAGGTTATTAGTCTTTTACACATGCGCAGTTCTTCTCTTGAACGGGGTCAGTGGTCCCAGGGATGAAGTCGGGAAAGTCTTTGTCAGGTCTCTGTGACCCTCTGGCACGATCCAAGGCCCCCTGCTTCATGATGGATTGACACATAGTCCAGGTGCTGGGCACTGTTCTACTGGTTTCAGTATGTTCCTATAATGGTTC
Organism: Passer montanus; assembly: GCF_014805655.1. Taxonomy (NCBI): domain Eukaryota; kingdom Metazoa; phylum Chordata; class Aves; order Passeriformes; family Passeridae; genus Passer; species Passer montanus. The sequence goes on from NW_024371926.1 coordinate 3,327,570, forward strand.
ACTTGCTCTCTACTTCCTTCTACAAATGAGCTCATAATACAACAATTAGCTTTAGCTTAAGCATCTAATAATCATTAACCTATCGTTAGTGTATCTAATTTCACCTTGAATTGGTTCTAACCCTCAGCTAAAATCTTAACCCTTTCAAATCATGATTCACTGGCTGGGCAGAACATCCGCAGGAATGCAGGGCTGGCTTCTCAGAGGCCGTGGATTTTCAATTACAGCGGTTTCCAGGCAGAGAATTTCGCTCAGTGTGCTGATGGCTGCTCTTAGAGGGCTTTATTTTAGCTGGGAGAAGTGACTGGAACAAAACTTCAGTGCCAACACCTGTGGGAGAGCAGGTGTGGAGGAGTGATTTGGATTGGGCACCACAATGAAAGTATTTAATGTAATCCTCAGTTAAAAAGTAAATTGCCTGAATGGCTACACTCCCATTAGCCCTCTGTGTAAGTAATAATGTTCCTCCCCTCCTTTTCAAAGTAAAGGATGCTCCTATAAAGGCATAATTTTCATAAAACCATTCCAGGGAAAACGTTAAAAAAACCCAAAATACCCTGCAGAACCTTTTGCATTCACCCAAAGAAATAATATTTTAAATTATACAAATGATTAGGACCTAATTCAGCATTAAGGGAAATTACAGCACAATGCAGAAAATTGGAGATGCTGGCATTGATCTGGAATTATGAAAAATAAGCAAGAGCTGCCTGGAGTTCAGTGCTTTTCATTCTCATGCTGCTCTGTTTCTCTCCTGTTTTTCTTCCCACTTTGTCCTTGTTTGGTGTGGACAGCTCCAGTCTGGAGGAAAGTTCTCACACAGGAAGTTTGTCCTAAATGAGTTGTCCATGAACAGAAACAGCCAGAAAAACATCCGGGTGTGTGAGGGGCTGCTCCAAGCTCTGCATGAGTGGCAAATGCTGGGATAGCACCAGGAGCTGCTCCGAGCTCCTGCTTGGAGCCCCCTGGTTCATCCAGGGATCAGCAAAGGAAGTGCAGCAGCCCAGGATGGCAGGGAATGGCCTCAAGCTGCTCCAGGGGAGGTTTAAATGAGATGTGAGGGGATATTCCCTCTCAGAGTGGTTGGAAGTCACTGGGACAGACTGTGCAGGGAGCTGGTGGAGTTCCATCCCTGGGAGTGCTCAAACAGTGCAGGTGTGGCACTTGGGGACACGGGCAGCTCAGGGGTGACCACGGCGGTGGGGCTGGGTGGGTGGCTGGACTTGGGGACCTTAAATGGTTCCGTGATGCCATGGACCTCCCTGCTTCTTTGAGAGGAGGGTTTGGAGTCTCCTCTGGAGCCGTCAGGCTGGGTGCAGCTTTAATTCCTTGTGCAGTCCTTGGAAACCAAGCAAGACAAAAAGAGAAGGAGACATCACTGGCAGTGACAACGGGGCCCACCCAGTGCTGCCTGAGCTGGCCCCACAGGCACTGATATCCCTCTCTTTGTCCCCAAGGAACTCTCCCAAACTGCTCCAGTGGTGTGGCCTCGCTGTGCCCAGCTCGGGCCGGGCGCTGCCAGGGCTGCGGGCACTCAGCGCTGGCACCAGGGGGACACCTGGGTCACCCCGGCTGTGGTGGCACCGCGCTCAGCCTGGCTGGGGGCATAGCAAACAGCCTGTGGAGGAGCAGTGGGTCTGCAGCACCACAAATCGGGGCAGGCAGGTCCTGATTCCCCTCCGCAGCTGAAGGAGAATGGATTTCAGTCCCTAACAATGGATTTCTGTCCCTAACAATGGATTTCAGTTCCCAACAATGGATTTCAGTCCCTAAACGTCCCCTCCCTAACTCCTGCGTTTATCGGTGGCTGTGCTAACACAGATACAGCGCCTTTGAGCCGTGCTGATGGGGGATGGCACTTCCATCAATACCTGGTGGCAGTTTTATTGTGCTAGCCTCAGCCGCGATCTGTCCATTGTGCCCACGAACTCAAATGAATGCAAGAATTTATAGGTGCGTCTCCCAAGTGCTGCTCCCTTTAATCACGGCAGATAAAGAAATTCCTGCCCAGCAGAGTGGGAGTGTCAGCTGGTTAATGAGCAGGTACTTAGCAGATGCGAGCTGCAAAAATCCTTCATTTCAATGGCTGCAGGTGGACAAAGGGAGCTGTGGGCCAGCAAGAAAGAAAGGCTGCCAAAGGAAAGAGAAAATATCCTCCGCTGGGTGCACTCCGGCAGGATGAGGGTGATTTGCAGAGCCTGTAATGAAACTGTGCGATATTTTATGGGTTTCTTCTGCCTTTATTGCCACGTGGGGTGCGGGACAGCATCGGCTGCTGCAGAGATCGTGGTGCTGATCTCCTGCTCAGTGAGAAGCACCGGAGGTGGGTTTGGGGTCAGAGCGGACGTGGGGACATCGACTCTGGCCTAAAGCTCAGCACATCCCTGTGGGAAATGTCTGCTCTGCCAGTGGGGAATGTCCTTAACGGAGAGCTCCCTTCCCTTCCCTTCCCTTCCCTTCCCTTCCCTTCCCTTCCCTATCCAACCCTCCCCTGGTGAAGAGCAATTATGTTTTTGCCAATTGTCCATATTCACTTTTCCCCAAAACCAGGAGAAAAGCAGTTAAAAAGGCTGTTTATGAAATGTGGCAGTGTCAGGAGGAACACCCAAACTCAGGTTCTCATTCAAAGGATTGAAATTGAATTTTCAACAGAGCTAAGGCGTTGAAATGCTCCGAGGATCTCTGTCCTCCTCTGGAAGAAATGAAGAAAGCTTGGGTGTAGCAAAAGCTGTTCCCTCAAACACAGCTCTCAGAGACATCCAGATGCCTCAGCACATAAAGCACAGAGCCACAACTACAAACAGTTTATGAAATACCTGAGGAGAAAATGTGTCTGAGCGATGTGAGAGCACAATGTAAACAGTCATTAGGATATATTCACCATCGTGCTGCCTGATCTCCAGATGAGCCACTCCAGGAACACTGAGCCTGTCATCTCCCAGGAAATCAAAGCTCACTGCCATCCCAGGAGCCACCAGAGCAGTTCAATCACGAACAGCTCCCGACAAAAAGGGCTCCTCATCCTGCCCTGAGGAATTCAGCTCTACAGAACTCTGGGAGAACCAAACCCCCACAGCAGCGTGAGCTCAGTTTGACAGGTGATAATTAACTGCTGATAATATAATTGCCGTTTTGAGGCAAAAATGGGTTTCATTAAAAACTACTCAGCATTTGCATGGCATGGGACAGCCTCCTCCAAGTAGGAATGTTCAGAGTTCAGTCGCTGCTGGCATGTTTACCTCATGCTGAACATGGATCCTGCAGGGGAAATCCAAGGGTCCCATCTTCCCAGGGAGCTGGAGATGTTTTGTCACTTTCCAGGGCTTCGGATCTGAGGGCTGCAGTGGCCCAGGCAGTGCCCCTGGGAGGGAATTGCTGTGTCAGCCACAGCAGCCTCCAGGAAATGGAGGGAATTAAAGTCCCTGGAAGGGGCCCTTCCCTTCAGAAGGGAGGATTGGATCTTTCCATGATCAAGGATATTGCAGGGTCGGTCCGGATCAGGATGTGATACCCTGGGCTGGTTTGAGGGGATTGTACTTGATACAGGGGGGCACAGTTAGAAGGGATCAGCTCATTGCCTCTGAGGGTCTGGGGCACATCCTGGCTCAAAGTTACCATTGGATGTTCCAGAGAGGAGAACAATCAGAGACCCCTGTGACCCCTCCCGTGAGTGCCCAGGGATCCTTTAATGCTGCCATTCCTTATGGCTGCAGTCCTTCTCTGCTCCTGCCTCCAGGTGGGGAGCACGCAGTGTGGAGCTGTCCCCAACCCCTTCCTGTCCCCATTCCTGCTGACCAGGGGTGTGGAAGTGTCCCCAACCCCTTCCTGTCCCCATTCCTGCTGACCAGGGGTGTGGAAGTGTCCCCAACCCCTTCCTGTCCCCATTCCTGCTGACCAGGGCTGTGGAACTGTCCTTCCCTTCCTGCCTGACCATGGCTGTCCTTGGCATTGGGAAGTCCCAGCCTGATTTTGGGAAGGAGCAGAATAGAATCACAGCTTCTGCTCAGAGCTTCTGGTGCTGCTCATTGCACAAGAAAAAGTCAAATTACCCAGATCAAGGAGAGAGGCTGTGGCCAAGACCTGAGAAGAATCAGACTCATTAACTTGCAGATTTCCCCACCTTCTGGGTTTCCAAACATGCAAGTGTTCTACACTAAATTATGCTTCTCAAAGGTTAATTTTTAATAAGGCAGTAAATGTATTTAAACAATGATTATTAACAAAAAAATGTGTGAGGTTTACAATGTAAGAGGTAATTATCTTCTTCAGAACAGTTCTAACAATGCAGTTCCTTCTTGTCTGCAATGATCCTTTGGTATTTGTTTAACCTGCAGTAAGATTCTTATTAAACCCAGCTGAAATGGGTGTAATTCGAGGCATCACAGCACATTTCAAGAAAAACAGCTCTGGCTGAACCGAGGTCCTTTCCCTGCCAGTTACAGCTGTCTTATGTCACAGTGACTTGTCCCCAAGCTCTTGAGCTCCACCAGAGGCAGCTGCAGAGCAGTGCCCAGGTTTGGCACTTCAAGCTCAGTCCCAAACCAATGAAATCCCCACTGTCTGTCCAAATCCCCTGTTCCCCATGGACATTTCACCCAGCAGGGCAGGAGCTGCTCCCTTGCTGCAGATGGACCTGGAAGAGTGGAAATATCCCAGTCCAGGGGGATGATCAGCAATCCCTCCATTCGGAGACATCCCAGAGCTGCTGCAGCAGAGGCAGGCAGAGGCAAAGCCCTTCCCAGCACTCTCTGAGCAAGAGGCTCCTGAGGGGAGGGGGTGAATTTCCCCTGTCCCACGTGTGTGTCCTGTGGTGACCCCACCAAAAGCTGCAGCTCCAACTCTGCTGGTGCTGCTGTCTCAGCCTGGAGTCTCTGCGAGGGTTTTTTCCCCACAATAGCGTCTCTTTCATGGATGATTGGTAATAGAAGTTCCATTATGAGATCACAAAACACTGGGGGATATGTTAATGTGCTTCAGCGTGTAATCCAGAATAATATCATTGCAAGGAATTGCATTTTGTCTGCAACTGAGGCAGCAAATAGGAGCTGCTTCTTTTCTATCATTAATATCCATTGCTGAATTAATGCTTTCCTTCCCACAATCCTGGGTAAAATTGCCCAAATGTGCATTGTGCTGATTTATACAGGTACAGCCCCATTTGCTATAAACAACCAGCACAGGGAGGGGGCTGGATCTTTCAAATGGATATTCTGAAGCATTGGGGTTGCCATAAGAATCTCAGCTCTGATTTGTGGGGATCACAGTGCACTTGTAACTGCCCCCAGGATGTGTCACCTGCTTTTCGCTGGGGAAGCAAACCTTTGGGGCTGAGCAGGGCCCCCCCGCCCTCACCAGGAGCTGCTTTGGGTGACCAAAGTCCTGCACCAGGAGCTTCAGCCAGGGTCACATGAGGACAGGCTCTCCTCCTGTGGTAAACTGAAGATGTGCCCTCCTCCTGGGGCCTGTCTGTGATAAATGGAAGAAATATCCCAAATCCTGTGGCCTGTCCTGTGTTAAATTTCAGAAATGTCCCCAGTCCTGTGGCCTGTCTGTGTTAAATTTCAGAAATGCCCCCAGTTCTATGGCCTGTTTGTGTTAAATTTCAGAAATGCCCAAATCCTGTGGCCTGTCCTGTGTTAAATTTCAGAAATGTCCCCAGTCCTGTGGCCTGTCCTGTGTTAAATTTCAGGAATTCCCCAGTCCTGAGGCTGTTGTGGTACCAAAGCCCTGCTGGGCTCCCAGCAGCAGCTCCACTCCCATCGATTGGTGCAGCTCTGTCAGACAGAGCCTTGCTCCATAAAAAACACTGGGATTCTCAGCTGGAAAGCATCCAAGAAAGACTAAAAGGTTTCTTGAGCATATTTTATTATTTTTTGGTAGCTGAATTCCCACTCCTCCTCCCTGAAGTGCTATATATCTCTCTAATGCAAATCCCATTAATCCACGAACTGTCCAACCCAACATTCAGGGAGTCCTGCATTGATCCATCCCTGATATGTGACAGCTCCAGCCATATTTCAGGTGATCAGGGAAGGCTTTATCCTGTCCTTGCTCTGAAAAAGCAGCAGCACGTTTCAAATTTCCCGTATTCTGTGGACAAACCAGCTGGAATTGTGAGCCACAGATGCTCACTTGACAGATGGACTCCTGGCCATGCTGCAGTGTTTGAAATGTTTCCAAACCTGCCAGATTGAATCCTGGTGGCCAACAGGTTCCCAGGAGGGACCAAAAGATGTGGAAGTTGATGTTTAAGGGTTGCTGAGCAGAAAGAAACCTGCAGAAATCTAATTAGCAACAAGAAGGTAATGAAGAGAGAGGTCTCAGGGAGCGGCTTTGCTGAAAGCTGCACTCTGAGGTGGAAAATAACTTGGATTCAGGTAAGTCAGGGAAGAGGTGAGTGCCAGGGGCCGAACACAGCCAGGGGGGTTCTGATATATCACTTTATTTTAGAGGAATCTGGAGTCTGTAAATCTGGGAAGAGGGAAGGGAGGTCAAGCCAGAGCCTTCCTGGTACGAGCCCGAGAGGTGAACTCTGATCTTCTGACATGAGGGGGAGAGTTTGAAAACATGAGAAAACACAGGAAGTTTCTCATGTAGCTGTTTTGTACCTGCTGAGGTTCCAGCAAATCTTCCCCCAGCACTTTTTTTCTCCTTTCAATTCCTGCCTCTCCCATAGTGTCCTGGAGGCAGCAGATCCCACAGGGTTCACCCTTGAATTCTCTGGTACTTCCACAGCTCTGTGTCTCAATCACAGAATCCCAGGAGAGTTTGGGCTGGAAGGGACCTTAAATCTCATCCCACCCCTGCCATGGCAGGGACACCTCCCACTGTCCCAGGTGCTCCAGCCTGGCCTTGGGCACTGCCAGGGATCCAGGGGCAGCCACAGCTGCTCTGGCAATTCCAGCCCAGCCCCTCCCCACCCTGCCAGGGAACAATTCCCAATTCCCAAGATCCCATCCATGGCTGCCCTCTGGCAGTGGCAGCCATTGCCTGTGTCCTGTCCCTCCATCCTTGTCCCCAGTCCCTCTGCAGCTCTCCTGGAGCCCCTTCAGGCACTGGGAGGCCACAATGGGGTCACCCCAAAGCTCCTCTTCTCCAGGCTGAACAGTCCCAGCTCTCCCAGCTTTTCCTCCCAGGATGTCACCAAACAAGTTGGGTGCACCACTGTGGACAGGCCATTCCTCTTGCTGCAGATGTTCCACTGTCACTTGGGGCTCAGATGAGTCCTGCAGTGGGGGGGCTCTGGCCTGTGACCCCTCAGGGTGGCCATTCCCAATGGATGGAGCAATCTTTGCCTCAGTAAGGAAGAAAAGATGACATTTTCCCATGGCAGATTAACCTCAATGATTTTTGCATTTGGCAAATTATCTGAGAGTCGATTTAGGACAAGGAGTTTCTGTTATGTCTGTCATCCCTGTGTTAATATTGATGGTCCCCTGTGGGAGCCTTTGGATGTCCAGTGCACACTCAAGCAGCCTCACTGTGCTCGTTCCTCTCCACATAACCTGACATTTTAAGGGAGGAAAATTTACACACTGAGCAGGGCAATGAACTGGAAACAGAGGAAAGCAGCACTGGGAGATCTCCTAAGGGACAGTTTGGCTGAACCTTCCCTCCCCTTCTCAGCATCAGCCACAAAAATCCTCAGTTTGAGGCCAGGCCTCTGTGATGTCTTCCATGTTTTGGTCCCTTTTTAACCATTCTTGTCTGGACTTCTGCAAAAATTTGGATTTCCTAAAGGACCCAGCAGGAGATGTCCTGGTGGGGCAATTCAGTCCATGAACTTTCTCCATGTTTGTTTCTCAGCTCCCTGTTTATCCATTAAAGAAAAACCCTTCCAGGCTTGGGGAGTTAATGTTGTTATTTGGGCAACGACATCATAGGAAACAGAATCACGGAACCACAGAATGGGCTGGACTGGAAGGGTCAGGCAGGGTCACTGCTCCCTGCTCCAGCAGGGCCACCCTGGAGCACAGGATGGGCTGGAAGGGTCAGGCAGGGTCACTGCTCCCTGCTCCAGCAGGGCCATCCTGGAGCATAGGATGGGCTGGAAGGGATCAGCCTGGATCCCTCCTCCCTTCTCCAGCAGGGCCATCCCAGAGCACAGGATGGGCTGGGAGGGATCAGGCAGGGTCACTGCTCCCTGCTCCAGTAGGGCCACCCCAGAGCACAGGATGGGCTGGGAGGGATCAGCCTGGATCACTCCTCTCTTCTCTAGCAGGGCCATCCCAGAGCACAGGATGGGCTGGGAGGGATCAGGCAGGGTTACTGCTCCCTGCTCCCTGTTTATCTAGCAGGGCTATCCTGGAACAAGGGCTGGGCTGGAAGGGATCAGCCTGGATCACTCCTCCCTTCTCCAGCAGGGCCATCCCAGAGCACAGGATGGGTCTGGAATATCTGTAGTGCACCTGGCCAGGGAGCAGCGATGTGATAGGAAGGGATTCAGGGTTCTGTCCCTGTACATCGGGAATATCCCAATTCCTTTGCTTGGGGAAAGGCTGGGAAAAATCCTTCTGTTGCTAGGAAGGCCTTGCTCCATTCAATAAATCCTGGATCCCTTTGGCTCCCGAGGAACCTTGTCCTGCTGCTGGCTGTACTTGGGTCAGACATTTCCTGAGGTTGGGAGAGAAGCACCAGGGCAGCAGATAGCCCCTGCCAGGAGCAGGGGAGATGTACAGGCAAGGAAAATGTGCTTTATTTCCCATCCTGTCAGAAATGATTGCCTTTACTGGGATCAATCCAAGCATCCTTCACAACCTGCACAGAGGACTTTGGTAGATTTATTTTCTTAGCCTGCTTGCTCAAGCCTGTTATTAATCCCCTCGTCAGCTCAGTTCACTGGAAGAAAACAGAGCTTCTTAAAGAGTTCTTACTGCAAATAAATGCCTCATTAGGTTAAACACATTTACCTGAAAACAGTATTTATGTCAAACAGACTAATGAATGCCATTCTGTGGAACACACTTGGAGCCTGCCCAAGATCAGGTTTCAGGGGCTTTGGGCCCCTCTGAAACACCCACACGGCCAAGAATTCACCTGCAGGGAGAGGGAGGTGAGGAAGAGAGAGCAGGACCTCGAGTGATGCCTCTGCATTGTTAATTCCCATGGTGAAGAAGATTTAGGGACACAGGAGCTTCCCCCAAACCCTGAGAGCTGTACAAATCTACCCAGTCCCTCTTAGGTGGTAGGCGAGAATAACTTTTTTATTTTTAACAGATCTTTTTCTTTTTATCAATTTTTTTCCCGCATTTTGCCCCTCCTCAAATATCAAATACTCATTACAAAGGATCTTTCTCAGTGTTTGGTTTAGGTGCTCACAATGGGAATAAATCTGTTCCAGACCACACTTAGCAGCCTGGACAGTGGAAGGTGTCTCTGTCCAGGAACTGGATGGGTTTTACAGCCCCTTCCAACCCAAACCATTCCAGGATTCCATGAAACACCCTGTGAAGGGACTGGGAACGCCCCCTGAAAATGCCCCAGACTTCCCAGTTTCAAAGGCTTTACTGGGGACTGGCTTTTCCTCGCCCTGCACAGCTGGGGCCACCTCTCCTGACACGGATTTGCTGCCTCACATGGGAAGAGCTGAGCACCTCACACAGAGCCAGGAACATTTTTAAGAGTTCAGGGAGTGAAGACAAATTCTCCGTTGTGTCCCAGAGGTCTGGGACAGCTCCCATGTCCTGAGTGACCGGCAGGGTGTCCTCGGGAAGCACTTTGAGGGCAGGGAGACGAGCAAGGATGCAACCCCAGGTCGGGTAGAGCACACTGAGTGCCTCCTGTGGAGCTGCCATCCCACATTAACATTCCAGGCCACAGCTCTTCCCTCCCTCACACCAAGCACGGCTCTGAACCCAACATCATTTGAATGCAGCTCAGAAAACCTCCTGTAATTCACCCAAATCAAGAGAGAAGTAGCCAGGAGGGGCTGAAGAGAACGACAGCAGCACTCTCATACTAACGAGAGATTGTCCTTAGAGGTGTTTAATTGAAGCCTTCTACAAAACAGGCTCAAAACTTGATGCAGCAGCTGCACACTGAAAAAACACAGAGGGTGTGGAGCGTTTAAACAGTGATATGTGAATGTCAATCTGCACTTCCCGTGGTGCCAGGGGGAGTGAGTGACCCCATCAATGGACACTGGAGTGGTTCTGACACGTAAGGAGGTCTCTACAATAAACACCCTGGGCCCTGTGTGGCTCAGGCCCAGCTGCTCCTCGCAGGGAAGGAGCCATTAACGAGCTCTGCTCTCCAAAAACGCCAATCCACAGAGCCGCGTGGCTGAACAAGCTGGGAGGCCTGGCTGGCACTCCAGGACACGCTGGGTAATGGGGTGGTGGCAATGCCACAGTGCCTGGTGTCACAGGGCCACCCCTGCTGTCCCCTCGTGCCGCAGGCCGCACTGAACCATGGAGCTGGGACGCCTGGCCCGAGCCAGGGACAAACTGCTGCTGGTTCTGTCACATCAGTCCCTGAGCAGCTCACCAGGAGCAGGCCTGGCTGACTCCTCTGGGATTTCCCCTCTGGACCATCCCTGGAGGGTTTGAATCAGGCAGTGAGGCTCGGGCCCTGGGGACAGTGGCCATGGGAACACTTTGCCAGCCACGTTGCCAAATCTGCACTTTAGCTCTCAGATGAACCCACTCAGGACCCCAGATGTGCCCAGGGAGCTGCCACTGTCTGTGCCCATCACCCTGAGGGGCCCAGGCCGAGCTCTGGCCTTGACTGGAAATGCCAGGGGGTTAAACTGGCTCCAAAGCTGTGCCTGTATCCAAACCATGCCTGGGAAAAGGGACACTTCCCTGATCCTTAACTGGTCCAGGAGCCAGCCCTGCCCGGGGGTCTCATCCCCCAGTGCAGATCGAGGGGACCAGACCCACACCTGGCACCCCTGGCTGCCCTTCAGGTGACACCTGATGCCAGCACTTCCCCCTCCTTCCCAGGGATCCAAACCAGAAGAACCAGCCCCTGCTCCTGTGGCAGCCCCCAGGGAACATTCACAGAGTGACAGGAGCATTTTTGGCCCCAGTGCTGGGTGACATTTGTTCCGCCCCACTTAGGCATCTCCCTGCCACAGGGCAGCCAGTCCAGCAGCCAAAGCCCTGGGAGAAGGGAAGTGCAGGGGATTTTTGGGCTCTGTCTCCTGCACTGTTTCTTTGGTTTCAAAGAAGCATTGCCTGAGCAGCAGAGAGGATTGAGGAACCCAGAGGAGCTGCCTGAAGTGGCAGAACATGACTTTATTACACACTGACTGCCCCAAGTCCTCGTGGCTGGGCAAAGTACTGCTTTCCTCCCACCAGGGTTTAATTTGCCCCTCGTTCTCCCTGTGATCAGCCACTCAGCCCTCACTAATATATCTCATTTCCACAGACTCTAGGTGGTGTTTAAAAAAAAAAAAGAGAGAGAAAAATTGATCCTTGCATGCAAAATATCCTTCTGAGCAAAGAAATAACTATCTGCAAGGCCTAACTGAATTATCCCCTTATCAATGGAAGGAAATAATCCACTTGAAACATGAAGTACAAGTGGATGAAAAGCCTTTGCAAGTGGCAGGGGAAGAAGAACACAGTGTGAGTCTCAAATAGCTCTGCTTTTCCCATATGGAGAAATAAATTTTTCTTGGAATCATTTCCTCTTTCAGTGCATAATGAAGTTTCTCAATTGCTCACCCTTCCACCCCCCTTCTAATACAATAAAAGGAAAATAATCCCTCTATTTGCAAAAGTCCTGAGAAGACTGTTCAGGCTGCTTGGAGCTCAGCAGGGGCACCTTCTACAGATGTTGATGAGATTTCTCCTTTGTTTTGTGGGACAAGAGCTGCATTTGCTGATTTGTGCTTCGGGGTTTAATTAATTCTCATCATTTGGGCTCTCCGGTACAGCCAAGCAGATCCCCTCAGCCAAGATATCCTCAAAATCCTGCCTTTCTCCATGGCTTTGCTTCTCCTTGTGAGCAGAGAAGGCCTGGAGGAAGGAAGAGGTTTATAAATAAAAGCCACAGTCCACACGGATTCCCTTCTGGGAAGGTTAATTCAGGGTTCTGGTTAAAGACTCTCGTTTCTGTCTCTTCCTGTCTCTCTCTCCTGCTAAAGACACTCCTTTATCCTTTGTAATGGAGCTGTTGAGTCCCGTCAGGTCGGATCAGCAGCTCCTTGGAGCAAGCAGGGACTGAGTGTTTGGCAAGATAATGACTCAGAGCTGGCCAAGTCCAGCCAGGGCAGGGCTGCAAAGCCCTTCTCCAAAAAAAGGGCTGGGTCCCAACCCAGCCCCGTGTCCCTGGGGGGCTCACCTGCACATCCTGCCTTTCCTGGCGCCTTTAATTTGATTTTTATTCTCACTATCCAGAGCAGAATTGCAGATGTGAAAGGTTTCACCATGCTGAGTTTTCCAAAAGCCCAAGTCAGGAATTAGCCAGGTGTGGCTCTCCAGGAGCAAACTCAGAGGGCAGCAGAGCCGTGAGCCCATCCCAGCACCACCGGGGACAGGCTGTAGATCTTGAATTAACGACAGCTCACAGTGTTTATTATGCCTAAACCAAACAAACCAAATTCCCAGATAAATGAAACTAATTAAACATGCTGCTATAAAAATTAAAGCTTCTCTTGTTTGTTTGGGGATTTTTTTTTTCTTTTTAGTGACTCATGGGTTTTTTGCAGCTTTGTTTTTGTTTTGCCTTTTGTTGTTGTTGTTCTTTTCCAGGACTGCAGCAAATCTGAAAAGAGATTTGCTAATAGACTGCAGGGCTGGCCTGGCTTTTGGTCTCATGTGGAGCAAATGTTGTCACTGGGCTCCATAGAAGTCACAAAATCATGGAACAGTTTGGGTGGGAAGGGACCCTAAAGCCCATCCAGTGCCACCACTGTCATGGGACGTTCCACTGTCCCTGATGGCTCCAATGTCCAGCCTGGCCTTGGGCACTGCCAGGGATCCAGGGGCAGCCACAGCTGCTCTGGCAATTCCAGCCCAGCCCCTCCCTACCCTCCCAGGGAACAATTCCCAATTCCCAAGATCCCATCCATCCCTGCCCTCTGGAAGTTTGAAGCCATTTCCCCCTATTCTGTAAATGACAAGGCCATCAGTGGGGTTCATCACTTGGGGTTTGTGGCTTTTCTCCCCCCATGAGCTGACAGAGCCTCTTTGGGTGTTTGTTGCACTCTGCCTCGTCCTGTGCCAGCCTGTGCCTCAGTTCTGAGGAGCAGAGAAGGACCAGGCAGAGCCAGGCGAGCTCTGAGGCAGCTTTAATGGAGGGGAAAATCCCAGTGCTCCCAGACGGCACCACAAGGCAGGGACTGATGGAATTCCAACCATTGCAACTGGAGCGTAAGCGACAGATTCCAGGATTCACCACATGGAGCACGAATGTGTCACACACTCAGGATTCCATAAGTGTAATTTGCACAAGTGTAATTTGCACAAATGTAATTCCCAAGAGTCTTACTGCTGGGATAAGAAAGCGTGTCCCAATTTCCCGGGGTTGCTGGTGGAGCCTTTCCACACAGGAGCCTTTGGGCTCACTCCCACAGGAGTGGGGAGTTTTGCAGAGCAGCCTGGCACATTCCCGGCGTGTGAATACCTGTGCTCCAAGGACACCCCCGGGATGGGATGGGATGGGATGGGATGGGATGGGATGGGATGGGATGGGATGGGATGGGACAGGGGGATGCTGCTAGGACTGCTGGGCAGGGCAATTGCACACTGGGGAAATCAGAAGAGATCCCCAGAGCCGAGAAGCGGCTGCCCTGTCTCTGCTCACACGCACAGTAAATAAACAGGGAGCGCAGGGTAACTCAGGGAGCTGTGAGCCATTATCCAGGCTGTGATTAACAGCGCTGCTGACAGGCGCCTCGGGGCAGCAGGGAAACGTGGCCAGGGGCACTCAGCACTTCAGCACTTGGACATATCCAGGCCATTCCAAACAATCTCTTTTGGCACAGCTGCTGCAGATGGTCCCGACAAGAAGGAATTTGTCTGGCAGACTTGAGGAGTGCGTTTTGTTTGTTCTCTCTCAATTTCGTGATGCACGACCTTGGGTTAGTCCTCAGGGTGGGAGTGCAGCTCTGAACTGGGGAAAAAGATGTTTACCAGCACTTACGGACTCCTCAAGATCTGTCACCACGATATTGCTAATGAATGTCACCACAAGAACTCCAGCCCAGTGCCCACGTCAGGTTTGTCGCAATTCTGCCCAGAGAGGCTGGAGCTGACAGTGAATGAGACCTCGGAGATGCTGAGGCTGACTCAGAGCTCTTTGCACCAGGCTCTCTTTGTAATTTGGCTCATGCCTGACGGCAGGACTGAAATTCCCAAACAGTCACCAGCCAAGCCAGCTATTCTGAGAGCAGAGACTGAAATTCCCAAACAGCCACAATCCAATCCAGCCATTCTGGAAACTGAGACTGAAATTCCCAAATGGTGACAATCCAATGCAGCCATTCTGGGCGCAGAGACTGAGCCCAGCACAGTTTCCAGAGGCTGATGGGCTCCCCACAGCCAGGCCTAGCTGCTGCTGGATTGGGACTCTGGGGCAGCCCTGCAGCATGGAAAGGTTGGTGCCCACAACTCTCCTGGGATTTCTCAGCTCTCCAGGGGATTTCAGCTCCCACCCTTCTGCTCAGGTGGTGGAAAGGAGCGGCACAGGCCCCTCCTGAGCCCCTTGTCCCGCCTGCCATGAGGGACCAGCCAGCACACAGCCCCTGAGCCCATGGGTGTCACAGGGAGAGTCCTGACCTGAGTGCTGGGAGGGGACAGGGCAGGGACACGTCCCAGGCTGTCAGAGCAGCCATCAACACCCTCAGCTGCTCCCAGAATGAATCCGCTTTCCCTTCCTGAACCGTGATGAGAACTCACCAGAATGGAAATGGGATTCTCAGGTCTGGAGTGGGGTTCATGTTTTAATTAACAGTGCAAGAGAGGGAACAGGGAGGGACTGAAAGTGCCTCCCCAGACAGGCAGAGGAGCTTTGCTTTCCCGTTCCATTCTTGTTTTCATTTCCTGGTGCCAACAGAGAGCAGCTCCATCTCATTTTCAGTTTTCAGCCCACAGGGCTGGGAAGAGCTGAGAATGACATCACAAAGTGCAATTCTGTGGCAAAAGCTGGAATATTTCTCATTGATGGTGTCAGCCACGGCCATTCCAGCCAGAACTGGAATTGATTGCTCAGCCCTGCAACTGGAGTGCTCCAGAGGTTCTGGAAGGAAACTGTGCCCGGATTCATCCTGAACTGCAAAGCACAGGGACAGGCTGGTCTCTCTCAGGGTTTCCAAGGGCTGCGACAGCAGCAGGCATTGCAAATTGCACTTGTGGGGAGCAGTGGAGCTGTGACAGCAGGAACAGCCCAAATCCATCCAGGATTCAGGGAAACACTGGGAAAAAAATTTGGAGGAGAGAGAGAGAGAAAGCGAGACAGAAGGGAACTGGTGGGGCTGTGGTGCTCCCTGACCATCCCCACCAGGGACAGTGGGGTCAGGGTGGCATTATCACAGAATTTCCCTTTGCTCTGCTGCAGCCTCCCCACTGGGAGGTGGATTTTTGCCCTGAAATTCTCCATTTCCCATTTCTGTTGTGCAGCAGGAATTTGTGCCCAGCTGCTCCCCACACCAATGCGCTACTTGCAGCTCCATGGTGGATTTCTCTCTCATTCCCATCTCCCTGTCCATTGTAGCGATAAGTGAATAAATCTGGGGAATTCTGAGATACTTTTGAAACCCCATTTGCTGACTCCAGCATTACTCACAAGTTGTTTTTTTCTGTTGTTGTTATTGTAAGTGGGTTTTTTTTACCCGAGAGAGAGACAGCAAATAATTGAGCAAATAGTTCTGAGCTTTTCCTATTTGGCATCTTTTAAAATAAGGGCATTTTTTTACTTCTTTTGAAGTGCCTATGAACATTTTCATTGATAATCATATGAAGATACCAAAATAATCACTGAAGATTTTACATTTAATGAAAATTTTGTTACAAACAGAAAATGTCAATAGAATACAAAATAATAACTCAAAGAAAAAAAAAAAGAAATTTAACAACCATTTAAAAAATCCATATTCTCCTCACATTTTTGGGAAAAGAGCCACTACTTGTTAAAAAAAATCAATAAACAGAACTGCTCCTTCAGCCTCTGATTATCTCATTTTGCAGCCATTTTTTGCTAGGGCAGAGCTGCAAAGAGCCTTCAGTTAATCAGGAAAGAATCCCAAAGGCTTTGGAAAGCTGCAGGGTTAACTGAGGTCCTGGGAATTCCAGACAGAACCATCCATCCCTCAGGTGCTTCCAGGGGGGCAAGGAGGGGCTGGAAGCCCAGCAGCCCCTCCTGGATGGAAGGAAATCCCATCCCCTTGCTCCCAGCTCCCATCGGGCTGGGAAAAGCTAGAATTTCATTCCCAAAGGTGCTGTCAGTGCGCTATCAGTTCTGCACCTCCCTATAAACCACGTTTTTTTCTCCAGCAGCATCTCCAGGGATGGAATCTCTCACCCTGGGCTTGTCCGTCCCTCCTGTCTTAGACTGGAAATGCACAGCTGGCACTGCAGGAGGGCTGAGCCCCCATGGGATGGGACTGTGCCACCACCCTGACCCACAGGGGCTCAGCGCCGCTTCTGACCCTGGCAGTGCTTTGTTTTGTATTACTGCATTATTTGTTTTATTTTTAATTTTTCCCTAATAAAGAATTGTTATTCCTATTCACATATCTTTGCCTGAGAACCCCTTAATTTCAAAATTATAAAAATTCAGAGGGAGGGAAGAGAACCCCTTAATTTCAAAATTATAAAAATTCAGTGGGAGGGAATTTACATTCTCCATTTCAAGGAGGCTCCTGCCTTCCTCAGCAGACACCTGTCTGTTCAAACCAAGACACCTCTGCTGCTCCCACTCCAGGGTCTGTGAGGAATCAGCTCAGGTTTAGGCTGCTCCTGGGGTCTCCAGTCAGGTTCCTAAAACAGGAGGAGTTTCTCTGCAGAGACAATTCCAGCACATCCTGGAGCTGAGGTTCCCAGAGGCCTCAGGTCTCTCACCAGCCCTGCAGTGTCCAGGGCAGCCAGAGGCTCCTCAGCCAGGGCTGCATCCTGAGTTGATAGAAGTGAATGCATCCCTCTTTTCTCCATTTCCTGTTGCTTCTCCAAGCAGGAATCACTTGGGAATTGGAACACACGTTCACCCTTCAAGCAGCCTCTCTCAGTGATCTTCTAGACTCAAACCAACATTTTTGGATGCACACCTGAGGAATTTCCTCCTGGATAAACATGGATCATTTCCCTCTGGAGGAATTCAGAACAACCCAAGGGGACACAGAGGTTCTGAAGCACCCTCTGGAAGCACAGCTCATCTTCCCACCCCATCATAGGTGCCAGACAGGAGGAATTACTGCTCCAAATGCATTAAAGGCTTTTGTGTTCCAAGCTGGGAGCCACTGGTGGCTGTGATTGAAACTCCTGTCACCGTCTGAGGGGAGGGAGCAGTGCCAGCCACATGATCATCCATATGCTCAGCTAAATCCACTCCAAATTGATTAAGTTCCGCTGAAGGAGACCTGGAAATCAATCTGTTCAGGCTTGCTTGGAGAGAAACGACAGCCTGGAGGTGACACGAGTCTGTTTTCATCGCTGGCCCTCGTGGGAGCTCACGTTGCACCTCCCATGCCTTCCCCCAGGTGATTCTGCTGGCAGAGATAATCAGCTGTCCTTGGAATCCATGCAAAATACTTTGTACCAACCTCATCCCCTTCTGGGGGCATTTCAGGCAGTTTGGGCTTTCCAGCCAAAACCAAGCAAAAAGGAAGAGGTTTTTAGGAGCAGAACAAATGTTCCTGGTATATGGATGGTTCCCAGAGAGGGGTTGGAGTCTCCTCCCCGGGACATTCCAGAGCCACATGGACACAATCCTGTGCCCTGTGCTCTGTGCTGGCCCTGCTGGAGCAGGGAGTGGCACCAGTGACTCCATGGGGTCCTTCCAGCCTGACCCATTCCATGAATTGAACATCCCATATTCCAGGATTCCAGCTCAGCACTCCCATTCATGCCCCTGGAGCTGCTGGGAGTCACCAAGGTCTGTCCAGCTGTCCCGGTGACATTTCCCACCCGTGTTTGCTGCTGCTCCAGCAGCCTGGGAGGTGCTGCAGCCTTGTCCTCCGTCTGTTTTCCGCCTGTTCTGACTTCATTTGTTGAATTATCCAGTAATTCATTACAACTAAATTTCATTGGGCTTTTGGCCAAGGTTTCTCATCAAAAATGACATGAAGACAAATATTGTCGTTATTTGCCCAGCTGTGCAGCTCCATTGATATTCCCTGCAGGGCCCAGCCTGTTATCAGAGCTGAGTAACACTGATAATAAACCCATATCTCTCCCCTGCAGAGCATCCAGTGTCAACACAGGCACCTGAGCAGTGTCCAAACCTCGGGGTGGGCTTAATCCCCCTCCACACTCTGTTCACATGGACTCGCTCTGTAATCTTCCAATTGAACATTTTTCTAGCCAAACCCAGGCAGTTTTTTACAGCACAATGTTCCACATGAGCGTGCTGGATTTTGTGTATTCATATTTCAGGCAGGGAAAAGAAATATCCAGGCTGCTTCAATAATACATCAGGATCCTGTTCCCACATTGCCAAAGCAGAACATTTGTGTTTGTATTCTGAGTGACTTTTTGTTTAGAAGTATCTTTATTTCCCAACATAAATATTCCTTTAAAAATACGCAACCAGTGTAGAACATTTCTCTTTCATAAAATGAAATATCTTCATTATCCCCAAATGCCTGTTTATTAACACTCCTAGCACTGGCATTTCTGTTCTCCCCCCTGCACTGCTCAGGAGCAGCAAACACAAACTCGCTAATGGAATCCACGAGTGCTGCCAGCCCTGGGAAGGAGCAAACACGAGCTGAGCGTGAACACAGCCACTGAATGTTTTTATCATGTTAATGTCAACTCAATGTTTTTATCCCTCGCTGCAGGAGGAACACGGGGGGTGGTGTTGTCTCGGAACAATTTGGTGCTCCAGGAGGAGGGGAGGGGTTGCAATACCCAGCACAGGATGTTTAGAAACCACCTTGGATGCTCTGCTGCTGCCCTGGGACGTGGAAAGCACAGGAGCATCCTTTGCTCTTCCTGCACTGTGAGACTACAAGAGCATCTCTGCTATAATTCACGCCTCTGATTTAGAGCTCTGCTCCCTCTCAGCCCTGGCAGGCAGAAAAGAGCTGTAAATCACTTAAATATGAGGATTTCCCCCTCCCAGCCTGAGATGGGGATGGCTGTTGTGTCCTCACTCAGGTAACTCATCTCTCTCTGGATGCCTCTTCAGGTAGGGGATTTTAAAAGCTCAGTGAGATAATGGGCTATTTTAATAGATATAATCCTCCCAAAATCATCACTTTCATTCCAAACTTTAATGGATGTGCTCCCCAAGCCCCTCCCCACACATCCACCCGAAATTTGTGGGAATTAAAGGATAAAACATCCCAGCTCCCTATGACCAAAGCTGCCTTCGCTGGCTCTGATTCAGACAGCCCCCAAGTTTAGACTGAGATTAAATATTTTGTGTGTGTTTTAAGGAGGAAAGATTAATTGAGCTTTATTACAGGTTTAATGCCTCAGCCTCCATTTGCATTTTAAGAGGTGTGATCTCATCCTGCCCCAGAACCCCGCGCTCCGTGTTTACCGCCCAGAATTGATCCCAGCTTTGATAGGCTGTAATTAAAGCAGGCACATGAAGAATTTAATAGGGCTTCTTATTGTGAAGAAGGATTAAAGGGGTGGTAGAATTCACACTTAAATTTAATAACTTTGATTAAACAAGGGTACAAAGGGATCTGTCAGTTCTGGCTCCTGTTCTGACCTTGGGAAAGTCACCTGGGCCCAGGGCCTGGTCTCCGTAAGCTCAAGCTCTGCTCTGAGCATGTTCTACAGAGCTGGGCCAAACTCCTTTGCACCTTGGTCGGTTCTCTTCATAAAAGGTGCGAATCCCTTCCAACTGCAGAGCAGGGACCTGGCTTTTGGGATCAGTTGGGATTTCTTGGAGTTTTCTCTGGTCAAGTGCTAAGTACAAGGACAGGACAAGAGGAAATGGCCTCAAGTTGTGCCAAAGGAGGATCAGGTTAGATATCAGGAAAATTTCTTCATGGAAAGAATTGTCCAGCCCTGGCACAGCTCTCCAGGACAGTGGTTGAGTCCCCATGCTTGGAAGGATTTAAAAACCTGTGGATGTGATACCTGGGGACATGGTCAGAGATGGCCTTGGCAGTGCTGGGTTAAAGGTTGGACTCAATGAGCTCAGAGGGTTTTTCCAACCTGAACAGTTCCATGAAACATCATCTAACTCAAACAGCTGTGACAAGGAAGAGCTCAGTCTTGTGTTGAACATGCAACTTTTCATTAAAATGGGGAAAATTCAGCGTTTTTCCTTTAAAAGTTACTCTGTGAAAGAAAAACCATGGACTATTTCCTTGTTCAGTAATTCCTCATACTTTTTTGCAGATTCTTCCAGAAATGATGGCAAATCTTCAGTTGTGATGTGACACTTCACCACAAAGGGGAAAATCCAGCCCAGAATTGAGGGAATGTTTGAGAGCAGCTCAGCAAAAAAACAGCGAAATCTTTCAACTCAAAATGTGTCAATCTGTTCCCTTCACTTCAAAAATGTCTTGTGGAAACTTCTGGAGCTTCAGTTCAGTAACAAACATTCCCTTCCCACCCCAGTTTCAATGAAAATAAAGGACTGAGCCACAGGGATTTGCCACAGAGGAGGAATCCCAATTTTTGCTCAGCTTTATCCAGATGGCTTCTGCTTTGTGCCCAGAGTACCTGAATTGAAACGAGAGAGGATTGATTTGGGAACAGCTACTCCATGGGGTGAACAGCAAAAGCTCTTCTATTCCCAGTTATCCCTCTATTCCTTTTTCCCCCCTCTTTTTCAAATCATGAGGCCTTTGATAGGACTGTGTGGTGTGAGGCCATTCATTGGCTTTCTGTGCATTGATTTTTAGGGCAAAACGAAATTCCACCCTGGAAGGAACACGGATCAAAGAGCTTTTCCCCAAAACAGACTCTGAGTCACTGATTGTTTGGGCTGGGGAAAATCGGGAATCACGCCTTGAAATCCACAGGTAGGAGGCAGAGATATCTCCTGGGAAGATCTCAGCTGATTCCTGCCAGGATAAGAGCTGGAATCAGGAGCCCAGGGCAGAGATAAATGAGATGGAGTTTGGCTGCCTCTTGTCACAGCCCGAACATGGGCAGTTCCCTGATAAAGGGAAATCTTTCCTGAGGGGGGGAATTCCCCCTGAGCTCAGCTCGGCTTTGCCTCCAAACCCCACCTGTGGATTTCCAATGGCTCCTGGGGAGATCACCTCGTGGAAAACACGGATTTCCAGAGCTGTTCCCTGCTCTGTCAGTTCAGGACAATGCCTGGCAGTAGTTCAGTGCCGCTGATTTCCATCAGCTGAGCCTGTCCTGCTCTGACACCCTCTCCCCTGCAGGGCCATGGGCCGGTGACCACCTGCCTCTGGCTGCCATCAATTATTCACCTGCAGCAAGGGGGAGATGAAAATTTCATGAGGAATTGTTGGAGAATGCTGGAATGCCAGGAAATGGCACAGAAGGGCTGAGATTTAGGGATGCAGCACGAGCCCTTGTCTGCAACCAGCCTTGTTAAACTGCACTGATCATTTGACCATAAGCATGTACTTGTAGAACAAATCTTTTTGTCTCTACCTGTGGAAAAACAGCAGTTGTTTGAGGAGTTTAAGATTTGAGGAGTTTAAGATTTGCAGCCTATGAGATTTGAGGCCTATGAGATTTCCCCACATTTGGTTCCCCACCCTGAGCTCTTTGTCCCTCACCAGAACCTCTCAAACAGCTGAAGAGTTTTTGAGTTTCTCGTTAAAAATGCACCATCATCACACATGTTGAAAGCAGAATGCTAAGTGTGGTCATTAATTAACTTATTAATTTATGATACAATTAATTTTTAAAATATATCTGCCCATTTTTACTACTGCTGCATGTAAATGTCCCTTCTGCAGAGCTTAAGTTTAATTTTTTACCCAATCTACCTGCAGCCTTGATTCCAAATGCACTCAGAATTGACTTGGGGATGAAGAATTCTCTGGGAATGGAAAGGAAGAAATTCATTTCACCTGCCTATACGAGCCTGTGGATGCACAGAAGGGACAAGAAACCTCTGCCCTGTCACACCCACACTGTTCTGCACTGGAGTTCACTGGTAAAAACCATCCTATGAGAGCAAAAAGGGCTGAAAGGGATGTGGAGTTGGGGAAAGCACCCAGAATCAGGTGATTTGGGGCTGATATTTTTGTTCCTCGAGTCTCTCATCTCTCCTCACACTGCCATCTGTACAAAGCACACACTGTACATATGGGATTTTTATTCACACTCTTCGGGGAGCTGGATTATTTCCAGTAATTTCAGCTCCTTCCCTTCAATATCCAGGAAAAAGAATGTCTTTCTGGAGAACATGCTTGTCGAAGCATCAAAACAATGTTCCCTTCCCATTGTTTCTGTGCATTTCTGTTGCACAAACATTGCTTTCCATCTCCCTTCTGTTTCTGTGGCTTCTGCCTGGGTTTGCACGATTGCTGAGCCTGCCCGTGCCATGCTGGCCTGGGCACACTCTGTTCCCACTGCAGGATCACGGGGTGCCCCAGGGACTCTGTGGAAATGAGCTGTCCTCGTGTTTCAGAAGGAGCCAGCAATGTGTCCACTGGGAAGTGCTTCAGTGCTGACCACACTCCAAGCTGAAAATATTCCAGCCCTGGGCTGGTCCAACAGCACAGGCAGCAGGAAATGGACTGGGGTTCTGGCCCTGTGCTCAGGTGAGACCCCACCTGCAGAGCTGCCCCAGCCCTGGGAATTCCAGCATCAGGAGGAGCTGGAGCTGCTGGAGCCAGTCCAGAGGAGGCTCCAGGATGAGCAGAGGGATGGAGCAGCTCTGCTGGAAGGAAAGGCTGGGAGAGCTGGGATTGTTCAGCCTGGAGAAGAGAAGGCTCCAGGGTGACCTGATTGCATCTGGGAGGTGTCCCTGCCATGGCAGGGTGGCATTGGATGGGCTTTCAGGTCCTTGCCAACCCAAACCACTCTGGAATTCTGTGATTTAAAAATGGAGCTGTGGAGGTACCAGGGAATCCAGGGGTGGGAGGAGGTGTATGCCTACAAGAACTTCCCTGCCTTGGAAATGAGAAGAGATGGGAGGAGATCCTTTGGGCCACCTCAGAGACAAGGCCAGCAGCAGGAGCCCCTGAGAGCCACTGCCACCCCTGGGCTCAGCATTCCCTTGCCCTGCTGGCAGCCCAGGCCACTCTTCCCAGGCACCAGCAGCAATCTGCCAAAACCTAAATAGAAACATTTCTGGGGAACTGAAGGGGAAAACAACGCCCCAGACAGCATTTGTGGAGTCCATAAATCCACGTGCTGATAAATTACCATGGAAAGTGCCTCGCACAGACGCAGACTCCTGATCCACAGGGGCAGCTGATGATAATGACTGCACAGGTTGTTGCTACCCGAGCACAACCAGTCTATTTTTCTCTTTTATGACTCTCCACTCTCAGGAATGCATCCATCAGGAAAAGAGCTCCTGTTTAATGCCGAGTCCCTTTGGTGGGCAGCCAAGTGGCAGTGCCACGTTGGCTGTGCCCGTGGCTCAGGAGCTGAGCTCAAGATTAACAACAGCTTTGCTGCTCTGTCTCCTCCTCTGCGCTGAACTCTGGACAAGCTGCCACTCATTCCTTCCTTCCTTCATTCATACCCATTTCGTCCTCACGGGGTGATAAATCCCCTCCTACTGCCTCTCATCCCAGGAATTAGCAGAGAAACTTCCTGCTCCTCGTTTGTGCTCCTCCCCGAGATCAGCTGAGGTGATTAAAGGGCAGCTGAGCAGTTGCTTCTGATCATTCAGACCTTCTGCCCCTGCTCTGGGGGATTTTTCCAACTGTATCGGTGGGGATTAGGAGAATGTTGGCATCACTGCTGCCTTCACTGCTGGTTTGCTTAATTAACAGCTCTCGTTTTGGACTGGTCTGCACAAAAAGCTCCCTGGCTTGGGTGAAATGGTGTTTAAAACTCTGACAGTTGTTCAGCAGCAGGGTGTCATGTCCAAAAGCACTGGGAAAAGAGCCCTGGTGAGCTGTTCATCAGCCTGCTCTGCCAGTGGTGTGTTTTGGATGGATTTTGGCTGGATTTTGGATGCTGATTCATCACCCCCACAGCCCTGGTGAGCTGTTCATCAGCCTGCTCTGCCAGTGGTGTGTTTTGGATGGATTTGGATGGATTTTGGCTGGATTTTGGACGCTGATTCATCACCCCCACGGCAGGGACCAGCAGGGCCACCCTGTTTGAAGCCCAACTTGAGCAGCAGCGTGACAGAAACACCCCCAGCCCAGTGGCCTCCCCAGCCCCAAGGGGTAAGAGACATAAGGACAAATTTTGGGATGAATTCTGGAGGGGCAGTTCTAGTTCCTGAATGCATTCAAAATTCATCCCAAAATTTGCTTTAAAAATCATATAATCATGGGATGGTTTGGGTTGGAGGGGACTTGAAAGCCAGTCTTGTTCTACCCCTGCCATGGCAAGGACACCTCCCACTGTCCCAGGCTGCTCCCAGCCCTGTCCAGCCTGTCCTGGGACATTTCAAGAGATCCAGGGACAGCCACGGCTGCTCTGGGCACAGTTCCAGCCCCTCCCCATGCTCACAGTAAATTATGAGTTTACTTTTCCTTTTATTGGATTTTTCCTTGGCGTTTCATATTTTTCTTCTTCACCTTCTGCTGTCTGGTCACCTGTATAATTTCTTCTGCTGCTCTGGGAGGGCTGTGAGGAGCTGCTGCTTTGCAGAGGAAAGCTGTGACTTCCCCGGACACAGAGAGATGGGGAGGAGCGGGGGATGATGATATGGATCATTATCAGGAGGCTTGTAGAAGAATCATGGGAGCTGACAGTGGTGGATTGGAGAAGATGTTTACAAGATAAATAACAGCAACAATTGCATTGGAGCCACTGACTTAGAAATAAGAACAGGGATATTTTTCCAGCCAGGAGATGACACATTTTATGTTGGCTCCCAGTTCCACGTGCACGTGGCACAGCACTGGGGTGAGGCTCTCTCTGCCTGCTAGAGCAGAGTGCTTTTGTTTGATTTTATTTCCAAGCCAAGAGGAACACTGGGATGAGCTCCTGCTGCTGACCCTCAGCTGAGGGACACAAACCAAACTCAGCCTGTGGAGCTCCAGGTCCTGCTCAGGCCTGGACAACAAACAGATCCCTCTGCAATGCTCAGGTGTGTGCTGGGTCTGTGCTCCAGCTGATGTTTTATTAAATCCCAGCTGCAGGACAGAGAGCAATCCCAGCCTGGCTGAGGCAGAGCTGAATTCTCTCTTTCACAAGGGTCAGAGCCTCGGGCTATTTTTTTGTTATCGTTGTTGTTGCTGCTTCTCAAATCTCTGAAGCCAAAGGCAGTGACCCATCATCCCCCTTGTAAAAATTCTCCTGTCTGCTCCTCGGTGCTGACACAGGACTGAGCCCTCCAGGCCTCCCAGCTTCTGAATCATCCTTGTTTTGCCTGCAAACTTCTCCTCCTCCCAAAACATCGCTGTGGGCTCAGCAAAGAAGTTAAAGATTGTTGAAATGTAGGAATAAGTGGTTTATTCACTGCTGCTGCAGTCTGTCCTGGATGAGCAATTCTTAAAAATACAGTTTTAACATGGCTTTAAATGTGTTTTATGTTGGACTGAACCTACTTTATGTGGCATTTGCTGGATTTGGGATTGTTCTGTTCCATCCCGTTCTCTGCCTCAGCTCCTTTTCATTAATTTCAGCTCCACAGGGTTAAAGAATGTGCAATCCTGGCCAAGAAAGCAGAAAAAAATTCTAAAAAATTCTAATTAAAATACTCATTGATAATCAGGGAATCCTGGAATGGTTTGGGCTGGAAGTGACCATAAATCCCCTCCAGTGCCACCCCTGCCATGGCAGGGACACCTCCCACTGTCCCAGGTGCTCCCAGCCCCAATGTCCAGCCTGGCCTTGGGCACTGCCAGGGATCCAGGGGCAGCCACAGCTGCTCTGGGAATGTCATTCCATGGCCTCACCACCCTCACAGAGAAAAATACCCAGCCTAACCTTGTCTGTTTAGTGTGTTTATTACTTTATTATTTACTATGAGGAAAGATCTGACAAAAAGCAAAGCAAATCCAGCACGTTCAGCTCAGAAAGGAGTGCTGCCAACAAGCAGGGCAGTCACTGGCTGGAATGGGTTAAAACCCCTCGAGCTGCAGCTCTCCCTCCAGCTGGGGCTCGCACCACCTCCCTCAGGAGCAGGGTGGGAATTATTTGCCTGGTTGGAGACAGCCCGGGTGCAATTCCCGCTGCAGTGAAGCAGGACGTGAGCAAGGTGTCAGAAACAGCTCCTTTGGCTGGAAAATTCCTGAGCTGGAACAGAGCTGACAAATTCTGAGGCAGCTCCGTGCAAAGCAGGATCAGGTTATTGTGCTGAAGGAGCAGGAACCCAGGGGAGGAGCTAAGGGGCAAATTCTCCTGCAATTCAAATAAATGAATGTTCTCTCCATGGCTCAGATCCTTGTGAGCCCAGCCTGGAACACCCCAGAGGCTCCCCTTGCCAGGCACCATGGAATCATGGAATGGCTCCTCTGGAAAGGTGTGCAGCACAGAACCCCAGAGTTATCGGGTTGGAAAGGACCTTTGGCATTACTGGGTCCAACCTGTGACCCAACACCCCCTGGTCATCAGCCCATGGCACTGAGTGCCACATCCAGGCCTTCTTTAAACACCTCCAAACCTCCCTGGGCAGCCCCTGCCAATGCCCAACCAATGTTTCTGGGAAGGAATTCTTCCCAATCTCCAGCCTAACCCTCCCCTGGTGCAGCTAACTACAGCCCCGTGTCCTGAGCCCCACTCCTGGATTAATCCAGGCCCTCTTGCAGCTCCTGTTTCATCCCGAGCTGGGCTGTTGGTGTTCTGCAGCCCCTGGTGGCACCGTGAGCACTGCCGGGACCTGTTCTGCTGCTCTGCCCCTTCAGCTGTGGGGAAATAAAGCTGAGCCCGGGCCTGTCTCAGGAGCTCTGCTGTTTGGGAGATGGGAGAGACTGGGATGCAAAGCCAGAGGGAAATGTCTCTTTCCAACAACCACCCAGATGTGTCCCTTGCAGTTTGTCACTGGAACTCATCAGCCACAGCTGCTGTCAGTGGACAGGGACCTTGGTGTGGGGAACAGGCAGAGAGGAAAGGGCTTAAAGGACAAGGGTCTGAGACATGGAAGTTCCCAGCCACTGGAACAGGATCAATTCAACTTATCCGGGGAAAAACTAATGAAAGAAGAATTGTTGTGCAAAGAAAGAATCAAAGAGGAGTCTCAGGCTAGAAAATAGAGTTATGTATGTGACATGGCAAAACTTACTATTTCCATACTACAGAAAAAGCCAAGGTAGCTTTAACGGAGACAAACAGGAGAAAATGCTCAACTACAGGTCCTGCACTAGTCAGGAGCAGGGTGGGAATTATTTGCCTGGTTGGAGACAGCCCGGGTGCAATTCCCGCTGCAGTGAAGCAGGACGTGAGCAAGGTGTCAGAAACAGCTCCTTTGGCTGGAAAATTCCTGAGCTGGAACAGAGCTGACAAATTCTGAGGCAGCTCCGTGCAAAGCAGGATCAGGTTATTGTGCTGAAGGAGCAGGAACCCAGGGGAGGAGCTAAGGGGCAAATTCTCCTGCAATTCAAATAAATGAATGTTCTCTCCATGGCTCAGATCCTTGGAACACCCCAGAGGCTCCCCTTGCCAGGCACCATGGAATCATGGAATGGCTCCTCTGGAAAGGTGTGTGGCACAGAACCCCAGAGTTATCGGGTTGGAAAAGACCTTTGGCATCACGGGGTCCAACCTGTGACCCAACACCCCCTGGTCATCAGCCCATGGCACTGAGTGCCACATCCAGGCCTTCTTTAAACACCTCCAAACCTCCCTGGGCAGCCCCTGCCAATGCCCAGCCAATGTTTCTGGGAAGGAATTCTTCCCAATCTCCAGCCTAACCCTGCCCTGGTACAGCTAACTACAGCCCCGTGTCCTGAGCCCCACTCCTGGATTAATCCAGGCCCTCTTGCAGCTCCTGTTTCATCCCGAGCTGGGCTGTTGGTGTTCTGCAGCCCCTGGTGGCACCGTGAGCACTGCCGGGACCTGTTCTGCTGCTCTGCCCCTTCAGCTGTGGGGAAATAAAGCTGAGCCCGGGCCTGTCTCAGGAGCTCTGCTGTTTGGGAGATGGGAGAGACTGGGATGCAAAGCCAGAGGGAAATGTCTCTTTCCAACAACCACCCAGATGTGTCCCTCACAGTTTGTCACTGGAACTCATCAGCTCTGTCAGCCACAGCTGCTGTCAGTGGACAGGGACCTTGGTGTGGGGAACAGGCAGAGAGGAAAGGGCTTAAAGGACAAGGGTCTGAGACATGGAAATTCCCAGCCACTGGAACAGGATCAATTCAACTTATCCGGGGAAAAACTAATGAAAGAAGAATTGTTGTGCAAAGAAAGAATCAAAGAGGAGTCTCAGGCTAGAAAATAGAGTTATGTATGTGACATGGCAAAACTTACTATTTCCATACTACAGAAAAAGCCAAGGTAGCTTTAACGGAGACAAACAGGAGAAAATGCTCAACTACAGGTCCTGCACTAGCAGTCAGTAAGAACTTCTTCTCAAGCCAGCTTTCTATCTTTCACCTGTCAGTTCTTGGCACAGAGATTGCAAACACAGACCACACTGCTCAGGGCGGATGAGCAGACTGGACTGGGAGGGAAGGGACCTTAAATCCCATCCCACCCTGCCATGGCAGGGACACCTCCCACTGTCCCTGGTGCTCCCAGCCCCAGTGTCCAGCCCGGCCTTGGGCACTGCCAGGGATCCAGGGGCAGCCACAGCTGCTCTGGCAATTCCAGCCCAACCCCTCCCCACCCTCCCACCGTCCCAGGGAACAATTCCTCCCCAAACTCCCATCCAGCCCTGCCCCCCTTCAGCTTCAGTTGCAGCCATTTCAGTTCCTGGGGAGCAGCACTGGTGTATCCCAGACATGGATTCGCTCCTTGGAAGGAAGAGATAGAAGGGAAGGAAAGGAGAATGTTTGCAAAGCATTTGGGGTGAAATAGGAACACACGGGAAAAGGAAGGACCAAAATCACGTCTTTCTTCCTGCACCTTCCCCCACGTGTTTTTCCACAGCTTTTCCTATTTCTCCTTTAACATTTTAATTAAAAACATCATCATAATCATAACAACGGGATGATGAGTGTGTTTGTGGCTGACTTGAAATAACTCCATCCCCAGCTGATAAACTCCAGTGCTGAACACTCCAGCTCCGCCTTTTAGGATTTATTTTGTCTATGATGTGGTTATTGCAGCCCATAAACAAGAAGCATCCTCAAGTTCCCATTATAATAAAACTGTTACAATGCACTGCTTTTTATGTAGGAATTAGGGAATGTGTTTTTGCATGACTGGAAATTTATATATTTATTTCACAGATTTATATGGAAATTTTTTACAGGAGTTTTAAAGTGCAAAGCTGCTGCGCTTGGGGTTTGTGAGCACAGGGCCTGAGCTGGGCAAGAAAATGAAAAATCTGCTCCAGAGTCACCTGGGTGCTTCAGAATTCTTGGGTGAGAGATAATTACAGAGGGAATTATTGTTTCCTGAATAGAGAGGGATTTCTTCCATCCAAAATTCCTGAATAAGACCAGAGAGAAAGCAGGAGATGTTCTGGTAGGAACAGAGTTTAAGCACCTCGATATTTGAATGTATTCCCACCTGCAGAGCTGCACCAGGTTTGGGAATTCCGACATCAGCAGCACCCAGAGCTGCTGGAGAGAGCCCAGAGGAACCCACGGAGCTGCTGCAGGGCTGGAGCCCCTCTGGAGCCAGGCTGGGAGAGCTGGGGGGGCTCCCCTGGAGAGGAGAAGGCTCCAGGGAGAGCTCAGAGCCCTGGCAGGGCCTGAAGGGGCTCCAGGAGAGCTGCAGAGGGACTGGGGACAAGGATGGAGGGACAGGACACAGGCAATGGCTGCCACTGCCAGAGGGCAGCCATGGATGGCATCTTGGGAATTGGGAATTGTTCTCTGGCAGGGTGGGGAGGGGCTGGGCTGGAATTGCCAGAGCAGCTGTGGCTGCCCCTGGATCCCTGGCAGTGCCCAAGGCCAGGCTGGACAGTGGGGCTGGGAGCACCTGGGACAGTGGGAGGTGTCCCTGCCATGGCAGGGGTGGCACTGGAGGGGCTTTGAGGTCCCTTGCATCTCAAACCATCCTGGGATTCCCTGATTCTCTGCAGGAGGTGGCAGCTCCTGGAGAGGATCCTTCAGGGACACCATCAACCAGGATCCCTTCCCAGTTGCTGCTCTTCTGCCCCTCATTCCTCACCCTGTCTGCACTTGCAGGATGTCCCAGCCCAGGTGCAGAATCTGGAACTTTCCCCGCTTTGCTCCCACACAATGGGAGATTTCCCAGCTCTGGGTTGTTGAGGTCTCCCTGCCCCTGAAGGAGCCAACAGCTCCCAGATTTGCCAACTTGCTCAGTGTCCTCCCATCCCATGTCCAGCTTATTTATGGGATGTTGAGGAACACAGGCCAAGGATGGTGCCCTGTGGGACCCCGGGAGTGACCAGTGCCAGCCTGGTGTCACCCCAATGTCCCTCACACGTGGTCAGGGACACCAATGTGACCACAGGAACCCCTGGAGCATTAGGGCCTCCTCTGCCTGATCCTTAGGGAGCTGGAACAGAGGCTGGATGAAGTTGGGGCAATAAAGTTGATATTTCCTGCAGAGCCTTCAAAGGCCACACCCAGGCAGTACCAGAGCCACAGTCATGGCTCTGCCTGGATGGCTCCAAGATGGAAGCAAAAGAGAGCTTGGTCAAATGATCTCACATTTTTATGAGTTTTGGTTCCATTTTCCTATTGCAGTTCATTGTCCCGTTCCAGCCCCAGCCCCTGCAGTCCCATCCTGTTTGTTTTTCTCTCTGCAGCCCACGGTGTTTGTGCTCTTGGGCTGAGATTGGGATCATTTGTCCTTGGTCCCCAGCTGGAGCAGGAATTGTTTTGTCTCCCTGCTCTGTGCAGAGAGCTCACCATCCCATAATGTGAAGCCCAGACCCACACACTAAAGAAGAATAAAATCTGAAAATAGAAAAGCTAAACCTGAGGCAGCATGCCATCCACCACTGGAACCACGGAACATCTCAGGCTCAGCAAGCTCCACCTGCACCCGGCAATTCCTGTGCAGGGAGGGCTCCAGAGGGAGGGAAATCCCAGAAACAAAGCACAGGGGAGCTGGGATCCAGGGGAGATCTGGAATGGGAGCTCCACCCGTGATTCCTGTCAGCTCTGCAAGTTTGCCACTTTGTGTGAGGGTTCTGTGCTTCCCTTTCTAGTGCACAAACGTGGGGTCAGCGCTGTTCTGACCGCGAGCAGCAAAAGCCACGGGGCAATTCAGGGCTCGGGGGAAGTATTCCAATCAATATTGCAAACCCAAGTGCCAATTTTCATTTAGCTGAGATTTAAAATGTCAGTTTGCATTTTTCTGTGGTCCCTAAAACAAGATGGAAAGTAACTTGAGCAGAAACTTCCTGAGAGTTAGTTTGCTGTCATTTTCCTGAGCCATGTAATTTGATTTTTAAAAATTTGATTTAGTTAGAAAGACGGAAGAGAGAATTTAAGAAATAATTTTTAAATGAAGTCATTTCATCCCCAATTTCCAAATTTTCCTGAAAATGAAGGTCTTGGCTCTGGTATTATCTGGGGAAGGATTGAAACCTTTCATTAGAAATGACATCTCCCCATAACATCAAAGTTTAGAAATGCATTTTTTCAGTGAAACCCCAGCATTCCATGGGAGCTTTTGCTGTTTGGGATGCTGGGAGCATTGTCCCATTTCGTGGAGCTGCTGGCTGTCCTGGAGGAGCTGGGCTGAGAATAAAACAGACAAGAAATTACCTCCCCCGTGCCCTGAGCTGATCCCAGTGGGCAGCAGGAAAGGGATTGGGGTTCTGCTGTTGCAACAGGCCCCTGGCTGGGTAATAATTAGCATTGACACCATGACTCACAGAAGGCTGATCAAGCTCTTTATTCTATTCTTATTAAGAAATGTATTGTTTTTATAGACAGTTATGATACAGCTGGACTTGATTGGTCCTCCAATTAAAACCCATCACCACTGGCTAATTAAGAAACCACCCTTTGGTAAACAAATCTCCATAACAAATTCCACATGTTCACAACAACAGGTGCAGCAAGTGAAGATAAGAATTGTTTCTCATTCTTTTCTCTGATCTTCTCACAGCCTGGGAAAGTTGTGCTGCTCTCTGTGGCCAGAGAGCTGCTGCCAGGGGGCTCTGCCCCAGCCCTGGGAATTTCAACATCAGGAGGAGCTGGAGCTGCTTGAGCCAGTCCAGAGGATGCTCCAGGATGAGCAGAGGGATGGAGCAGCTCTGCTGGGAGGAAAGGCTGGGAGAGCTGGGATAGTTCAGCCTGGAAAACAGAGCAGGGTGATTGATTGTGGCCTTCCAGGACCTGAGGGAGCTGACAGGGAAGATGGAGAGAGAAAATTTCCAAAGGACGAAGAGACAGGACACAGGGAATGGCTGCCACTGCCACAGGGCAGGGCTGGATGGGATCTTGGGAATGAGGGATTCTTCCCTGGGAGGGTGGGGAGGGGCTGGGCTGGAATTGCCAGAGCAGCTGTGGCTGCCCCTGGATCCCTGGCAGTGCCCAAGGCCAGGCTGGACACTGGGGCTGGGAGCACCTGGGACAGTGGGAGGGGTCCCTGCCATGGCACTGGGTGGGGTTTAAGCTTTCCCAGTCAAAACCATTTTGGAATTCTGGGTTGACACCAGGACACTCCACTCTCATTTTGTCCCAGAAAACCAGTCCAGCCTGTATGACCTGACATCCATTGGGGGTATGGACTCAAACCCCAGTTCTGTAACTACCTCGAGTGATTTCCATTGAAATTAACTCATTTCTCCTCCCATTTGTCAGTTCTCAAAGTCTGGGGGCAGCTCTTGAAAAGCTCTGTGTCTGTGAAGATGAACTGGGCGGAGCTGAGGGAGCAGAAGGTTGTGATGCCCTTCAGAGGGTCCAAAACAGGCTGAGAATGGGCGCAGAGGCACCTCCTGGAGCCCAGGGAAAGGAAATTTGGCTGTTCCTGATCCCTGCACTTGCCAGGGAGGACACACAGGAGAGGTGGGATGATAGGGCAGGGCCCAGGAAAACCCACCAGGATTTGGGGTGTCCAAAGCCAGCAGCCAAAACTCTGCCCAGACCCTGCTGCAGTGCTGGGAGGACGGTGGAAGGGCCAGGAAGTGCAGATGAATCATGGCAGGATAATATTGCCACAAATCAGCAGTGCTGGGCTCTGAGCACTGGGGCGGTGATGGAAATCACTGCTCCAAAGTGATTTATCCCCTCTGATCCATCTCCCTGCCCATAAATCACAGAGCCATCCTTCAGGACCCTGTGCTTCCCTGCTCAGTCACCCCCAGCTGCCAGGGCCCGTCCAGCTCTGGGATCAGGCAGGGAATGAGCAGAGCTCTGCAGCAGCCTCCTCCTCCTCCTCCTCCTCTTCCCTCCCCCCACACCTGCAGCTCTTTTCCCCACTCTCCCCTGCCCACACCAGGTCTGATGCAGGGATGGAGCCAGGAGCAGCAGGAGCTCCAGGGAGAGGAAAGCTCCAGGTTTTGTTTTTCTGGTGTTACAGGAGGGAAGGGATGCCTCTGGGAAGCCCCAGAGCAGCAGGAATGTGCAGGAGGGGGTATCCAGGAGCACAGGGACTGTTGCTTTCCCCTCCTGCCACGTTCCCATCAGCTGATGAGTTCCCTGCTCCTGCACAAAGCACAGCTGGATGTGCCCAGATCTATAAAACACTCTGAGGGGGTTCCTCTGCAATAAGGCATGGATTCATTTTAGGTGTGCAAACGTGAGCTCACCACCACCAAATCTTTGTGAAGCCAGAGGGGAGAAATCAGCTCCCCCAGCAGGAGCTGTTGCCATCTCAGCCAAGCTCAGCTGAGGCAGAATCACCTCCTTTGGAAGGGGCCAGTGACTGCTGGACAAGGTGGGATGGGTCAAAGCTTGGACTTGATGATCCTGGAGGTTTTTCTACCCTACAGTGTTCTGTGGCTCGGGAGGAGTCTCTGGCAGATGGAGCTGCACATCCCCTAAAATGAGAGGAGATTTATTCACTTTATTTTCTGAATGATCTGTTGGACTTCACTTTAATGTTCTACCAGTGTTTGTCAGGGAGAATAAAAACCCTCCCGAGGAGCTCTGCAGCTGCTCAAGGTGGGAGAGAGATCAATTCCTGGCCTTGGAAGGAGCAGCCAGCTGCCTCCTTTGGCTTCCCAATTAATAAAGGGGAAAGGACACCCAGAGAGATGCTGTGTGCCTTGGCTTAGTCCCTGGGAACCAGATATTCCTCATGTTTCAGCGGATTCACATATTCAGGTCTCTCAGCAGTGACCCTCGAGAAGAAAATCCAACTGTGGCTGCAGAGACTCTGGAATTTTCCAACAGCTATGGAAGGTTTGTGCCTTCAACAAACCCATCAATCACCATGGGTACAGCACAGGGTGGGAGATTCTTGTCAGCTCTCATTAATTTGAAAAATAAAAATGAAGCTTTGAAAACATTAGGGGAAATATGAATCAAATAATCA
This sequence comes from Passer montanus, assembly GCF_014805655.1. Classification (NCBI taxonomy): domain Eukaryota; kingdom Metazoa; phylum Chordata; class Aves; order Passeriformes; family Passeridae; genus Passer; species Passer montanus. Next base: position 3,362,273 of record NW_024371926.1, read on the forward strand.
TTTGAAAGTGTGCAGCACAATAAATCCAAAGTGTTTGTCTGACTGAGGGGATTTGGGCAGTTTGAGCGATGAGCTGCAAATTGCAGATCATAAAAATCATAAACAACTGCAGGAAGAAGCACTGAGCTTGATCCATGTGGCTGAGGGGGCAATGGCAGGGACAAAGGCTCCTCTGGGGTTATTTGGGGTGGCACAGGCCCTCGGGAGATGGCAGGGAGGTGCAGAAGGAGCACATCCTTTCAGATTTACCCAGGCACTCCTTGCTGTCTGTTCTGCCTCTCTCTCACTGGGAAGACTCCAAAACACCCGGATTTATGCTGTGCCTCACACACTGTGCCCAGCACAGTGCTGGGGCTGGCAGGTGCTGTGCAGGCAGGAGGGGCCACAGGGCCTGGGGCAGCCGAGGAGCAGCAGGACTGGCTCAGATTTGTGTTTGTGCCACCCCCTGCCATGGCAGGGACACCTCCCACTGTCCCAGGTGCTCCAAGCCCCATCCAGGGCTCCAGGGGCAGCCCCAGCTGCTCTGGCAATTCCAGCCCAGCCCCTCCCCACCCTGCCAGGGAACAATTCCCAATTCCCAAGATCCCATCCATGGCTGCCCTCTGGCAGTGGCAGCCATTGCCTGTGTCCTGTCCCTCCATCCTTGTCCCCAGTCCCTCTGCAGCTCTCCTGGAGCCCCTTCAGGCCCTGCCAGGGCTCTGAGCTCTCCCTGGAGCCTTCTCCTCTCCAGGGGAGCCCCCCAGCTCTCCCAGGCTGGCTCCAGAGGGATCATGTCCAGTCTCAGCACTGAGTGACCCCAATACCCCCGAGCTGAGCTCAGTGGTTCTCCCACCCTCTGTGGCACAGCTTTAAGGCACCCCTGGAGCTCAGCAAAGCCCCAGCACAAGCCTGGCAGGGAAATTTGGGGTGGGAGAATCCCCCCCTGCCACGCCTCTCTCCACGGAATCACTTACTGACCCATCAGGACACCCAGGAGCAGCAGAGGACAGATGGACAGATTGTGTCCAGGTGTCCCTTTATTCACTCCGAGACAATCTCTGCCCCTGCCCTCCCAGCCAGGTGTTAATATTCCACTGGAAGGGAATCACTGGAGCAGAGAGCTCTGTGAGCAGTTTGTGGCAGCGGGGAGGGTTCCTGCAGGCCTCACCTGGTGTCCCCTGGTGTGACAGATGGGCTCCTCATGCTGCTGGGGGCCAGCAGAATGAAGATCTTTACTGGGAGAAACTGGGACAGATTTCACGAGGGCAGTGGTGTTAGGGGAGGCACCCAAGGGAGACAGGGGGGTCTGCAGCACCCCTTGGTGCTGGCCCAGCCCGGGCAGGGCTGGGGACACCCAGGGGGCTCCAGGTCCCTGGGATTGTGGTGATGGTGGCAGTGGCAGGACCTGACCAAAGCCAGCTGAGTTCCCACTCCTCTGTCCTGCTGAGAGAGGGGATTCCCACTCAAGCCATGACAGCTCCAGTAAAATCCACTGATTAAACTCTCTGCTCATTAAGCCCTGATTGCCTGTCCATGCCCAGAGTGTCCAGGTGGGTTTGGGATAATGAGTGACCTGGGCTGGCCTTGCCTTAATGAGCACAGGCCCAGCCTCCCCCAGACCCTCCAGGAGCTGTACCAAGCACCACAGGGGAACCCTGGAAAAACACCTTTTTCTCCTCTTAATATGAATTTTTCCATCATCAGAGCACGCCGACCTTTAACACCTCTGGCAGCTCCACCTGTGCTATTTCCTTTATTATTCCTTAAGAAAATTCCATCTGAATCATGCTGGCTTCCAACCAGCTCTGCCTCCTCCTCACAGAGCAGCCTCTCCCATCCTGGGTCTGAATGCTGAGGTGAGGTTTTGCTGGGCATTTAGAAAGATTTGTTTTTCTTCACTGGGGTCTGAGCATTAAGGACAGGATTCAGTGGCATTGAACCAAATCCACCTGCTCGCATTTGTGCCTTCCAACCTGCTTTGTTTTCTGTGTGCCTGCTGAAATCAATGCCCTTCCTAACTGAAACTGTGCAGGAAACACTTTACAGGGAAGTCCTTCTGTTTTAGAGGAACAAACTGCACAAAGGAAGCTGCAGGAGGCTGTGCTGGAATTGGGCTCTGGCTGCTCCCACCTGCTGGGGAGGCAAAAACTCTCCAGTCAGAAGCAAAGCACACTGAATTTGAGAAACACAGTTAAAAGTGGAGCTCCCATCTCATCCTCTGCCCAAATTCCCGGCTCAGGCCCCAGCACAGACCTGCAGGCAGCTGTGAAATACTGCAGAGCACTGAGCATTTATTGACCAAACCCAAGCCCAGGTCCAAGAATACGAAGTTTTATTGATTTGTTTGCTTGTAGCTGGTGCTTCCCCCTGAAAGCTGCAGCATGGCCATGATTTGTTTTCATCTCCAACTTTTATATCTCTATTGATTTAGGACAGGCAGGAACAAAAAGGAGAGTTGAAGTTGGGCCTTCAGATCTGTCCTTTCTTGTGTTTGCCAAGAGCTTGAGAGCTCTGAGGGAGAAATATAAATTTATAAGTGCAGTTATCAGGGTGGCGTGGCTAATGCACGGTGCAGAACGCTCCCAAGCAATTCATTAAAGATGCTTTTTGCATCCCAAGGAAAGGACACGGCCATCCCTGTGCCAGCCAGACGTGGGTAAGGTCACCCTGTCCATGAGCAGAGCTGGAGAGCAGCACAGGCCTCCCAGATGTTCCTCTTTAAGGCCCTCAGTTCTTCAGGAATTGTGTGGCCACCCACTAATACAGAAAAATATGGACTTTTAATATATATACACACAGAAAACTCTTATGATTAGATTCCAATCAAAGTCCCGGTGCTCCTGCAAGGCAGTTTATTTATTCAGATCAATGGGCACAAGCCAATGTATTGATCCAGTATAGAAAATGTTATTATTTGCTGGAAGATTTCTGCTATGGATGGCTGGGAAAAGAAATTGTGTCAAGGGCAAGGATGGATTAAAGCATCAGGTGGGAAACTGCCCTCAGTGGAGCTCTCCAGGTTCTGTCCAGAGGAAAGAAATCAACCCTGGCTTTGTTCCACAGAAATTTCAAATTCTCTTTTCTCCCCACTGAAGAACAAACCCAGGATATTTTCTTGACACATAATTTTGAAAACTTTTTTTTTCTGCCATCTCTCACTCTTTCCAGCACTTTCTCCCTCTCCAGCCACAGAAACCCCCCCCATCCCCAAGCCCAGTGTGATTCCCTAGGAGAAGCTGGCTGCAGCAGCTTTTGGTGACAGGAGCAGAGCAGAAACATTCTGGCCATCAGGGGTCCCACTGCAAACTCCAAATGCTGCAAATTCCAGATGCTGCCCACATCCTCAGGGAAATCCAACGGAGGAATTCTGCCAGCTGGTAAACCTGGGAGTGAAACTCTGTTTGGAATTCTGCTTCCCAAGATTGAGTACAGAATTAAAGCTGGGAAAATAATTGTCCCCTCCTGTCAGGAGTTGTGCAGAGCCAGAAGGGCCTCCCTGAGCCTCTCCTGGGGCTCCAGACCCTTCCCAGCTCCATTCCCTGCCCTGCCAGGTGCCTCAGGTAGGGCCTGAGCAAACCCTGAAGGGTAACTCTGTTTTTTTCTGGAGAGGGACACACAGCTCCTGCTCAACCTGAGAAGATTGTGGTGCCAAACCCCACAAAAAGTCTCATCCCAGTGATTCCCTCATCTGTGCAAATGGGAATAGCAGCTCTGGTTCCTGGGGCTGGCATGGGAGAGGGAAGCTCTGGGTGCAGGGACTGCCAGGAACCCTCTGAGCTCTGCTCCTTCCCAAATCCCATGCCACACAACCAACCTCCTGCCACATCCCAAATCCTGTGCCAAACATCCTCCTGCCACATCCCAACATCCTCCTGCCACATCCCAGCAGCTGGGACAGACCCCACTCCATGTTTTTCCTGCCCTTCCAGCTCTGCTCCTTCCCCAGGAGATGCCAGCAACATTCCCAGAGCTTTGAAAAAGGGGAATTTTGGCATTTTCCAGGACAAGTTCCCAGCTGGATCCCTGCTGCCAAAGTCCAGGATGTGACAGGTTCCAAGGTGCTCTGCGGGAAGGGGTTGTTGGAGCACAGAGCTGCCTCTTTATCCTGGGCAGCAGGTGCACAAATCTCCATCCAAAAAATATTAGTGTGGAATTGGCATCACCTGTGGAGGCAGAGCCATCATTTCGGGGTGGGAACAAAGGAAATGGGAAAATTCCTTCCTGCTCAGGCCGAGCAAATGGCCACTTTAATAACCCCTCGCTGCTAATCCACCACATCCAGGCCAGCAATCAGTGCAGACTCTGTTTTTCATCTTGGTGCTCGATGCAGAAAAAAAGAATAAAAATGAAGTGAGACAGTATTATATTTCAATTAAAATGCCATGAAATTTTTGGCTGTGCTTTTTAATGTGATAATGTTAATTAAACCAAGCTCTCATGTTCTGAAGTCTTATAAAATGTCTTGGAAACGGATAAAAAATAATAGTAGGAATAAAATTGGGCTATTTATCTACCCTGAGATTAAAGGGCTTCTTGTTTCCTTTGTGAATTTAGATTTCCAGAATTAAATGAGTGTGAAGTAATGATATTTTTCAGTAGAATCATTATCATTTTTATTGCAGTGGAATGTGTGCAGCATTTCACTGTTATTGTACTTAACTCACCTAATTGGGCCTCTCCTCTCCCTCAGCCATGGGCTGGGCTTTCATGGGGAACAGGCCCCAAAATCCAGCCTTTTCCACCAAATTCTTGCCAGCCTGATTTTCCTGGAAGCTCTTCTCTCCTGGGGGGCTGCAGACAGTCGGTGCAGGGTTGTTTCTGCTTGAATATCCCTCAGAATGGCCCAAAAATGCTTTTCAGGCTCTCTACAAGGCCTGGATTTATAGTACATCCATATTTATGAAGTATAATACATAAAATATAGCTAAATCACAGTTTATTATATAAATATATAAGATGTGAACCACAAGTGGAGTCCCCAGCATGACCAGGACAGGTGTGGAGCAGAAGTTGGGATATCTGGGGACAAATCTGTCAGTGTCCTTTGGACAGCTGAAGTATAATACATAAAATATAGCTAAATCACAGTTTATTATATAAGATGTGAACCATTAGTGGAGTCCCCAGCGTGACCAGGACAGGTGTGGAGCAGAAGTGGGGATATTTGGGGGACAAATCTGTCAGTGTCCTTTGGATGCAGCAATGACTGCTTGGAATTGCACAGGGAAAAGTGAGTAAGGAATACTGAGGGCTGCTGTGGGCTCTGTGCCTGCACAAACACAAAAACCTGCCACTGAAACAACCCTGGCAGGGCAGAGCAGAGTAGACAAGGGCTGGGATGCTGTGGAGAAGGCTTGGGGAGAGGGAAAAGCTCCTGATGCAGATCCCAAAGGTGCTGCTGGAGCCAGCCCTGAGCCCTGGCACTGCCCAGCCTGGCTTGGGCTCTTTGGGCACATCCCAGGCACTTTCTGTGCCCTGCCCAGGGTTTGCAGAAGCAGCTCCAGATGTGGGCACAGCTGGAGTCACCAAAACAAACACAACTCCTGGGCATTTCCAGGCATTTTATTCACATTTTGAGGTCACTTCCCCACACGTGTGAGGAGAGCAGAGAATTCCTTCAGGGCAGGGCTGTCCCAGCTGCAGGGACACCCAGCAGGAATCCTGCCCTGGAGTGAGCTGGGCTGGGAAAGCCCTCTGGGATCACGGAGTCCAGCCATCCCAGTACTGACTGTAGTAAGAGCCTGAATGAGCGATGTGGGACTCCAGGCAGCTCTTCCAAATGCAGTTTATTGTACCCAAGATGTTACAGCAGTCCAGGGACATGGGTGACAGAGCCTGTGCCTACAGTTCCCAGCTCCAGCTGCAGGCAGGCCTGGAGACCCTTTAACTTTGGTTACAATGCATTATACACTTTTCTTTGCGGAGCATCTTCATACAGAAGAACCAATCTATACCTTAACTTTTATCTCTAGCCTATCATAACTACTGTAATTACCATATTCATGTTACTATTCTCCAATCACTAAGAGTTAGTACGTTACAGTTAAAGCTAGAAGTTGGTTTTCAGTTTTCTTGCAGTGGAAAATTCTGGGACCTTTTTTCTACTTGCAACATTGGCAGTCTTGTTTGCCTGTGGTAGAAACATCTTCTGTTTGAGGTGGGTTTATCTTTTGCTCTAAGCCATAAAACCCCTTCTAACTAACACACCCTTTGCCTTCTTAGTTATGCACTAAGACTGGCTCAGCAATTCTTTTCTTCTGTATCAAAACTTGTTTCCATCTCTGTTCTGCTCTCAGGTTCTACATTCAGAGATCTTTCTGCCAAGCACACACATCTGTGAAACTTTCTTGCCAAACTTTCATCCTTCCTAACAGACCATGTCCCCAGTGCCACATCCACAGGGCTTCAAATCCCTGGAGAGAAGGTGACTCCACCACTGCCCTGGCATCTGTGCCAGGCCTGGACAACCTTTTATGTGGAGAAATGTGCCCAGTATCCAAACCACACTTCCCCTGGCTCAGCCTGAGGCTGTTCCCTCTCCTCCTGGCCCCATTCCCTGGGAGCAGAGCCCAACCTTCACCTCACCAGGGCTTCTGTCAGGTGTGGGAAATGGATTTTTAAAAAAAATTTTAAAGCTTGACAGAAAGTTTACATAGTATGTATTTGTATGTAAACTTTGAGATAAGAAATGCTGATTTAGAAATGTTATGGAATAAAACAGATTTTTAAGAGAGAAATGGAATTTAAAGGATGGTTTTAAAGCAAAACATTTTAAAGAAATGCTTATAGTGTACTGTAATTAGGAAATAGTTGGCCTCTGACTGTAATGGTGTAAATTTTAACATCTGTATTTTCTCACCTTTCTTATAAGACTGAAAATAAAATAAAATAAAGGTTTTTAAAACACCTCACAGTTGCCCCATCTCTGGGTCACAAAAGGGCTTAATCCAATAGTCAGGGTGTTGTGGGGAGCCAGAAGGTCCCCCCTTTTCACATCAATCTGATTTCTCACCCCACATTAATGCATGCCGGGTTTATGGGAGTTAAAGGCCAGGAGGAAGAAAGGAACCCTGTGTATTGGGCTGTCCTGGTTATTGTCTGGGGACTTCAGGAACAAGTAGGAGTGGTAATGATCCCATCATTCTCACCATGAGGTAGAATGGGACTTTTCGTGCAGAATTCTGCATTTCCAGAAGCACCAGAAATTTGCAGTGATCACAGAAATACAATACAGAAAAAAAAAATACATAGAAATACATAGAAATAAATACATGTCCTTTTTCCTGGCTGAAATGTTTCCTTGGCACAGTCCAGGATGTGTTTGGAGCAGCTGCTGTGCATCTCCACACCCTGAAATCGGTTTGTGGCAGAATCTGAAGTCTGACATCCAGGATTTGATATCCATTGGTGTCTCTATTACCCTGAGTCAATGCCATCATTTATATTTTCCTCCCTTCTTAGCAATCTGCTTTGATTTTGTCAGTCATTGACCTTTGAAGATTTATCCAACCAAATTTGTAATCCTGGAGTGACAGCTGAGCTGGGCACGGAGCTGCTCTGGAGCTGCTGGTTCCTGTCTCAGCTGGAGCAGAGAAATCCCAGCTCCTGGCCCAGAGAGGGGCAATAAAGCTGGGCAATCATCCTGGACACTGCAGAGGAGATCTCTGCTGATAGCATAGATTTGTCAGCCTGACATTCTTTATTGCTCTTCCAAGTCCAGCCCCTAATGGGGACTTTGGGGCCAGGAGACTTTATGATGATGAGGCAGGGATGGGTCAGGAGTTCTCTGCCCTCAAGGCTTTGCTGCTGTTTTTCCTTCCACTCCACATTCCAAGAAGAGGAAATTAAACTGAGGTGATTTATACCATAAAGGAGAGGCTCCTTGGGCTTCTTCTGGCTTTTCTTCTGACAAACACTCCCCCCACTCCTGACTCTCCCTCCAACTCCCCAAATTGCACTGGAAGATGAAATATTCAGTCAGAGGGGTGGGGACTGGCCCGGACCTGATGATTTCAGATTCTCACTCTTTAATTGCCTTGGCAAAGGGCACGTGGGGAGCTTTAGTGACAGAGGCACCGAACCAGAACAGATCTTCCCGTAATGCCCAGATTTTAAAGCGGTTTTGCAATTCATGAAGCTGCTGCTCAACATCAGACAGGGTTTATAAGATTTGCCCCTCTCTAAGGGCCAGAGGCTCCTGAAGCTGAGCATGCACAGAGCAGGGGAGGCCTGGGACTGGCCCCAGTGGCCCTGCTGTGAATCAGGAGTGACAGCAGTGAGCTCAGGGAGGGGTTAAGGCTGGTGACAGTGGCACTGGGGTGAAGCCCCCAGTCTGAGGGTGTCCTGAGTGGCAGCTGAGACAGAGAAGGGTGGGCTGGCTGCAAATTCCACATCAAAAGTGCTTCTCCATAGCCTGGAGAGCACCTCCAGCAGGGCAGGAACTCCTTCCTGGGATTCCCATCCTGCCTCCATGGAAGGAGACCATGGAATCACATTTGTTGGGTTCATGGAATCTCAGTTGTTGGGTCCATGGAATCTCAGTGCTTGGGTTCATGGAATCTCAGTGGTGGGGTTGGAAAGGATTTGAAAGATCATTCCATTCCATGGGCAGGGACACCTTCCACTGTCCCAGGGTATTCCAGTCTGGCCTTGGACACTTCCATGGATCCAGAGGCAGCCACAGCTGCTCTGGGAACCTCTGCCAGGGCCTCCCCACCCCTCTAGGGAGGGATTTTTCCCCAGTATCCGCTGCAGGAATCTTCCCCTCAGTGGACCCAGAGCTTGACACCAACCCTGTGCTCATCTGCACCCTCCAAGCACAACCAGCCCTTTCAGAACTTCATTCCCAGTTGCTCCTGTGTTGATGTCTGAGCACCCAGCAGTGAGTGCTGAACTAAAGCCTGGTACCCACTTTTAATCACACCGAATCAATGCTCCATAAGGAGGAGGTTTAAACTGCATTTTTTATGCATTGCTGCCTACACTGGAAGGACTCATTAGCACCTAAATCGTCAATACAGCCTGAACTCCACAGAAACTCCTGGATGGAATCAATGATGCCAGTGGCGCAGGGGAAGGATGGAACAATGAGAGGGAGGGGGAAGGGGCTAAACAAAACAAAGCCTTTTGGAAATATCTTGAGTTTCCTCTAACACACCGACAGTCTCCTTCAGTGCGTTAGGCTGTGATTTCAGAGGGATTGTCGGGGTCTGGGGAGGTTTTCAGCTGAGCTGTTGCTCCAGAACCACAAGAGGGCAATGGAGAATGGAGCCAGGGCCGTGCCCGGGCTGTGAGGGAAGCAGGAGGTGCCTCGGTGCTCTGTCCTGACAGAACCCAAAAATGCCACCACGCAGAGCAAGAGGTGCAGAGTCAGAGCTGCTCGGTGTCCAGCAGGGCTGTTTGGGAAACAGAGGCTTTATTCCAAACACAACATCGGTCTGCCAGGGAGCCCGTGCTCCCCAAATCCCGCTGAGCCCGGCAGCCAGGCGGGCTCCGAGAGGTGCGTGCAGCAGTATCGATCTGCTGCCTAAGTGTCCTAATGAAACACAAATCTGCTGTCATTCGCAGAGCCATCTGTCACCAGGAGACGTGAGAAGTGCGACAAGCAGAACAATAACTGTAATTCAATCGGAGAATCCAGCCCCTCTCAGCAGGCACAAAGCGCAGGGCCCAGCCCGCGGCCTCTGCGCCCAATGGTGGTTTTGTGTTAAACCTCATCAAAGGGCAATAGAGAAATCAGTCAATGGAGAATTAAAGGAATTTCCCGTTATGGGCAAGGTACTTGTTGCATCAGAGCCTGGTGTGGTGATTTCAAATGCATCAGCATGGCTGGAGCAAAGCTGTCCCACAGAATGGGAAAACTGCTGGAGAAGGAGTGCAGGACATGGTGACACTGGTCAATGGAGAGGTCACTTTGCCAATGCTGCCAGACCTCTGGTGATGCAGGACTCCCCTGCTCGGGAGTTTTCAGGGAAATTAATCCAAATTAACTTCTCTGGTGGATGGTTAAACCATATTAGCAGCTCATTCCCAGTGAAAACGGGTTTGATTCAATTGAGTCCAGTTTAACTCTGGTTCATCAGAGCACTGCAATATCTGCTCCTGTGCCTGGGACACAGCTCAGACACAGAGGCTGCAGGGCTGTGCTGATGAGGGCTGGGGCAGTGAAGGGGCACCAAAATGCTCCAGAGGTGGCTCCCAGTCCGATTTTTCAGTTGCTTCTGTCTGAGTTGCAGCTCTCTGGACACAGCTGCATCCAGGCTGTGCTGCTCCCTGCTCAGCCAGGCTGGGACATGGCCCTCAGGCATCTCTGGGTGCTATCCCAGAGCAGCTGCAGCTGCCCCTGGATCCCTGGAAGTGTCCCAGGCCAGGATGGAAGGGGCCTGGAGATGCCTGGGACAGTGGAAGGTGTCCTGCCCAAGGCAGGGGTGGGATTTATGATTTCCATGGCCACTCATGCCTGGGTGCTTCTGTCCCTCATAATCCTTCTGTTCTGCTCCTCCACCATGGACCTGGGAGGGCCAGACCAGTTCCAGCACAGCTGGAGCAGCTGCTGGGGCTGCCCTTGGCGCCCCCAGTTGTGCTGCTAACCCCCAGGAAACAGGAGAATCCCTCCAAAATTTCCAACTACCTTTCCTCAACTCCCCACACCCCCACACCCCCCCATCACTGGTTTGTCCCTCTGTCTACGCCCCCAGTTGTGCTGCTAACCCCCAGGAAACAGGAGAATCCCTCCAAAATTTCAAACTACCTTTCCTCAAAGCCCCTCCCCCCATCACTGGTTTGTCCCTCTGTCTGTCCCCACTTCATGCAGCAGTGACCAACAACCCCACCCCATCTTAGAGGGGCAGCAAAACCTCATTGGTGTGAGATTTCTGAGCAGTCTCTGGCCCCTCCATGGGGGAAATTCTGTGAGAAAGGGAACCTGTGTCCCCTGAGCTGAGCACACGGGCTGGGACTGAGTCCCCAGGGAGGGACCAGAGCTGCCTCCCTCAGCCTGAGGGACCAGCCTGGCCATGGGCACACCAGGAGGAGCAGTGGGCACTGCCAGGAATTATGCCCTGGCTTGTGCTTGGGTTTATTTTCTGTCAAAAAGATAAAACCACCATGTCTGTCCAGAGGAGCCAGAGGAGAGCTCAGATCTCCACAGGGCTGATAAACACAATTCAGAGCAGAAGAAAAGGGGAGAACTACTCCCATTGTGCCCCAGCCTCAAAGCCAACCCTCTGCAGCCACAGGCTGCCTCCTGTCCCTGCCCCATTGTTTCATCCCTTCCCAATCCCATATCTGGGCTTTGCAGCGCTGCCATTTGGGCCCAAACCCCTCTGGAAGCACCACGGGAATGCAGGAATGCAGCTCTGCTGGGCTGGCTGAGATAATGGATGTCCAAATTATTTCTTTGGAAGCTTTTCCTGAAGTGTTTATCTGGCAGGCCCAGGCTGTGGGATCGATGTGCTGCCGGGAGCTCGCTCACTTTCCATTCTCTGGGAGAGCTGGGCTGGCCTTGGCTGGTGACAGGCCCTGATGAGCCAGGTTCTGTTCTTTGACAGCCCTCCAGAACATCCTGTGTCGCTTTTATGGCCATCAAAGCTTGGACTCCCTCATAAAATCAGGATATTTTCTTATTAACGGAGGGTCTCTCTCATCCATCTGTGATCCCTATTAATGACCCCACACCTGGTACCAATCCAGGCTGTCCTTTTTGAGGGAACCAATTAGTGAGGATGGATTTGATTAATCTTCCTCTGGCACAAGAAAATCAGAGCATTGGATTCTCCTGGACTGGGGTGCTTTGAGCCAGGTGGGGACTGATGGGGCTCCACGAGGAGAGGAGAGGAGAGGAGAGGAGCTGCCTGACATCCCTACAACTCAAGGATGAAGTACCTGGAGCCCTGGGACAGCCACACAGTGGGGAGGGAGGGAGCTGGGCTGTGCTGGGAAGGAGCTGCTGGGAGGGAGGGAGGGCTCTCACTGCAGGACAAGGGGCTGTGGTGGAGCCAGGCCCACAGGGCATCCTCTGCCTGAGCCTAGACACTTTTCCCTGCCGTGTTCACAACTGGAATAACTGCCCTTCCCCTGGCATTCCATCCATGGAATAACTGCCCCATCCATGGCAGATCCATCCATGGGATAACTGCCCTTTCCCTGGCATCCCATCCATGGGATAACTGGCCTTTCCCTGGCACCCCATCCATGGGATAACTGGCCTTTCCATGGCAGGTCCTTGCCTTTGGTGCAGGATATCCCAGCCCAGCCCCAGTGCTCAGCCCCTCTCCAGAGGCTCCAGCAGAGGTTCAGCTGCACCATGGCTGGAAATTCCATTTAATTCCTGTGTTGTTTGTCAATATTTTCCTGTCTGGTATTAAATGAACATAATTAGTGCAGTTTAAAAATTAGGGAAGCTCTTTAATGCAGCTGCTGTCCCAGTATTTCCCCCTGAGTTTCCAAAGCTGTAATTCCCTTCTCTCCTGCCATTGGTAATAATCCCTTGAAAGCCTGGAAGTGGAATGCACTGCCTGCCTTTGCAATTGTTTTTCTTTGTGATGTTGCTCAAACAAAGAGTAAAACAAGCACTTGAAGGCTCTGTGACTTTTATTTTAGATTAAGGGAAATAAACAAAGGACGAACAAATCTTCAGCACTCTGGGAGGGGAAGCTCTGATCGGTACCTGAGCCAAAAGCTGCTACAATAACAGCTCTGCTGCTTTCACAGCCAGCCAAAAATGAAATCCCCGCAGGTGACTTTGCTCCTCCTGAATATTCAGAGCCTGCTGAGACCCCACAGGGCTCCTTTGCTGTGAATCCCTCCCGCTGCCCCCCCTCACGACGGGGCTGGATCCCACATCTCCAGATGGGTCCCAAAACCTGGGGGTTGTTCCGGAAGCCACGGCAAAGCCCTGCTTGGGAAGACACCTCAGGAAACCCCGAGCACACTTTGCTGTTTGCACCACCCTTGGGCTGATCCCAAACATCCTGGATGCACTTGGGTCTACAAAATCTCCAGGAAAATGAGAGTTGCTTTAGAGGAGCTGATGCTTGGGGTTTTTTGGAAGCCAGCAATTGTCTGCTGGAGCCTGGAAGGGGCAGGAGCAGCGCAGGGCTGCTCTGGGGAGGGGGTGCCCTCCCTGCCAGCCCCAAGGGCAGCCCGAGCTCACAGCCAGGCTCTGGAGCAGCTGAGGCAGCCCCTGATCCCGAGTTCATCAAAGCTGCCAAGGTTTGATATCAGAGGTGCTGGCTTCTCTGATGGACTGATGTCCTTGTGGGCTGTGCCGAGTTACAAACACCAACAGAGGAGCTGAGTTTGTCAGTGAGGTGTGAGAGAACCATCAGACGTTACCACGTCTGGCTCTGCCTCCTGACAGCTTATCCTGAAATCCCCCTGCACTTTCCAAAGCTCAAATTTATGCTGCTTGGGTTTTTTTTTAAACAATGTTATCTTCATTATTCTGCTGCTAACAAGCTGCGGCCTCACTTTCTGGGGTGCCACAAGCAGGGACAGGCTCCCTCCCTTGCCCAAAACCTTTTTGTTCCCCTCTGATCCCCTCCGTCTCTTTCCATAAACTCTAAGCTCATGACTGACAGCCTAATTTAAACTTAATGTTTAATATTGCAATCAGGAGTGATATTTTGTGTTTGCTTTTTGAAGTGAGGAGAAATGGTGGCAGCATTTACCTCTTTGCAATCATTTCACCCTCAAAAGGGAACACATCCAGCAAAGTGAAATTTTGCTGGCAAAGAAGAAAAAGAAAAGGAGAGGGGGGATAAAAAAAAGCCGAGATTAACATCCTTTAAAATGTTCCTGTTTACTCCTATCGTCTCAGAGCTAACTTTAAATAGGATAAAATGATCCTTTAATCCCCTTTATCTTCTTAAGAGCTGCTGTAAAAGATCTACTTGACATTTGAGAAACAGGGGGGAAAAAAAATAGGAGGTCTTGTAATATTCCTCAGAAATGGTGGATGGGAGAGATTTGAGTTGAACAAAATAGGAAGATTTGGCTCATCAGCTGGGCAGAAATTCCTGTGGGCTCTGTTGGGGGATCCCACAGGGCAGGAGCACATCCTTGGAGCTGCCTGGTTTGTCAGGACAGACCCAACGCAGGGAGGGGGGCCCTGAGGTCCCCTTGGAACTCCATGTCACAGCAGGAGAGAAGGTTGGGAGAGTGTCCTGGGTTGGAAGATTTAGCTGGGGGTGTGTGTTCTGTCCCCACCTGTCAGAGCTGGGAAGTTCTCTGCTGTTCTCTGGGCACTTCTCTTTCAGACACCTGGCTGTTCAAACCTAGACAGAGGTTTTCCATGCTCAGGAAAGGAGGCTGGGAGAGGCTTTCCACCTTTAGGGAGAGAGGGTGTGAGATGTTTTCTGTGCTCAGGAGAGGAGGTTGGGAGATGTTTTCCATGCTCAGGTTAGCACTAAAGCCTCTCCCTGTTCTCGCTGCTGTTCTGCCTTTGAGGATGTGGCGTCTCTCACTGGCTCGTTAGCAGCAGCCTCGTTTGCACAGCATCTGCTTAGCCCTGGATGAATACTCGCGCAGTTGCTGAACTTCTCCTCTCCATCTCCAGCCTGGCCAGAGCCATGGATCCTGAATAAATCACGGGAGTGCAGCTCAGAGCTGGGCAGTGTCTGCTCCTCACGCTCGGCCCCTCGAGGGGCACCTCTCCCTCCCTGTGCCCCTTTTCCAGTGAGGAAGGACAGAGTGACACCCCAGAGGGCTCCCAGGGAGGGACTGGCCCCTCTGCCCTGCTGGGAGCAAAGGCTGGAGTGAGGGGTTGAGGCTCCATGGGCCCGTAATTCCCAGCAGGATGAGCAGTGCTGGAGCTGTCCATGGAAAATGGGCTGCGCCTGGGTGTGGACAAGGAGAACACATCACCCACAATTCTGCCAAAAACCTGGAAAGCTGTCGGTGTTGTTTGTTTGCAAGGGTCCCAGGGTGAGGGAAGAGACGAATTTGACTCTGTATTTCTTAGAAGGCTGATTTATTACATTATGATATTATAGTAAAAGAAGTGATGTATTAAAACTATACTAAACTATAGAGAAAATATACAGACAGAAGACTAGACAAGAATGAGTAACAAAAACCCGTGACAGACCAGAGAGTCCAACACAGCTGGACTGGGATTGGTCATTAAGTAAAAACAATTCACATGGAACCAATCAAAGATGCACCTGCCACATTCCAAAGCAGCAAAACACAGGCAGAAGCGATCAGATAATATTGTTTTTCTTTTCCTCTGAGGCATCTCATCTTCCCAGCAGAAGAAATCCTGGCAAAGGGATTTTCATAAAATATCATAGTAACAGAAAGCCAAGCTCATCCTTGTCTGATAACGGAGAAACAGGACATGGAATGGATAAAAACTGGCAGAGGACCTGGAACCTAATGGTTTCACCCCAAAGCTGCACTGCCCACCCTTCAGCTATGATCACAATTCCCAGACAGGTGATTGGGAATTCCAAAGGGAGTTGCTTGGGTGCCAGGATGGAGAAAAAAAAAAAAAAAAAAAAAAAAAGAGAGAGAGAGAAAGGAAGAGGGAAGGGAAGGGAAGGGAAGGGGAAAGAACAAAGGGGAAAAAAGCTGCAGAAGTTACACCCAAACAGCTTTGAGGAAAACATGGTGGTTACTCCAATAAAATGGGATTTTTTCATTAAATTCAGTGTCACAGAGATCCTGTCTGGCCCCTTCTCCTAAAAACACTGCTGGGGTTTTATCTGCAGATAAACTCTTTGAAGCAGCACTGCTCAATCCCTGCTGCTCCTCTAACAGCAGTAATTAAGGATTGATGGAAGCAAAGTGGGGCTTTAACCCTTAAGCAAAGCAGCAAATGCTCCTCACAATCCTCCAGAAACAGCCCAATGGTGAAATGTGATTTTCTGCAGCTAACAACAGGAAATGGCCATGGCAATACAAGAAGGCAGCAGGAGTTGGGGAACTCCAGCACAGATTCAGGAGGATTCAGGATTCCATCATGAGTGACTTGGGCATTTATCTGAATCCCCCTTGGAAGGAGTAGAATTGTTTCAGCTGCTTGCCTGGAGGGGAGAAACAATGCTCGAGTGTCCCTGACAACTTCAGGGTGCCCCAAACACCTATACCTAACAATTTCAGTGTCCCAAACACCTGTCGTGTCCCTAAATACCTCCAGGGTGTCTCCAGACACCTCCAGGGTGTCCCTAACTCAGGAGTTGGGGAACTCCAGCACAGATTCAGGAGGATTCAGGATTCCATCATGAGTGACTTGGGCATTTATCTGAATCCCCCTTGGAAGGAGTAGAATTGTTTCAGCTGCTTGCCTGGAGGGGAGAAACAATGCTCGAGTGTCCCTGACAACTTCAGGGTGCCCCAAACACCTATACCTAACAATTTCAGTGTCCCAAACACCTGTCGTGTCCCTAAATACCTCCAGGGTGTCCCTAACAATTTTAGAGTGTCCCCAAACTCCTCCAGAGTGTCTCAAACACCTCCAAAGTATCCCTAACAAGTTCAGGGTGTCCCAAACACCTGTCGTGTCCCTAAATACCTCCAGGGTGTCCCTAACTATTTTAGAGTGTCCCCAAACTCCTCCAGAGTGTCCCCAAACACCTCCAGAGTGTCTCAAACACCTCCAAAGTATCCCTAACAAGTTCAGGGTGTCCCAAAACACCTCCAGTGTCTCAAAACATCTCCAGGGTGTCTCTAAACTTCCCCTGGGTATCCCAAGACACCTGCAGGGTGCTGGGCAGCCCCAGGTGTGGCTCTGAGTGAAGAGCACAGGGCAGAGCTGCCCTGTGGGGTCACAGAGGGGTGACAGAGGTGTCACCTCCCAGCCGTGGCTCAGTGTAAGCGCTGCCACCCCCGTCCCTCCCAGCCCCTTCCCACCCATCCCGGGAGCACGGGAAGCCGTTGCCATGGGGACAGATGCAGCTTTGGGATCTCCCCATGATTCCTGCCCAGCCATGATGGGATCAGCCGGGAGGTGAGGGAGGAGCAGCAGGCAGAGGGCTCGGGAGCCGGGACTGTCACCTCCTGACACTGCAGGAGCCCAGCTGCCACCTCCAGGGAGGGAAACGCCAACCCCGCTGGGGTGTGATGACGGCAAATGGGAGGAAAGCTTTTACCTGAGCCAGGTTTTCCCCCAGGCGAAGTTGAGGAGGCTCCGTTTGCACTCAGGGCTGGTTTGTTCTGGCACTCAAACACAGGGATTTTATTTTTGTAGCTCTGTTGTCAGATTAAGCCCTTTCATGACCCAGAGATGGAGCAACTGAGAGGCGTTTTAAAAACTTATATTCCATGTTCAGTCTCATGAGAAGGGTGAGACAATAGAGATGTTATAATTCACACCATCACAATCAGAAGCCAACTATTTCCTAATTACAATACACTGTAAGCCATCTCTAAGTGGCTACACTCCTACTCTAAGTCGGAAAAAACCAGAATCCAACACACTGTCACATTTTCACCCTGGCTGAAAAATAATAATTGCAATCAGAATAAAAACATCTTGATTCCATTATGCAAGGGGAAAAAGAGAAAGTGGAGAGTCCTTTTCAACCCCAATCTTTGTGCCCGTGGCTGCTTATCCTACCCAGTACTGGAGCTGGTGGAATAAGGTGACTCCAGTGGCTTTCCCAGCTTTTCTGCTCCAGAGTGAAGGATTTATTTCCTCTCTGGGCATCAGGAAATGGCAGGGGTAGGATCAGAGGACTTTGAGGTCCCTTCCAACACAAACCATTCCAGGATTCTACATTCTCTGTCCCAGAGCAGCTGCTGAACTGCTGCTTCCCCACAGGAGGATGAAAAGTGCCTCTGTTGGGTAAATGTGGAATTCCTCATTAGGAAATCCCACCTGAAATTGCAGGGATGGTCCATCCATGAAGGTGCTTTCTTTGCTCCAGCCCTTATTCCTTAAAACACCTTCAAAGCTGGGGTCTTACTAACACCCCCGCTTTGTGGTATTCACATTCTCTCAATAGAGACATAATTTTATCTGCCAGGATTTTTCCTAGGGAAGGCAGTGAGAAAACAAGTCTTTCTACTTGCTGCTCCTGTTGTTTGGCACATGCGGAATGTGTTATGGAGATTGTTTAGCCAAAGTGATTTGTTAATTGCATTCTGCTCATGGTTGTTGCGATTGATTTGGGTCAAAGCTGTGTCATGACTGTCTCCAGACAGTCACGTTTTTTTCTGTAATTTTTTTAGTATATTATCTCTTTAGCATAGTACAGTATTAGTGTAATATAACCTAGCTTAATAAAGCATTGGTCAAGCTTATGAAATCCCAGAGTCAGAGCACATTATTCCCTACGTTGGGTTTGCCCTGTATTGATACCCCTTAGTGACTCCAGTATTTCCAGCCAGTCCTAGTTGCTGTGGATATTTGATATTCCCTGTGATTTCCCAAGCTTGTTCCAACCAAACCCTGGTTGTAAAACCAGCCCCAGAATGTCATTTCCCGCTCTTTCCCCACAGCCCCACAGCTAACACCACTTTGTTTACAGCCAGAAGGATATTTTTCTGTTTGGGTGTTTGTTTTTTTTTTTGGTTTTTGGTTTTTTTGGGGTTTTTTTTGGTTTTTTTTTTTTTTTTTTTTTTTTTTTTTTTTTTTTTTTTTTTTTTTTTTTTCCCTGGNTGTTTAAAGCCAAGAGGAAATTTTTTTTTTTGGGTTTTTTTTTTTTTTTGTTTGGTTTTTTTTTGTTGTTGTTGGTTTTGGTGGGTTTTTTTTGTTTGTTTGTTTGTTTGTTTGTTTGTTTGTTTTTCCCCCTGGGGAACTCTGAGTGCAAACCCCTCCCCGCCAAAATCCCTCATCTGCTCCTCTTCATTCATCTCCCACAAAACAGCACAGGAAGTTCTGGTTCCTGAGGCTTTAGCACAGCAATGACATCTTTAAGCCTGGCCCTGGCAGCTGGAATTTCACAGCCCTGAACTGGAGCTTTGGGTGACATTTGGGGAAGTTTTTACGCTTGTTAATGGTTGGTATCTCAGTCATTGCAAGGTTCAACTGAAGCAAAACTAAAAAAGTTTTTCTTCAAGGACTGAAAACCCCACTTTTGTAGTTTCTGGGTGAGCTTTGCAAGTGCAGCAGTTTGAACTCAGCACAGGTGGGAAACAAAGGGAAGGAAATCCCCCCCAGCCATCTCCTGTAATTTGATGCAAAACAGGCAAAGAAAGGCAGAACCAACTATAACTGTCCCTGTGGGGTGGGGAGAATTGTTCTGCTCTTAATGATTTCTTTGACTGGAACACCTTGTGCAGGTGAGAAATTTTCTCGTGGCAGTAGGACTGACCTAGATGGATTTAAATACTTGCAGGAATTTGCTGCTCTGTCCAGGCCCTGTTTGTGTTGAGTTTGGTGTCAGTGCTACACGTTCTGGGTTTTGTCCAGTTTCAAATTGTTGATTACTGACAGTTTTCCACAGAATCACTTCAGGAGAAAACCTGGAGTCCTGAAAGGTGATACTAAAACTCTACAGATTCAACAGTCAGGAATTAATAAGGTCACCCTCCTCACACCTTCTTAATTCTTATCTTTCTCCAAGAAATCTTCATTAACACATAAAAAGGTGGATCTCTGCTGCTGGTATTTGCATGGGAGGTGTTTGAGGGCAGGAAGTGAAGTGGGATCAGGAAATTTCATTCCAAATCTCTTAGGACAAAAAGCAGGGCCAGGCCAGGAGAAGTTCAGATTGGATTTCAGGAACAATTTCTTGCCTGGAAGGGTGGTAAGGCCTTGCTGGAGGATGTCCCCGACCCTGGAAGTGCTCAAAGACCTGTGGATGTGTCCTTGGGACCATGGATCAGTGGTGACCGTGGTGGGGCTGGGATGAGGTTGGATTTGAGGATTCTGGAGGCCTTTTCCAAGCCCAGCAATTCTGTGGCTATCAGGGAACACTCCCAGCTGAAGGACCAGCCAGGGGGTGCAGACAGCCCAGGGATGAACATTCCCTCCTGCAGGACAATCCAGCTCCACTTGGGGAGGGGGTGTCCTCCCTGGGCTGGGAGCTGAGGCTGGAACACTCAGTGAGGTTTGGAGTTCCACCCCTCCTGCAGGGGCAGGAATGGCACGGAATTCCTGATTTCCTGCTTGCATTCCTTCCTTGCAAACATTCCCTGCACACATTCCCCAATCCCTGCTCACATTCCCTGCACACATTCACTGCTCACATTCCCCGTTCCCTGCACACCTTCCCCGATCCCTGCAAACTTTCCCTGCACACATTCCCTGATCCCTGTTCCCTGCTCATATTCCATTTCCTGCTCACATTCCCTGCACACATTCCTTGCTCACCTTCCCTGTTCCCTGCACACATTCCCTGCTCACATTCCCCGATCCCTGCACACCTTCCCCGATCCCTGCAAACTTTCCCTGCACACATTCCCTGATCCCTGTTCCCTGCTCATATTCCATTTCCTGCTCACATTCCCTGCACACATTCCTTGCTCACCTTCCCTGTTCCCTGCACACATTCCCTGCCCACATTCCCTGTTCCCTGCACACATTCCCTGTTCACATTCCCTGTTCTCTGCCCACGTGGGACTCCTCACAGACGTGGATTTAGCTCAGTTTTTGTTTTGGAATGTACCAAAGTGCCTTTAACCAGAGCTGTGCTCCTGACGGGCAGTGCTGTGGGAAGCAGGGCAGGGAAAGGGGAGTGGGATGAGGGAGATATGAGGGGGATGAGGAGGATGAAGAGAATGTAGCAGCTGCTCCAGGCGGTTCTTCCATTCGGCTCCTGAAAAGCTTCTGGGCTGTTCCTCAATTATTCAGGATACAGGGTTCTTCCATCAGAAACACCCGGTGACTCTGAGAAAGGAGCACATCCCAGGGAAGTGCTCCTGGAGTGTGGGAAAAGAGCAGGGTTCTGGCTTATCTTTTATCCCGACTCTCCTGAGAAGGAGAAGGGTATGGAAGTTTTGGGTCTCACCCCATGGGAGGAGGAGCAGCCAGAGAAGGATCTCCCCTAGCTGTGCCATGTGGATCTGACTGACCATGAAAACCTGGAATTATGGAGGGCTCCAAAGGGCTCTGACAAACCGGCTGAGAGGGAGACAAGGACTGGGGAGAAAATGGGAATGGAGGGGATTTGGAAATCCTAATAAATCTGCAGGATCACCAGCCAGGCAGGGGCATGGAGTGATGAGAAACATTTTGGGTAAAATGTTTGCGGTTCCCTGGTGTGACTGTTGGTACAGGATGCAAAAAGCAGAATAGGAAAGAGGGGGAAAAACATGGATACAACAAAACTGCAGATAAAAATCATGGAGATATAGAATGGTTTGGGGTGGAAGGACCTTAAATCCCATCCCACCCCTGCCATGGCAGGGACACCTCCCACTGTCCCAGCTGCTCCCAGCCCCAGTGTCCAGCCTGGCCTTGGGCACTGCCAGGGATCCAGGGGCAGCCACAGCTGCTC
Source organism: Passer montanus (assembly GCF_014805655.1). Taxonomy (NCBI): domain Eukaryota; kingdom Metazoa; phylum Chordata; class Aves; order Passeriformes; family Passeridae; genus Passer; species Passer montanus. Next base: position 3,383,638 of record NW_024371926.1, read on the forward strand.
TGGCAATTCCAGCCCAGCCCCTCCCCACCCTGCCAGGGAACAATTCCCAATTCCCAAGATCCCATCCATGGCTGCCCTCTGGCAGTGGCAGCCATTCCCTGGGTCCTGTCCCTCCATCCTTGTCCCCAGTCCCTCTGCAGCTCTCCTGGAGTCTCTTCAGGCCCTGAGAACAACAAGAAGTAATGGGATGACAGTGTGGGAATGATGGAGCTTTGCACAGCTGGTGGAGCACTGGGAGAAAGTGCCTTTGGGAAGAGGATCTGGAATGCCCGGGCTTGTCCAGCCCTTTGTCCCTGGCAGTGTCCTGGAGGAGCCCAGTGAGGGACTCTCCCTGTGGGATGTGCATGAATTTCCTCCCCATTGCTGATTCCAGCTCAGCCAGCCCAGGGACACAAGCTCAGGGTCATTCCCCACATCAGGGAGATTCCCTGTGCTTCCAACCCCTGGCAATGTGCAGGGGAGAGCCAGAGGAGACATGGAAAGGGACCTTGAACATCACCTCATCCCAGACCCCAAACGGCTCCAATCACCAGGGACACTCAAAACCCACAAATGAATCCAACTCAGCCCCTCCAGCTGAGGGATTTGGGACACCAGGAAAAGGAGGCAATGCTGCTCCACTGCCGGGAAATGCCGGAGTTCCAACACACCGGCACTTGGGGAAGAAAAAATATTTTATTATAAGAGCTAGAAAATGCAAATAAGTGTCTGGAGGGTGCTTTTGGAGAGCATTGAAGCAGGCTGAGGACTCGCTTCTCTATTTTAAATCTCCTCTGCTTCCAAGCTCCATCTTTCACTGCCTTTCAGAACTGGGTCTTTTATTAACGAGAGTTAAATTACATAACACTGAAAAAAGAATTTAAAATAATTACTTCCTAACCCCGTTTGCAAAGCCCTGAAGCACGAGGCTTTATTACCCTTATCTTAACTTTCTTAACTACTCATGTTTGAGCAGTTAGGAAATTATCCTTTTTCGTCAGAAATTCCAGCTGCAGTTATTTTTGCCACACTTTTATTAGCCCGCCGTATATTGATAATAATCGCAGCATATTGAGGTGTTTCAGCAGGAGACATTAAGGCCAATCAAGTGAATAATTCAACATTTTCAGAATTGTCTGAACACAAATTTACACAATAGCCTGTGACAAAGGAATCTTCGGGGGACGATCAAATAAATAACAGTCATTTTTCAAGAAGGCTGCAACACTTTCAAAAGAATAATCCCAGCCTCTTTTTTAATGCTGTGCCATTATTATTCACGGATGGTGGCATTGGAGAGCTCTGGAGCTGAGCTCTGCAAAGTTCTCCGTGCTCCTTTGGGGAGAGGCAGCTCCTGCCAGCACAGATCCCAGATTCCTTCAGCCCTGCACCTGGATGTCCCCATTTTTGGGGCAAAAAAAGTATAGAATTATGGAGTGGTTTGGGCCAGAAGGACCTTAAAAATGATCCAGTGCCACCCCTGCCATGGCGGGGATGCCTCCCACTGTCCCAGCTGCTCCAACCTGGCCTTGGACAGTCCCACGGATACAGGGGCAGCCCCAGCTGCTTTAGGAATTCCATCCCAGCCCCTCACAGCCCTCACAAGGAGGAATTCCTTCCACATTTCTCACCCTAAATTCCCCTCTTTCCATTTGAATCCATTATTTCTTGTTCCATGCCCACAGTTCTTGATGAATTTTATAAATATGTTCCATATAACACCATATGTTGGTGATTTTTTATGGGAAAAATGGTTATGACTTCAAAACCCATAGAAGAAGGATATGTCCCTGTGCACAGCCCACATTTTGTCACCCTGGGATTTTACACATTCCCTGGAAAGCATTTCCATCCTGTCCTTTTTTCCTACAGTATTTTTTCAGTGTAAAAGATGAGAAGCACTCACAAAGCTCCAGCTTAGCTGGGACCGCGATTTCCGAGCAGAAGATTTTGTCTCGGTTTAAGCCTGGATTTTCCAGACGGTGCTTTTGGACTAGCCTGGATTTGGGGGCTTTCAGCTTCATCTCAGCAGCTCCTCCTGAGGAGGCCAGGAGCTGAATTATCTCCATGCAACAGCAAAAACTGCTCAAGGATAAAAACAATTTCTGAGCTCTTATCAAAGGAAGCCTCGGAGCTGAAACCTCTCCTTTACCTGTCAGGATCCACCTGCCCAGCCCCCTGTGCTCTCTGATAAGGCAGAGACTCCTCAGAGCACCAGGATAGGCCTTTACCATCAGGGTTTGGAGCATCTCCAGCTCGGTGTTCCTTTGGCTGCTTTTCCTTAAACATTTTGGGGGGGAATTGTTAATCCATGTGGCTGTGTGGGAAACAGATTTATAGAACATTTTTAAAGTTTGACAGAAGATTTATATAGTGTGTATCTGTATGTAAATTTTGAGATAAGAAATGTTGTTTTAGAAATGTTATAGAATAGAACATATATTGTTGAGAAAGAAATGGAATTAGAAATAAGTTTTAAAAGGTGGTTTTGTAAATAAGATGAGATATTTTAGACAAATAGTATTATAACAGATGTAATTAAGAAATACTTCATTTTTAATAGTAATGACATGAATTATAACATTTGTATTGTCTTACTTTTTATATGACACTGAAAATAAAATAAAAGTTTTTTAAATGCCTCTCATTTGCCCTATTTCTGGGTCAGAAAAGAGCTTAGTCTGACAGGGCTAGAGAACTGATTTCTACTCCCTCTTTTTGCAAATAAAAGCACTTTCTCCCCCTACTTTCCAATAAATAATGCTTTAAAATCTGTTGGGAAACCCCCTGGGATACAGGTGGGATATCTGAGTGGGACCAGAGGCACAGGGGAAGAGAAGTGCCAAAATTCAGGGGCAGGAAAGTCTGGGGCTGCAGAGCCTCGTGTGCTCCCCATCAGACCTGGGTGTTACAGCCCTGCCCCCCAGTACCCCCACCTCAAATCCAGGGGCTGGGGGTGGGAAGGAGCTGGGCAGGGCTCCTCTCCCACTGCTCTGCGCTTCCCCACACTATTGATTTATTCCTGCAAAACTGAGCTCCCGTTTGCTGGGATGATTTTTCATCATCTCTGTCCCAGAGCTGGGGCAGTAAAGCAGCACCTGCACCATCCATCTCTCCCAGGGCTGTCCCTGCTCCTCCCCTGCCTCATTTTTCAGCAGACACTGGATGTCAGCAGGCTTTGGGAGCTGTTCCCTGGCTCCCTGTGCCCCTGTTCCTTCAGCTGCTCTCTCCGTGGTGATAAAAACCCATTACCCTGCATGAGCAATGCCTTGGTTATTTACTGTCCTGTCCTAAAGAATGTTCTGGGATCTGGCTGCCCTTCATCCCTCACTCTGAGCACCTGGGATGGGACTTTCTGCCTCTTGTCCCCCAAGCCAAACCCCAGGGCTGTGAAACGATGGGAAGAGCACAGGGTACAGGAATTGGGGTGCCTGAGAAGGGGGGCAGCCAGAGCTGGGAGAAGCAGATTGGTGTTAGTTGTTTCATCAAATAATGAGAATGGGGGGAAGCACCTGGGGCAGCCATACTGGGCATGGTGGGAACCGGAGACAAAAATGCCCCCATTTCTGGAGATCTGGCCTTGGAATGAGATGGAAGATAAAGGAGTTAATTTACATTTAAAGCCAATAAAATCCCACAGCTTCTGAGCCAGGGGAGAGTGCCAAAGGCACCAAAAACCCAACACTTCCCCTGGGTAAATCCCAGGGCTCCTCGTTGCCCTCCAATGCATCAAAATGGGATTATTCCAGCAGTTAAATCTGCAGGTAGCTCCAGGTCAGCCTTTGGAATTGCAGATCCCCTTGGTTTCATGGAGCTGCAATCTTGTGGATTTAACAAAAAATCATCCTGTGCTGGGAAAGTACTCGAGTCAGCACAGCCTGGAGAAGTGGAGGCAGTCACGGGATCCTGGAACAGTTTGGGACAGAAGGGACACTAAAGCTCATCCAGTTCCACCCCAGGACATCTCCCACTGTCCCAGGTGCTCCAAGCCCCAGCGTCCAGCCTGGCCTTGGGCGCTGACAGGGATCCAGGAGTGTAGTGGGGAGGTGAAGGGGGCAGAGGTGCTGCCTTTCCTCAAGCGTCCTGAGGGGGAAAATGTTTGGGCAGGCACAGGACAGTCACACGCTCCAGCACACCACAGCCAGCAGGCAGGCAGAGGAGACAGAAGGGGATCGTCTATGTGCAGTTCCCGTGAGGTTTTATTGCAATCCAGAACTGAAGGAGCCCATGAACAAAAAACAACACAGAGTTGAGGATCCAGGGTATAAATATTTGAAAGAGTGGGCGGAGCAAAGCATCAGGGCCAATCAGCTGAAGGCATAGGGGCAGTACAAAGGGCAGGAGCCAATAGGGAGTGCCAGGGTGGGCAGGCAGGGTTACATTAACCAATGAGGAAACAGGGAGGGGGGAATATTCTAGAACAAGATCATATAGGGGTAAAGGGGGCAGGGATGGCCAACAGGCCAATGGGGAATACAGAACTGGGGTAAATTAGCATAGTGCTGCAGAGCGCCATGGGGGAAGCTTTCTGTGTCCCCCTGATCTCTGGGGGATGCCTGGAGCCTATGGTGCATCCCTCCAGGCCATTGGCACTGTTCTTTTCCCAGTAGGCTCATGGGTCTCCACACAGGGGCAGCCACAGCTGCTCTGGGAATTCTCTCTCAGCCCTCTCTACCCTCCGAGGGAACAATTATTTCCCAATAGCCCATCCATCCCTGCCCTCCTTGTTTTAGGGGTCTTTTCCTGTAGACAGTTTGAAGGGGGTGAGCCCTTCTCCTCTGGGGTGCCTGGGAGCCCTCCTGGATCTGTATGCTCAAACAAGGGAAGATCCCAGCAGATGGAGGGGGGATGCTGCACGTCAGAAGGGCAAGAAAAGCAGAGCAGGATGATTTTCTGAAGACTCTGAATTAATCAAATCAATAGTTTGAAGCTCTTAATACCTAAAGTGGTTGGAGTGTTGATTATAAAAGGCTGTGTAAACATAATGTAGAAATACCCAGTAATTGGCAGCTCGTTGAAGGAAAATGGATCTGCTGTCTGTGGATAGAGTGCCTGTGTGTGCATAATCATAATTTATCTCTTTACAGAGTGCTCAGGTATTAATCAACTGTAACAATAATGCTCTGAGTCAGTGCTGAGTGCAGCTCCAAGCCCCACCTGCCTGGATGGAGGCAAATCCACCTCGAAGCTGGCAGAGGGCTGGCCTGGCATTGAGCACCAGCTGGGCTTTGCAAGGCTCAGAATTAGCCACAAACTCCGTCAAATCTGCGAGTTCTGTGCTTCTCACCAGATCATGGGGGCATCACAGTGTCTGTGAGCTGGGCTCTGGAGGGAGCTGGAGCTGGACTAGGCTGGGAAAGGCAGCACAGGAAAATCCTCTGTGCCTGAGGGCTGGCAGAGCTGGGATTTGAGCGTGTGTGATCCCAAACCCTCCTGCTGCCTGCTTCCAGCCTGATCCTGGTATATTCTGGTTGTAGGACATCATGGATATCACAGAGGATGTCTGGCAGTGCACAGCTAGGGTGAATTAGAGCCATCAACTATTTATTTGTGCTGGGGACAGGGCAGACTTGGAGATTCCCCCTGTCTCCTGCTCTCAGTCCCTCTCAGCTCACCAGAAGTGTGATCAGGGCAAGGCTTTAAGTTTAGCCATTAATTTCAGGAGGTATTTTTAAAGATATGAGTGGAAGCTAACAGCCCCTTATGTCCTATGGCTCTGAGAGAGCCATTGGAAGTCTCCTTGATCCCTGGGATTTAACCAAGTGCTGGAAGTTTATACTCACACAAGAACTCTGCTTCCATGTAGCTCCTTATTCCAACAGAACCGGTTTTTAACACCATCTCACCAGCTGAGGTTTCCAGATCCTGCCCCACCCCTCAGGCAGTCCCCGTGCTCAGAACCTGGGCACTTGACCAGACCAGTGCCACTCCAGCCTTTTGTACTCCCCTCCTTTGGCTGTCTGAAAGGTGTTTGGGTGTTTAAAATGTTTATTAAGAGTGTACGAAAGCAGGGAGATGGAATGTTTCAGCAGCAGACTCGGTGCTCTGTCTGCTGGCTGATAAATCAGTGCCCTTATCAACCCGTGCTGCACCACAATGGACTTGGCAGGGCTCAGCAGGAGATGAAAGCCCTTTATTACCCTCATCCCAGCCTCCTGCACACTCACACTCAAGGACAATTCCCCACGCCTTATCGGGATGGAGACAGCATTGATTTAGCTTACATTAACCTTTCAGGACCTATCAGATTACGCTGGATACATTTCACTTGATAAGAATTGAGCAGGAGTTCAGTCCCCGCACTCCGGTGTGAATTAATCACCATCAGGGAGCAGCTTCCCAGCTTTGGGTGCCAAAATGCTTTTAATCACAATTTTAGTTCTAAAATTACTGACGCATCTGCCCAGCCACCTCACTCATTCTAAATCAGTCCTTCCCAGGAACATTTAACTTTCCAACCAAAAGTCTTTGTGCTCTGCTGTTTCAGGGCTGACTCCTGAGAACATCACTCCCAGCCCAACCTGCTCCTCATGCCCTGGACCACCTCAGGCTATTGTGCCTCACCTGGCTGCCATTTTAGCCAGGTTAATGTTTGGCTTTGTTTGGAGCACGGGAAGAACTTTGTCAGGTGAAGCTTTGATTTCTTCACATAAAATCTGCTCTGGGTGTGATGGGCAAGGAGAGCCTGCAGGACTTTAAACCCTCTGGTCTTGTGTAGGATAAAGGAGCTCAAAGAGGAGCTCTGCACCTTCCCAGTGCTGCTGAGATCACTCCCAAGCTCGGTGTGTGGCAGTGACAGAGTCTGTGCGTGTGTGTGACACACAGGGAGCACAAACGAGCAACAAATGACCCCAGAACTGCAGCAAAATCCTGAATCCTGCCTGGGGAGAGAATGGCTCGGTTTAGCCCCAGATCAGGTTCCTGCACAGCCTGAGATGCCCCTGAACCCTGCCCGATTGCTCCGGGTGAGCCCAGCTGGGCTCTGCTGCCCCAGTCTCAGCAGGTAAAGGTGGCATTGTAAGGTAAGGGGTCATTGTCCTGATGAGGGGACAGAGCCCTGTCGTTTGGGACTAGGACTTGTTGAAACAAAGCTTTAAGGCAGGCTTTGGTCCTCTCCTTGACGAGATCTGGACACGGGGAGACAATCAAACCCCAGGGAGTGACCCCGAGGTGTGACACACAGGGAGCACAAACGAGCAACAAATGACCCCAGAACTGCAGCAAAATCCTGAATCCTGCAGGCAGAAGCGTGCTGCCCTGGCCTGGGGGGAGAATGGCTCGGTTTAGCCCCAGATCAGGTTCCTGCACAGCCTGAGATGCCCCTGAACCCTGCCCGATTGCTCTGGGTGAGCCCAGCCAGGCCCTGCTGCCCCAGTCGCAGCAGGTAAAGGTGGCATTGTAAGGTAAGGGGTCATTGTCCAGATGGGGGACAGAGCCGTGGCACCTGGTTCAGGAGGGGCCATTTCAGGCTGCTGGGAACAGACTCTGCTTGTAACACAAAAATTAGGAATTTTTGACAGCCAGGGGCTTTAGGAATTAGGAATTGTTCTAAAGCCCAGCCTGTCTCAGCTTTCTCCAGCCACCCTGATTGCTGGGACTCAACCTTTCCCCTCCCGCCTCAGAGACTCCGTGCAAGGGCAAACTGAAACCTCTGGATGTAAATTTTCCATACAGAGGAGATGAACAGGAATGTTCTAATGCCCAAGTGCTGAATTTATGAACTTGACCATGTTAACCTTTTGGTTTATGGCCGTCCTATAAAACGCAGCCAGAGTCCAACACCTGAGCTGTGCTGCCTGGGAGGGGTGGGCTCCTGAGGATGGAACCTTCATCCCTCTGGACAGATCCCAAGGGACACGGGGGTGAGGACAGAGGTGTCTCTGTGCTCAGTTATGCCCAGAGCCAGTGTCGATGGTGACAAAGTGATGGCACTCACACTTGCTGCTCCTCATGGTCCCTGAAGGCTCTGCAGGGTTGGGTTGTGCTCTGTGGACCCACGCCCCCCACACAGAGTTTAATGTGATTTTAGTGTCTATTATTGGGGCACCAATTATCAGCCATGAAGTCACCAGGGACTTGGTGAGATGGTCAAAGAATTTGAATTTATTGTGAAGTACAACAATGCTTATGTACTTATTCTAGGAAGACTTGTAATGTTTTACTGGAATGACTGGGTTAATCATCATATAAATAAACTCACCCATTTTAAACATGTCCCTCCTGCTTAGAGAAGTTGATTCACCCTTCTCCCTGTCCCAGTCTGATCCAATCTTCTTGCAATCTTGATTTAATCCTCAAAGTTCTCTTTGCTGTTGCCAAGGCATTTTGTCTATCAAATCTCTTGTGCAAACGAGGTCCAAAGTCCTTCATGTGTCTTGTGTATCTCAATATCCATAATGTGCTGTAAGGGTCTAAAGGCTGTGAAGGGCAGCTCATGGGAGAAAGGAGGGGAGAGCATTTATAAATGCAGCACTCCAGCCAGACCTGGGGGTGTTTCTGTCCTCACAGGTCTGAAGATGAAGAGAGGCAGAGGAAAAAATGAAGATATCTGTGTGCTCTGTGGGTGGGGTTTGAGCTGTGGGCTCTCTGAGAGGGCTCGGGGGGTCTGAGGGGGTCTGGGTGTCACTAAGTGAGTGCAGGAACTCATTTACCTGAGAAAATGCAGCTTCTGGAGCCCCTCACCCTGCCCAGGCTGGCTCCAGGTCTGTGCCCTGTTCACAGCCAGCCAGGACAGGGCTGAGACCCAGCACATCCAGGGCTGCTCCTGCTCCTGGAGCTGCTCCTCTTCCTCTGCAAAGCTCTCCTGGAACTCTAACCCAAACCAGCAAAGCCTCAGCCGGGATAAACCAAATTCCACTGCTCCGCAGCCAGAATAAACCAAACTCCACTGCTCTTCAGTCAGGGTAAACCAAATTCCACTGCTCCGCAGCCAGGGTAAACCAAACTCCACTGCTCTTCAGCCAGGGTAAACCAAATTCCACTTCTCCTCAGCCAGGGTAAACCAAATTCCACCGCTCCGCAGCCAGAATAAACCAAACTCCACTGCTCTTCAGCCAGAGTAAACCAAATTCCACTGCTCCTCAGGCAGAATAAACCAAATTCTGCTGCTCCCTGCCCCAGCCAGCTCAGCTGTGTCCTCCCGATCCCAGGAGGGGTCACAGGGGCTGGGGGGACCTGGAGCAACCACAGCTTTGTCCCCATCCCCACGGGCAGCCAGGAATTGCCAGGGGACACCTGAATTCAATTGATTCCATCCCACTGAGGGGAAAGTGAGGGTTTGTGTGAGCTAAAAAAGAATTCCACTCACACTGAGGGCCAGGTGTGGGTTTGTGTGAGCTGAAGGGCTCTTTAATGGGGTCTTTTATTCACAGCCAGCCAGAGGCAGGCCCTGGGTTTGTCCCCTGCTTTCCAGGAGCTGCAGGCACCCCTTCAATCCCAGCGCCTGGGCAATCCCTGCAGAATAAGGGCCCTGGGCAGGTCCACCCTGGCAGTGCTGAGCCTGCCCACAGGAGCCCATCAGAGCCTCTCCTGTGCCATTCCAGGCCTTTCTCCAGCGGGGAGCTCTGAGTGCAGCCCCGTGTGGCTGCACCAGCCACCAGCAGCTCTGGGCTGAGGTGGCACAAGCAAAAAAAAAACATATGAAGGCAGATGAGCTCAATCTCTGAGTGCTTTGCCATCTCCCCGCTGCTGTTTTACACTGATGAGCTCGTTAGGAAAACGAGCTGTCGCCTCCCCCTCACCCCAGCCATGGAAAGTGCAAACAGGGCCTGGTTTTATTTCTCTGGCAGCTCTGGGACACTGAGGGCACTCGGGGGATGGATTTAGATGGAAATGAGCAGCAGTGGGGTGTGGGTTATCTCCCAGCTTGGGAGCACAACCCATAGTGCAGTGACAGAGAACATCCATGGCCTCAGCAGAGCTCCTGGAATCCTCCTGGAGTGCTTATCCCGATCTGGAACAGCTCCAGAGCACCTCCTGTGCAAGCACCTGGCTGCTGGGAGGACACAGAGCAGCACCAAGTGCTGGGGAATCCTGCTGGGATCCCTAAAACCTGGGCTGAGCCCCCTAGGGACGATGTCACTTAGCCAGAGCCACTGCTGGCAAAGGGAAAAGAAACATTCTGTGGATATTAATGGATTGTTTAGCTCTGGTTTCTGTGGGGAGAGCTGGATGGACAGGCTGGGGACATAACTGTTTGGCTTTTAACTACCACAGAGAGCTGATAATGCTCAGGATGAGCTTTTGGGGCACGAACACTCACAAGAGGAGCTGTGGATGAGCTTTTATCCAGGGAGAGGAGTGCTGCTGTCAGGGGTGCAGACGGACTGGTTTCTCCTGTGCCCTGCTGCCGGGATTGCAGGAAAAGGTGCTGAGACTGGAAAGGTAAAATGAGTTCCTGCAGTGGTGCCACCCAGTCCTCTGGTTTTAAGCAGGTGGAAAGAGCAAAGTTCAGTTTCATGACCTGCTGCAAACCCAGGGAGCTTTGGAATAAGGCAAAAAGGGTGGTTATTCCAACAAAAAAATTCCAATTCCCTCGAGGTTTCATGGGAATTTCAGTGCATGAATTCCCTCCCTCAGGGATGGGGCACAGGGGCTGTAGCTGGGGGTGATTTGGTGTCCTGGGGACCAAAACGTTTCTGAAGGAAAGGCTTTGCTGGACCCTGCCAGGTCAGCAGGGACCTGCTGGGCCTTGTGCTGCTCCCCCTCTCTGCCACGGGGGACCTCAGGGGCTCTGCACGTCGCAGGGAACTCTGCCTGACCCTCTGAGGGGTGTCTGCAAGCCTGGACTCGGGGCTGTGTTAGCTTCCTCCCCTTCCTCCTCCTCCATCAGGAGCTGCCTCACTTTCCCAAGCGAATTGACTTTCCCCAGAGTCCTTGGGGGAAGTTTTCCATGTGTCTGCAAGGACCCTCCACACTGGGAGCCATTTCTGCTGACCAGCACTCTCTGCCTGAGGTGCTGCCCCTTTATCTCCTCTGTCTCTGGAGGCTCCAGCAGCTCTGAGCAGGCCTGCCAGCTCTGCTGCCCAGCTCCCATCCCAGCAGTGCTGCTGTCAGGAACGGGCTCTGGGTTGGAGTCCTTTCACCTGCCCCTGCTCTCCCTCCCTCCTGGCCATGGATATCTGTCCCTGGATGAGCAGAGCTCAGCTCTGACTGCTGGCTGGGGACCTCAGTGCTGCACAAAACCACTTGTGTTCAATCCTTGCCCATCCATCACCCCCTAATGAGGGTCCTGTGCCAGCTCCAGGGGTTGTCCTGGTGTTCCTGGTGGCCTCAGGGAGCAGGGCCTGCCTGGAGCAGCCCCAGGCTCTCCTGGACTGGGACCCTGTTCTTGCTGCCTCTTTTAATTTGGTCTTTTTTTACCTGTGGAAATCAACAATCATGAAGGGAGGTTTCTAAAAGCTGAAGAGCCCTTCTTTTAACCAATTATGAGGTGATTATATTCCCTCTTGACAATGTCAGGGAAGGCAGGAGTGGCTCCCTTTCACTGCCAGTCTGTCCTTGCCTTTCCCACTCTATTTTCATGCAGTATTTGCTGTTGGTGCCAATCCTCCCAGGAGTACAGAAACTGCTCCCAGTTATTTAAAACCTGCTATAAAAAGCTCCTCCCATGGATCCTGAAGGCCCCTAGGCCTGGTCTTGCACTCCAGAGGAGCAATAAAGCCAAGCCGAGGGGCTGAAGCCCCTCCTGAGGGTGTCAGAGCACACCGAAAAGCAAGAGGCCACCCTTGCCCAGCTGCAGAGTTGGACAAGCGAGTCCTCAGCGCAGTGGCAGGGATTTGCAGAGAAATAAAAATAGCTGGGAAGGAAGAGGAGGAAGCTGCTGGGCCAGAGCAGCTTCCTGAGCATTTCCAGCTCAATGGGGTTTGATTGCTCCACACCTGCCCGCTCCTCCGAGGCTGAGGCAGGAAAAATAATCTCCCCTGATATGCAAATCCAGCAAATCTCAACACAGCCGAGGAGAGCGAAAAATAAATCTGCAGATCTAAGGCACCAACTCCAAACTGTTCCTGGAGAGAGATTTGACTGATTTCCCCCATTTCCCTGGCTCAGGAGTGAGGGAATGAAGGATTCTCATTCCTTTTACACCATCTTGGAAAAAATATGAGCAGAGACTTCTGTGCTGTTCTGGAGTAATCAGGGGATTCCCAACAGACCTCCTCAAGTTCCAACCCCAAAGTTCCATCTCCAATCTCCTGAAGTTCCAACCCCAGATGTTTTGGGATGAGTGCTCCCTCTTCCACCAGGAAAGCTCCCCAGATGCAGGGATCTGAGAACAGCTTCCGCAGAGCCAGAGTTCCCTCAGATTGGGTTCATATCTCACAAACCTGGGCTGTGCTGCTGTGAGTGCCACTCCCCAGCCCCCATTTTTAAGGAGTTTCATTTTCATGGATAAGTAGAATAAATAAAACATTGGGAAGGGAGAAACTTTACAGGAAGATGCAGAAAGGGTGGAAAGCAAGAACTGTGTCACAAAAATGGCTCCAGTTCCTGATGAGAATCTGCTCTGGTTTGTGTCCCCTACTTTAGGAAAAGCTCTCACCTGTGGGGGAACCAGGTGTCAAAACAATGCTGGGACAGGGAACCCCAAATCCAAAATAATTAATTAACAGTGAATTGATTGTGCAGGACATTAATTGAGATTTAAAACACATCCATTGAGGTGCCCGTGTAACTAACTCCGAATAACAGAGGCAATAAACCTGGAGTTAATCCAAGAACCTAGGGGAGATTGGAACTTTCACTCACACCTGCACAATCCCAGATCAATTAATACCCCTGAGATGACTAATTAGCACCCCGAGTGATCATCTCAGGGGGTGTTAATTGAACATCTTGATTGTTACATTGAGACAATCCCATATTGATTTTAACTGGAGACCAAGGATTTAAGAGCCCAGAGGTCTCAGCCAGTTCAGGCCTTGCTGGCTTTGGAAATGCCCAGTTTGTGTGGGCAGAGCTGTTCTGGCTGCTCCCAGCCCAGGATGGACACCGAGCAGCCAGGCAGGGGCTGGGCTCCTTGGAGCTCCATGGGGGTTTGGGGACACAGCACCCACAGCAAGCCGGGGATGGAGCAGGGAGGATGGGAAGGGTTAAAACAGGGACATGGGCCAGGAGAAAGAGCAGGGTTTGGAATTGTTTCTGCTCAAAGACCAACCTGGCACCTGGGAGAGGTCAGAAAATGGATCTGTACCTCAGTGGGAGGAAATCCTGGGTGTGCTTTGGGTTAGTTTGTGTCTGCTAAGGAGGAGCTTTCTCCCTGAGCTAAGGGTTGGTAACAGGTCCATTTCTATGGATAAACCTATGGAATTCTGGCCAGCGAGAGTCCTTGCAGAAGCAGGATCACAGCCCCAGCCCATCGGAGAGGATTTCACAGTCTGGGCACAACCCACAGCACCAAACTCCTGCCTGCAGCCTCGCCCTGGAGAAGGATCTTTTGGAATCCCAGAACTTCCCACAAGCTAAAGGACACATCCCTGGTTTAAGGCTCCTTTCCAAAATCCAGTTTTGGTATTTTTTTATGTGTGCAGTGTTTCACCAGTTCTCCAGCAGCAGCTGAACACAATTACAGTTAATTAACCCCATGAAATATTCTGTGTTTTTAGAAAAGAGCCCAGGCATCATCACTTACCTGAAATCCAAGTGCTGCCTTGGAGTGCAGTGCTGACAGTGAGGATATTTTATATTCTTTATTTCAATACAACTGATTGCTGGAAATACTCATTTCCATTAACAAATGTTGGAATTGTGTATTTAGGGAACACTCCATGTTCTCCATCCACACTGTGATTCTGAAGGATGGAGTCATAAAAATGGAAAGATTTTAGCCTTTTTTCTTTCAAGGTAGGAGCACCTTGAAGAGTCTTAGAACTATTTTGGGCTGGGAAACCCATTTTTCTGATCAGCAATAAGTGCACCTGACTCTGCTGAAAGCAGTGGTCCTTAACAGAGAGACAGGAGGGTTTATGTTCATTAACCAGACTTCAAACCCTCGTCTCTGTGGCAGATAAATGATGTGGATATTTTTAATCCACTGCCTTGACTTAGCATTTTCTCCTTTCTCAGCTCTCCAAAAGATAACATCCAGATGAGCAGCTGATAATTAGTCCCAAAGGGCCCCATGTACAATTTGATTTCAAAGGGGGACTTTCATGTTAGATATTGATTAAAAAAAATAAATAAAAGTGGCCTTTTCATCAAAAAGCAGCCTCAGAGTGCTCTGTGTGCCAGGAGCTTCCCTTCCTTAGCCCTGCCCACGTGGGGCCACCTGGCAAACCAAAAAACCTCAGGTTTATTTATTAAAACTCATTTATTGTCTCCAGACAGGCTCAGAAACAGAATTGATTTGTTTGAAGGCCAGGCCTGTGTGTTATAATCAAACTGTGCCTGCTCCCAGCCTGGTGCTCTCTGTGATGAAAGAGCTGAAGATTCCCAAATTCTGGAGATCAAAGGAGCAGCAGTGGGAGCGGGAGATGCAGGGAGCTGAGCATGGGAAGGGGTGAAGCCTCTCCAAGGCAGAGCCAGCAGGGCCAGAGCAACTCCTGGAAGCCAAGGTGATCCTCTCAGGGGTGTTAATTGATTATCTCAGGGGCTGTTAATTGATCTGGGATCGTGCAAGGGTGGGGGAAAGCTCCAAACCCCCCACCAGGTTCTTGGATTAACTCCAGGTTTATTGCTCTGGTATTGGGAATTAATCACACAGGATGTGTTTTAAATCTCAATTAATGTCCTGTACAATCAATTCACTGTTAATTAATCCAAAGGGCTGATTCAGTGGGAAGAGAGCTCACTGTGCACAAAGTGCTCCCATTCCTGCCTGGGCTGCAGGAAATCCCAGCCCTGGGGTTTGCCAGCTTTGGGATTTACCAGCCCTGGGGATTGCCAGATTTGGGGTTTACCAACTTTGGGGTTCACCAGCCCTGGGGTTTTCCAGCTTTCCTGGTTATTTAGGGGGTTCAGGAGGCCAGAAACCAGAACAGACCTGAACTGCAAGGTCAGACACTTCCAGGGGCTTTGCCTCCCTCTGCTTGGAATATCTGAGGTGAAAAAGCAGGAAGGAGCTGAAACCCAAACAAATCTGCTTTCAAAAGCAAAGGGACAACAGTGACATTTCAGATATTTATTACATATATTAAATTCTGCATTTCAGTCTAATTAAATTTCATATTTAATTCCAATCAGGATCAGCATTGTCTGGCTGAACAAGGAGTGGGGTTGATCTTTCTCTCAGCCAGATATAGGATTTTGGGGTTGGATTTTTATGTAGAAATCCTTGGGGTTTGGAATTAGACCTATTTTTGGATTTTTTAATCCTTTTCCTGGAAGTGTTGAGCCAGGCTGGTCCTGGAGCAGCCTGAGCTCTGCCTGGGCACTCTTCTCTCTCTTTTAGGAAGATGAAAAGAGAAAATTCTCCTGGAGTCATTTCCCTGCAGAGGCTGAAACTTCCAGACCCCAGCTAGTGAGCCCTTCCCATGTGGAGCTGGAGGGAAGGAAAACGTCTAATTCCACGGAATCTGGGAACCCAAGCTCTCCTCACCTGCTGGAACCCCCAGCAGGACCCCAAAAGGCTTTGAAAGAATCCAGAATTCACCCATCAGGGATCCCCTCTTCCCCTTGGAGGAAAGGAAATTTTATCAGGCACCATGGTGGAAGGGAAATTAAAGACTGAATCAAAGAGACAATGACTGAAGAATTAATTCTGTTCTGTCCTGTGAATTCAGAGCACAAACTGACAAATTTATGTTCCTGCAAGGGAAACCTCTTAAATAAAAGCAAGAGCAGGGAGGAGGAAAGAGGAGAAGGAGGAGGGGGAGAAGGAGAAAGGGAAAACTGCTCGGAGCTATAACAGACCACAGGCAAGAACTCTTCATTAGCGCCTTCATTTTAAGTCAGGTGCATTTAAGGAGTTTTGCCACCCTCTTAAAAGTTCATTTTCTCCTTGTGCAGCACTTTCTGGGTGCATAAATCTTTCATATTCTCATTTCCACTGGCCCCACACAGCTACAGCTGGGCTCAGCAGAGTTGAAGTTGTCTCCCTCAGACATTTCTTGTTCTGCAAGGAAAGAAGTTTCCAGCAAATCCATCATGAAATCTTTTCCAATTGGTGCCCTGGATGGGGGTGGTGTTGTTTTTTTAACTCAGAGAATTTATTTCTCACTCTGAGGAAAGCATCTGGAGCTTTCATTTGGAACCAGAAGTTTTGGGATCCAATTGAGGAGCTGCTGTCACTGGGAGCTGAATCAAGGCACTGGCACTGCTGCAAAGCAATAACTTTCTACTCAAACCAGTGAAAAATGTGATTTTTCTCTGTTAAAGAAAATAAAACCAGATTTCCTCAGAAAAGATATTTTCAGGTACAAAAACCCCAAAAACAACAATCCTGAGTGACTTTGGAATCTTTCCTTAAATGATAAAACTTGAAAGATTCAGCTGAGAGAACAAATTGTTTTGTTATTAAAAAAAAAATAATTGTTCAAGGCTAGGTTGGGCCTGGCTTGGGGCAAATTGGGCCAGTGGAATTTCATGGCCATGGGATTTAGGTCCCTTCCAGCCCAACCCATTCTGTGATTCCCTCAGCACCCGCAGGGCTGTGGCATCCAGGGCTGGGGTTGGGGTGCTCAGATCCTTCCTGCACAGAGGGAGAAGGAGCCTGTGGATCCCTGACCCCTGCCCTGGCACATCCAGTGGGAGGAGAGACAGGCTTTAACACCATTCCAACCCCTTGGCTCCAGCTCCTCCCTGTTCTCCTGCTCCTTCTCCTGCATGGATTTTTGCATCACCTCTTTGTGCAGCTTTTCTTGACACCCCACTGAATGCAGAATGAAAGATTTAAAAATTAATATTTTCTTCTATTTCACTGAAGGGAAAGGCAAAACAAAACAAAACAAAAAAGAAATTAAAACAGCCCACAAGCTCTGAGAGATGAACACAGCCCGGGTCAATAACTGAGAGAGTTTCAGAGACCACAGCTGGCAAGTGCTGCTTGGCCTGATTAATTTTATATATTTTTAAACTGTTTGTTATGTTGTAAATCTTCAGAGCCCCTGGGACTGCAGCATTCCTGCTCCTGGTGCATTCCTGCTCCTGGTGCTCCAGACTGACAATTCTGGGAGTCCCAGTGGCTGCTGCTAAAATCCGACTCTCACTGACAGCTCGGGGGTTTTGAACAATTTCCTCCACAGCAGGTCCTGCCTTTCTTAGTCTTCTGCTCCTGAAAGTGCCTCAGACCCAGGGAGGATGGAAAACCCTCTGGGAATGCGTCCTGGAATGGGTTGAGCCGGTGCATCCAGGCCAAAAAAAAAGGGGATTTTGTGGCAGTCAGTGATTTGAGGGACAGCAACAGCAGCTCTGGGCTTGTCCTCAGTGCGGGAGGATCCTGGCAGGGAGATCCAAACAGCCAGACTGGGACACTGGAGGTGGGAAAGCCTTGGGATGAATCCAGCAGCTCACTGGGAGCTGTCCTGAGCCTGAGGGAACTGAGCTTCCACTCCAGGCTGGGGAGTGAAATGCTTGGGTTTCATTTCTCTCCCCGTCTCTTTGCTCCTGGTCTTCATTCGGATTTGGTAGTAGGGAAAATTCCTTCATGGAAGGAGCTGTCCAGCCCTGGAAAAGGCTGCCTGGGGCAGTGGTGGAGTCCCCATCCCTGGAAACGTTCCAAAAATGAGTGGATGTGGCACTCCAGGGCTTGGGTTGGTGCAGAACACAGTGCTGGTGCTGGTTGATGGCTTGCCTTGGGGATCTAAAAGGTCTTTTCCAACCCAAAGGATCCTGTGGCTGGAATATTTTCAGGAATTTCCCCTGGAAATCCCTGTTGGAAGCCTGAGCAGAGCAGCTCTGGGTGCTGTGGTTTCTCAGCTCCTGCAATTCCATCTCCTGCAGCATCAGCCGCTTTCCCAGGTGGGTTCTAACCCCGATTTTATCCAAGCCCGGCCATTTCCTGGCGCTGTTTCTTTCCTCCAGCTTTTGCCCTTTCCCTGCTCCAAGGGAAGGTGGGAGGGATGAGCCCGAGTGCCCTGAAGGACGGTGATGATGGGCAGATGGCACCAACACAAAACAGACAAAAACCTCCCTGTCAGCTGCGGGAACCTCCCGGGAGATAAAAACATCTCGGGGGAGCGGACCGGAAAAAATGAAACCAAGGCTCTGCTTCCCCCGGGCTCCAACAGCCCCGACCCGGCCCGGAGAGCAGGGGGATGGCGCAGGGAGCTGCCGCTAATTTATGCAGATTGCTCCTTAATGAGGCTGATGGAAGAGCGGCCACTGGGGACATGGGAGGTGCCATTTGGGAAGGGAATATTCTCTCTTTTCCAGGATTTTCCAGGGCTTTCAGCAGGCTGGGAATAGCCTTGGAATGCTATGGAGGGTTTGGAGATGCTCTGGTCACATCAAGGGCCCAAAGTTCCATCATCCTCTCACCCTCCCCATGCCACATTCCCTGCCTCAGCTTTCCTTCCTCACCTAGGATGAAATTTTCCAAAGAAATTTCCCCTAATATCCGGTCTAAATTTCCACAGAAATCATAATTTCCAAAGTAAGCCAGGTAAAGTTTTGTTTGAAACTCAAATGGATCCTGGAAGGTTTGTTTCAGTGCAAAATGGAATATTCTGTTTGGAATTCAGCCCTTTTGGGGGAATGTTTGAGGTGTTGTCAGGTTTGGTTTCAAAGACAGCTTTTCTCCTGAGGGGGTGGGAGCAGTAATTTAAACTGAGCAAAAATCCAGCTGCCACCAGAGGTTCTCCTGCCTGGATTCTTCCTGATACTTGATCCACAATGTGAATACTCAGGATTCCCCTGAAACACCAATATTCTATGTCACAGAAATCATTTACCTGGCTCTGTTCCTATTTAACACCCTTTAAATAAGGCAGATTTTCCTGTTTGCATTCTCCAGCACTTCCCACAGAGACCGAGCATGAGAAATGTTGATGTGTGGATGTTTCCATTCCAATTCCTACCCTGCAGACCTGAAAGCATTCCCTGAAATCCTCTCTTCATGGAAGACCAGTTCTGGCACAGACTTCACAGAAAACCTCCAATTTGTCCACACAATAGCCACAATATTGGACCTAATTCTGCTGTGTACTGGAATGCCTGGAAAATGAAGGCAGAGGTAGCTTCAGGAGTTTCAAAGTGGTTTCAGAGCCTGACAGAACTGAGTTTTTCATTTGATTGCGTGATTAATGAGGTGTCACCTCCAGCCTGGACAGGTGTGGCCATTCCCACATGCCAGCCTGGCCATGGCTGCTGGGCTCTAATCCACACAAAGGAAAGGTTTATACTTGATTTTAGGGCTGGTTTTAGGGTTCTACATCTAACCCCCAGTCCAGGCCTGGGCTCCTTGGACAGGTTTTACTACAAGTAAAGAGCTGCTCTGCCAAAACCTCCCAGGACTTTTTTACTTTATGAAATTCCTAATCAAACCAAGCTCCAGGGAGTGGGGGATGCTGTGCAAACCCTAGAGACCCCGGTTCCTACCACAGAGAGGAACACAGGGGTGAAAATAAGTCCTGCAAGAGGTTTTCATAGAATCAGGGAAAGGTTCTTCCCCCAGAGGGTGCTGGCACTGCCCAGGCTCCCCAGGGAATGGGCACGGCCCCGAGGCTGCCAGAGCTCCAGAAGCCTTTGGACAGCACTGCAGGGATGCCCAGGGTGGGGTTGTTGGGGGTCTGGGCAGGGCCAGGAGCTGGACTGATGATCCCTGTGGGTCCCCTACAATTCTGGATATTCTGATTCTGTGATGGAAGCACAGAATGGTTGGATTGGGACATTAAGGATCACCCAGTCCCCACCAGTTTGCAGCAGCAGACTCAGCCTTGCCCCTTGGTTCCTCTGCCCTGGGCCCAGGACCACACCTGGGGCTCAGCCAAGACAAACTCACAGGCAGGAGTTTTCCAGATCCCATTATCCAACCTGCAGAAGATTCCTTGGTGTGTTCTGAGCTGGATCCCTCAGCCAGAACTCCCCCGGCTGTACTTTGGTGAGAAGCAGCTCCTGGTGCAGTGCCAGTGCAGCCCTGGAGCTCTGTCAGCAGCTGAACCTCTGCAGGAGCCCCGAGGCTGCTCAGCACCACCCAGTGCTCTCACTGATCACCTGCAAACCCCACTGCTGGACTGACCACAAACCCTGATGGACTGACCACCAAACCCTGCTGGACTGACACAAACTCTGCTGGACTGCCACCAACCCTGCTGGACTGACCACAAACTGGACTGACCACCCCACTGCTGGACTGACCACCAAACCCTGCTGGACTGACACAAACTCTGCTGGACTGACCACCAACCCTGCTGGACTGACCACAACCCCTGCTGGACTGACACAAACCCTGCTGGCTCCTCCTTCCCCCTGCCCAGATCTGCTCCATCTCCTGCTGCCTTCCCAAACCAACCCTTCCTGCTTCCAGCTGAATCCTTTCCAAACCAGCTCCGCCTCTGGAAAAACCCAGAGTGATTCCAGCTGCACTGGGATGGGAGCCATTCCCTGGCTCCCATTTGGAATGCAGAGGAGCTGCTACTGCTGCTGCTGGGAACAAACAGATGCTCCATCTGAAGAAGTTACCAAGTTCTCCTGTCTTTAATTCCTGACCATGTTTATGTAAAATTAATTGCATCACATGTTCTGTGTATCTTTTAATTGCAAAACCAATTAACTTTAAAATGTTCTGCTTTGTAGTTCTCCTAATGAATGGCATCATTTGAGCTGGCTTTACAAAATCCATCTTTTGTTGGGACTGGGCAGGGAGCCATCCTCAGTTATCCCTGCGCGTGAGTTCCCCTTGGCTGAGCCAGCTCCGAGCAGTTGATGCACTGAAGTTGCTTCACAGGCATTGGATTTTGGGGGAATCGTCTGTAAAGAGACTTCACATCTTCCAGGGAAGTGATGGATCCTTGGGAGGAGCGTGGCCAAGGTGTTGGGAAGGCTGATCCCAGTGGGAATGTCCATCCCTGCAGCTGGGATTGGTGGCTGGGATGTCCAGAGCCTCTGCTGGGCCAGGGCAGCTCAGGCTGGAGATCAGGGCAAGGCTCTTCCCCCAGAGGCTGCTGGCACTGCCCAGGCTCCCCAGGGAATGGGCACGGCCCCGAGGCTGCCAGAGCTGCAGGGATGCCCAGGGTGGGGTTGTTGGGGGGTCTGGGCAGGAACAGGGGTGGATCCATGATCCATTTATCCCTCCTAGCTCAGAACATTCCCTGATTCCATGACTCAGCAGCAAGGGTGGTACCTGGGGTGGGACAGACCCCAGAGAGCCAGGCTCACTCCCCCAGGACACTGGGAGCAGCTGACCCCGCTGGGGATCCCATTCCCCCCAGCACACCTGGATCCTTCCTCCAGCAGCACCAGGGCTCCAGAGTGGCACAGGAGGGAGGAAGAGCCAGCTCTTTCTGCTGCCTTCCCTCACACCTGGGATCAGAGGCACTGCCTGGGCCTTCCCAAGGACATTTCTGCCCCTCTGGATCCTGGCAGCGAAGGGCAGAGCCCTGCAGGCAGAGCCTGCCCAATTCCAGGCTGGAGGGGCCAAGAGACCCCAGAGCAGAGCTGTGCTAGAGGGGCTCTGCCTGGCAGAGAAAACAGGGCAAGGAGAGGACTTGGGAAAATTCTCAGGATGGACCTTTGGACATCTCCCATCACACCCTGACACCTCCCAGGATCTGTGTGGATTTAATTTTTATACAGGAAAAAAAAATCAATACTCAGCCTATAATTGAAGGTTTTCCTTTAAAAAACAACTCAAACATTTTTGCAACAGAGCTGATTATTTTTGTTGTGATTTGAGGATTTTCATGGTTTCCTGCTGTCGTACACGTCAGGGGTTGAGTTTTGTGTTTGTAATTAAGATCAGCAATAGAAAAATGGAGCTGTGCAGCTCGGCATAGCTCAGGAAATGTGTCACTGCTGAAGAAATTGATTTTGTTTCCTGAGCTTCTGTCCCCTTGCCAAAGTTTGGGGATATTTTGGCATTTAAGGCAGTGTATTAATTAGGGAAAATTATTTATTTAAGTAAAAGAAAGGAAATAAGATACACATAGGATCTCTCCCCTTCCTTCTCCCCTCTGTTCCAGGAGTTGTAGGAACCAGGCAGTCACTGAGCCCCTTGTCCCCTCCCAGCTTTGGAGACAGTGACCTGTGGACCCAGAACCACCACAAAACCTCCTTTGCTCAGGAAACCAAGGGAAAATCACCAGGAATTTGAATAAACAACAGGGCCAGACCCCCATGCTCCCACCTAGAGCGTTGTTATCCCTCATTCCTAACGGAGGAACCACTGAGGTGCTTTTACATCCAGCCCTGATGGGTCCTGTGGGATCCAATCCCTCGGGGCTCGGCACACCGGGAAAAGCCCTTCCGTCCACCTCAGAGCTGCCCCTCCCCAGGGTGCAGGGGCAGCCAGGTCCATCCCTCGGGGTGCCCATGGCAAACACCCCATTCCTGCCCTGAGGAGCTCGGCTACACCCAGGAGTGCCCTGGGGCTCCCCAGCCCTGGCAGAGGGAGGCCCATCCCAAGCTGTCCCCTCCATCCCAAGCCATCCCCTCCCATCCCAAGCTGTCCCCTCCATCCCAAGCTGTCCCTGCTGAGCTGGAGTAGCCCCAGGGCTCCCTGGGGTGCTGCAGACCCCAGTGCAGGCACAGATGGTGGCCTTGGGTCACCCTCCTGCTGCTCCCATCCCCGTCTGTAGCTAATTAACTGGAAATGTTCTGCCCCTGGTTGTTCCTGGGGACAGCTCTGGAAAATGTCCATGGAAAATGCTTCTCCCCTCCAAGGAATGGGAGGCAGGGATGTGATCCTCAGGGGAGCGGTGCAGTGGTCTTGGTGGAGCTCCCGGGATGTCTGTCCCAGCACAAAGGTCTGTCCCAGCACAAGGATCTGCCCAAGACCCGTGGCTTTGGAATTTGCCAGGGCAGGAGTCCCAGGGAGGGGCTGATTCCCTGTTCCCACCGTGTGCTGGGAGTGCCACCAGGAGCAGCAGCTGCCCTGTTTGTCCCCAGGATGTCCCTTCAGAGGCATCACTCACCCCCAATGTCTGCCCAGGCCACGGTTTCTCCCCTGTTCCTGCTGCCCCTCAATCTGCTCTGCCCAAACACTTCAGTGCAGGTGACATTGCCATGGCTGTGAGGTGTCACTGTCCAGCTGCCCTGGCCTGGGGCTGGACACCCCCAGGGTCCCTTCACATCCATCACAACCCCCACAAGGACTCTTCCCCCTTATTTCATCTTCACTTCTCTCCTTGGTACGAGCTGATTCCAGGAGAAGGTTTCTGCTCACCCGCACTCCTGTCTGCCCCCAGCAGATCCCTCAGCCTCAGCTGGGCAGTTCATTTGCTGTTAGTAATTAAATATTATTGTAATGTGGCGTGAGCCCTTTTAATCCGTGCCCAGCTGCTGAGCTGGAGTGAAGTTTTCCATGGATCACCTGGCAGTGAGGCCTGGGCCATGGGCCATTAATCTGGAATTATTCATTCCAACGTGGAAGGAATAAATTGATATTAAAGCACAAGCTGAACCTCCCGGCCACTTGTCCCACCTTCCTTTACAGGGGTACTCCACCCTGCCAACCCAAATTTGCTCCTCACAGAGCAGGTGATGAGTACATCAGTCAAAAACCTCAGGGGCTGCTTGTCCTGAGTCCTCTTGCAGAGCTGCTGGGGTAACAGGCTGGGAAAGGCAGGAGGCAGTGGCCAGGAGCCAACCCTGCTGTTTACTGAAACAAAAACAACTGGGAAAGGAAGGACAGCACTGGGCAGAAATGGTCAGTTTGGATGTGTGGGATCCCTAGCCAGTGAACGGACTTTGCTCACAAAGTCCGCTCCCTGCAGCTCCTGGGGGCTCCAGCACTGGCTCCATCTGTCCCCCTGGGTCTGGCAGGTTTGTCCTGAGGACCCTGCAGGTTCCCATAATGGAGATTCTGACCCTCTGCCCCATTCAGGTGGGACCCCACCTGCAGAGCTGCCCCAGTTCTGAGCCCACAACAGCAGCAGCACCTGGAGCTGCTGGAGAGAGCCCAGAGGAACCCACGGAGCTGCTGCAGGGCTGGAGCCCCTCTGGAGCCAGGCTGGGAGAG
Source organism: Passer montanus (assembly GCF_014805655.1). Taxonomy (NCBI): domain Eukaryota; kingdom Metazoa; phylum Chordata; class Aves; order Passeriformes; family Passeridae; genus Passer; species Passer montanus. The sequence continues at coordinate 3,407,669 of NW_024371926.1, forward strand.
CTGGGGGTGCTCCCCTGGAGAGGAGAAGGCTCCAGGGAGAGCTCAGAGCCCTGGCAGGGCCTGAAGGGCTCCAGGGAAGGTTTTTGCAGGGCCTGTTGCAAAGGGGCAAAGGGTGCTGTGTTAAACTGAAAGAAGAGTGAAGAGGTTTGTTACACTGAGGATGGCGATCCAGCACCTCAGTGGAAAGAGGAATTCTCAATCCTCTCCTCCTTTAGGAATAGGCAGGGAGGGACCCCCAGAGGAGCAGGCAAATGAGATAAGAGATGCACAATCGACTTGTTAGAGGAGTTTATGGCTGTGATGAGCCTGACAAAACTTGAGGCCTCCTGGTGTTTTACTCCATCCCGCGGCCTCGTGAAATTAACGGCTGGGAAATGTAAAAGTCATAAAAAGCTGTTTGTGCTCCCTGGGTGCAGAGCCAGGCTCTGGAATCCCTTATCAGCCGCAGTCAGAGCTTGCGGGGAGATGGATAAAGGCTGGAGAGCTTTATGACCAATGCTGACACAAGACAAGCGTTCTGAAACCTCCAACCCCACGCAGCCACCAAGGGCTGCTGGAAGGTGAGCCACGGCCAGGACAAAGCTCCATCTGTCCCTGCCCTGCTCCCAGCATTATCCCCAGCAGGAATGGGAACATTGGGACACGTAGAGAGTGTCTGCTTCCACTGTGTAGGCAGGGTTAGATGGGATTTTGGGATAAATCCTTCCTTGGAAGGGTGGGGAGGGGCTGGGCTGGAATTGCCAGAGCAGCTGTGGCTGCCCCTGGATCCCTGGCAGTGCCCAAAGCTGGACATTGGGGCTGGGAGCCCCTGGGACAGTGGGAGGTGTCCCTGCCATGGCAAGGGTGGGATGAGATGAGCTTTCAAATCCCTTCCCACACAAATTATTCCACAATTCTCTGACCCCATGACATGACCAACATGAAAGTCTTTCCTTCCCCAGGGGGGAAAACTTGATATCCATCAATTTAATCACAAATATCACTCAGTTATTAATTTCTCTCTCCTCTTCTCATATCTTTACTTATGTTAAAAATGAAATATTTGTGGATCTGATGTTGGTTTCCTTGAGCTGCCTGGGTGAGTGCAAAGTTTGAGCTCAAACCAGGAGCCTTGATGTTATTTGTAACCCTACCAGCAGGAGCTGCTCAGATTTGTCTCTGCTGGGTTGAGCTGAGAGCCTGAAGACAACTTGGTTTAATTTGTCAAGGCATTTTTAAGAGAATGCAGGAAAAAAAACCACCCCAGCAGCCTTCCAGAGTCTCTTTATTTGAAATTCAATAATGTCAGCAGCCAGCCAACCTTGCTTTATAACTTCAAGATAGAAGTGCTAAGTGGAGAATTACTTTGAATATTTTAAGTACAGCTGACCAGCTGCTTATTTAGATATATATAAAAATATATCACTGACAGGGTTTTATCACTCTGACAATATGAGGCTGTTTTAAAGGAAAAGTTTCATTTTTGGTGCTCACTGTGAGGCTTTCCTGAGCCTCTGGAATGGCACAGAGCAGAAATTTTAGTCACAAGCAGTCAAAATTCATGAGCCAGGCCTTGCTGAAAAAATTAAGACGAGGCTAAAAATCAGGGAACACAAACAAATATTTGCATTTCTTCCTTTTTGTTCTCACTGCTATACTCAAGGGTGTTTTTTCCTTTCTAAGCAAGCAGGAATCTTGAATATGAGTTAACTGACAGCTCAAGTTTAAAGATAGTGTTGTAAATAGACTTGCTAAATTACCAAACATTTGTCTGTTATTATCTTTGAAGAAATCTGTTAATTATTACATGACAGAGCAATATTTGTATATTTTTTCTAAGAATGAATTAAATTCCATACTAATGAAAGATAACTAGTGTTTGACAGAATTGGTGTTTACCTTACCCTACTACATTGAGAATTTAAAACTACATTTTAAATACTTGGATTTCTGCTATTCTGACAAACTCTGTCACCTTGACAACAACCATAAATGAATGCTTCCAGGTCAGCCTTACAGTTTCTCTTCCCAAAGATCCAGAAAACTGGCTGGGGTTTATTTATTTATTTATTGTGAGACCAGAAGCTTTCAGACCATGTGGCTCCCAGAAATGGAACGTCAGTTACATCAAATGGTCACACGATGGGACACGTCGGAGTCTGACGCTGCAGCTCCCTAAAATGAGATTTTCACACTTCCTACCTCAGTAACCGAGCTCCTTCCCAAGGTAGGACAGCTCCATAAAAAAAACAAACCACTGTGTAAGGGTTTGTGCTGTCCCAGAGGAGCAGAATCCCCTCCCAGGCCGGAGCTTTCCTGTGCCCACAGTGGGGTTTGGGAGAGCAGGAAAGGGGCTGGTGCAAGATGGGATGGGACAGGATCCGTGTCCCACCTGCTCCAAAAAAGCAGAAATGTCCCAGCCCTGTTAAAGGCAGGAGGCCCTGGCTGGGGCAGCAGGGCTGGGGTGGCCCAGCAGGTGACACTGGATTAACTGGGGGCAGTGAGGAGGAGGAGAGTCAGCTGCTCATGGCCATCAGGGGCTCCAAGGAACTGCTTAGGAAGAGCTCCACAAGTCCTGGGGGGTGCTGGGGATGTGTCCTGCTCACAGGAAGGACATGGAGGGGCTGGAGCATGGCCAGGGAAGGGCCTGGAGCCCCAGGAGAGGCTGAGGGAGCTGGGAAAGGGACTCAGCCTGGAGAAAAGGGGGATCAGGGGGACCTCGTGGCTCTGCACAGCTCCCTCACTCTCCTCCATTCCCAGGGCAGGGGGTGGAACAAGGTGAGGCCTCCAAACCATTCCATGAGACCAGGACTTTGTGGCATCACCTGCCTGAGTTTGTGAAGGGACAGGAGACCGGTGACAGGGAGGGACAGCTCTGGGGGACAGCCCTGAGGGACAGCTCTGGGTGTCCAGACCTGAGGGACAGCTCTGGGGGACAGCTCTGGGTGTCCAGACCTGAGGGACAGCTCTGGGGGACAGCTCTGGGTGTCCAGACCTGAGGGACAGCTCTGGGGGACAGCTCTGGGGGACAGCTCTGGGTGTCCAGCTCTGGGTACCCAGCTCTGAGGGACAGCAGGGAGCCCCACAGGACTGTAAAGGCAGAACAAACAGGAGTGAGGAGGAGGAGGAGAGGGGCATGGAAGCTGCTCAGGGGTGATCCTGCTCTTACCCAGCTGTGACAGAGAAGAGCTGGGTGATGTGACCCAGACTGCTCCGAGCCCATCCTGATCCTGTGCTCCAGGAACTCAGAGCTCCAGTGACTCCATTTAACAAAGGCTGCAGGACAAAAGGTACTTCTCCTTCCCACTGAAGAGGCCACTTGAAGCTGTGCCATGTGCTGAGCTTCAGGGCAGTTTGCTGTTCTGCTGGATGGGAGATCCCTGTCCAGGTACTTGGGGGTTTCTGGAGGCTGCAGTGCCAATGGCAGTGAATGGTTTATTCACTGCAGGCTCTGTGTGATTCCACATGGGGTGCAGCTCCCTGGAGTGCATTACAGCTCTTCCCAGCACACGAGAGCTCCAGGACCACCCATATCCCAATTTCCTGGCTCAGTGACACCCAGGGCTGTGTGGCAGCAGATTCCAGGGTAATAAATCCCAGGGATTCAGGTGTAACTTTGGTGAGTGGGACAGGCAAGGTTACTCTGAATCTTCCTTGGAAATTCATTCTTTGCAGAAAATAAGGATCAACATCAAATCCAGGAAACTCAGCCTCGATAAACAGAGGAGGCTGGAAACCATGGCAGGTCCAAAATAAAGGATTTAAATGGAAATGGCTGGAGCTGTGCCAGGGCCTGGAGGGACAGGACACAGGGAATGGCTCCCACTGCCAGAGGGCAGCCATGGGCTCCCACTGGGGAATTGTTCCCTGGCAGGGTGGGGAGGGGCTGGGCTGGAATTGCCAGAGCAGCTGTGGCTGCCCCTGGATCCCTGGCAGTGCCCAAGGCCAGGCTGGACACTGGGGCTGGGAGCACCTGGGACAGTGGGAGGTGTCCCTGCCATGGCAGGGGTGGCACTGGGTGGGATTTAAAGCCCAAACCATTCCAGGATTCCCTGTGGTGTCCAAGGGCTGTGTTGCAGCCACTGACACATGGTGGGGGTTACTCCAGGAGGTCTGGGGTGTGCAGGAGGCTGGGTCCCTGTGCTGACAGGAAAGCTGTGCCCTAGAGCAGCTCCAGAGCCCTTTGGGGTCGAGTTCCCTCCTGCTGAAAGGCTCCGGCAGGCATCAGCCACAGTCTGAGGGATTGGGCACTTCAGCACAGCCTGGCTGTGCACAGCCACAGCTCCAGTAAACCCCAGGGGGAACTCACAGATTCTTTACCCTTCTTGCCAGTCAGGACTGTCAAATAATTGAGGGGCCTCAGATATTATCCTGGAGTTCCCAGCATCCTCAATGGGGCTGGAGCCAGGGGGAAAATCCCACTGTGGGATGAAGGAAAAGGGCCTGGATGGGATAGGGAAGCAAAAGCCTGAGCTGCTGTCCTGGGTGGGAGCCCTGGAGCAGCTTCCCATGTGCTGAGATCCCCAGGGATGAACTATGGGATGGGCCCAGCAGAGAGCCTGCAGAGCACAGGGACTGCCACAGAGCCATCCTCAGGGACTTCAGACTCTGGATGGGAACAGGAGATTTGTCCTGAACTGAAATCTTCCCCTCATTTGGTACCTGTTGCTCCCTTTAATGAAGAAGAGTCAATTAAAACCACTCAGAGCCATGGAGAGATCAGCTCCTTCCACACTGCCCTGCTGTGCTTGGATGCAGCAGCCTCTGTCCCTTCCCAGAGAAGCCTCTGGCTGCAGTGATGTGTTTAACCTGCAGCCATGCAGGGATGGAGGGTGGGGTGTGCTAAAGCTTCCGTGCTCTGCTGCCACTGATCCCAGAATTCTCAGGGGCTCACAGTGGCCAGGGATGTCACCAGGATGTCACCAGCACTGCCAGGCCCAGCTGAACTCTGGGGACACCCTGGGGTCACTCAGGATGTTTAGGGAACCTGGGGGTTTATGCATTCCCTGCAATCCCTGTGCACAGCAGCTCCAGGAAGAATCCCCTCCTGCCTCTCCTGTTAGCACAGAGATTCCTGAGAAGTGACCCTCAGGTGTCCCTGTCCCTTTGCACCCTCAGGGGTCACTCTTCATTTCCTCTCTCAGGTGTCCTTGTCCCTTTGCACCCTTCCCACCATTCCCAGCTGCACTGTCCCCTGACATCCCTGCTGTGCCCTGTCCCTGCACAGCCCCTCCAGCTCCATGTGGAGCAAGCAGAGCTGTGTCCCTCTGCCCAGGCAGAGACAGGCCCTGGGATTCCAGGGGAAGGCAGAGGCTCCTTGAGGGAGGATTCCTGTTATTCTCTTGCTTTCCATCACCTCGGGTGCCTTTGTGCAGGCAGTGATTGAAATCAGCCCCGAGTGGAGCTGCCAGGAACACCTGAGTGTGGAAGAGCAAATATTCCTTCATCCTTGAGCCCAGACAAGTCCCCATTTGTGAGAAACAACTGCTCACTTTAAAAATGTAAAAAGGTTTATTAAACCTTGACAAAAAATACAACAAAAGGACTGCATAAGGAAAAATTCACAGTGCTGGGAGCTGCCCTCATGGATACCACATGGCTAGCTCATCTTCAAGATGGATGCTCAGGCTTTCATAGCCCTGGGGTTGCATCAGCCAGCCCTGGCCCCTCCCAGAGTCTGTCAGTCAGCTCTTTGCCATTTATCCGTGGAGACTGCTAGCTTGACACTTGATTGGAGGTCAGGGGTTGCCATGCCTCACCCCCTAAGCAATGAGCTTTTCCATTCCCACCTGCCCCATGCAAGGGACACGTGCACACCTTGTACCTGTCCTAGACAACCCCGGCTGTCTGATGGCAACAATGCAGGGGGAAAGGGAACTATGGGGAGAACAGGGGACATCTAAACTATAATAACACAACTATACGTCATTAAAGCTTCTCTTAATATTCACAGAACAGTTATCCCTTAATTGTGAGAGCCAATCATCTCATTATCCATCTATAACAAATCTGCCCCTGAATAGGCTTTGCCTTGAACTCTTCTCCTCCTGTTGGAATCTCCATCCAGCATTTGGTGTTGTTCTCTTTATCTTTCCCCCCTTCCACACATTAAATGTCTAATATGAGCTGTGAGCAGTCAGGCCCCATGAAGTTTCAGAAGATCTCATGTTCAATGCGTTTAAAACTCCAATCGAGTGAAAGAATAAATGAAATGCCTGCCAGAAGGCAAAGCCATTTCCCTGCCTCAGAAATGGCCAGCGTGACAGGCAGACAAAGGGCTGTGATGGGAACAGTGCAGGGAGGAGCAGCAGGGCGAGCTGGGCTGGCAGCTCACAGATGGAGGAATCATTGCCTTGTGCTGCTGGTGCAGCCTGAGCTGAGCCTGTGCTCCATCCCACACTGCCCGGGGTGTTCCCTGCTCAGCCAGCCCTTCCTGCCCTCCATCCCACACTGCCCGGGGTGTTCCCTGCTCAGCCAGCCCTTCCTGCCCTCCATCCCACACTGCCCGGAGTGTTCCCTGTTCAGCCAGCCCTTCCTGCCCTCCATCCCACATTGCTGGAGGTGTTCCCTGTTCAGCCAGCCCTTCCTGCCCTCCATCCTGCACTGCCCAGAGTGTTCCCTGCTCAGCCAGCCCTTCCTGCCCTCCATCCCACACTGCCCGGAGTGTTCCCTGTTCAGCCAGCCCTTCCTGCCCTCCATCCCACATTGCTGGAGGTGTTCCCTGTCAGCCAGCCCTTCCTACCCTCCATCCCACAGTGTCCGGGGTGTTCCCTGCTCAGCCAGCCCTTCCCTGGGAGCTGTCACAGGCAGACAGGGAAGGGCTGTGATGTGTCCTCTCCCAGCCTGGTGATGGTGGCAGATCATGGGAGTGGAGTCACCTCTCAGAAACGGGGCTGAGGTGGCTGCAGGAGCAGGTGAATGTCCCACTGAGCAGGGAAATAAACCTGAACTGGACCTGCAGGGCCTGTCTGCCCCCAGCAGGAATTATCTCCTAAAGGAGCTCCGGGATGCAGTGGGTGGGGAGCAGCCAGAGCACTCCCTCTCATCCTGGTTTTTGCTGGGGTGAATTGTCATGGCAGAGTCAGAAATCCCAGAATTATGGAATGGTTTGTTCTTGGGAGGGACTTTAAATCCCACCCAGTGCCACCCCTGCCATGGCAGGGACACCTCCCACTGTCCCAGGTGCTCCCAGCCCCAGTGTCCAGCCTGGCCTTGGGCACTGCCAGGGATCCAGGGGCAGCCACAGCTGCTCTGGCAATTCCAGCCCAGCCCCTCCCCACCCTGCCAGGGAACAATTCCCAATTCCCAAGATCCCATCCATGGCTGCCCTCTGGCAGTGGCAGCCATTCCCTGGGTCCTGTCCCTCTGTGCCTTGTTCCCACTGTCGTCCTCCCTCTTTCTTTAGGCTCCTTCAGGCCACAGTCAGGTCACCCTGAAGCTTCTCTTTTCCAGGCTGAACAGTCCCAACCCTCCGAGCCTTTTCCTGCCCTCTCTTCCCAGATGACTCCTTAAAATGGGCATTTTGGAGCCCCATGACTTCTCTTGGCCCATCCACAGCCATATTTTGGGGAGGCTGTAGATCCCAGAGGAAATGTGTTCCGGCAGGCTCAGCTTCACAGGAGGACATAGAGATTTATTCCCACTCCCTGGAACTGTTCTGGAGGGAAGTCATGGGAAATATCACTTAGGGTGTTATTTTTACCCTTGTTTGCATCACACGTAGCCAAATTAGAGAATAAATTAGAGATCAGGCAGCCCTAGTTCTCCTGTAGCTCTGAGCACAACAGCAACTTTTCCCCTTCACTCCTGAGCCCCCTGCTCCCTTTTCAGAGCAGCTGCTCTCTTTTTCAATCATTTTTCCAATTTTTCATTATTGTTTTGTCCCTTCCATAAAGCAGGATGAAAATGAAAGCCCATAAAACTTTCCATCTCTGTGGCATGGATCTATTGGCAGATAAAAACCTGCTACAAATCATTAACCCAAGATGCAGCAAGAGATTCTGCTCGGAGGTGCCAGGGTGACATTGGAGCACAAATCCCTGGAAGTTTCAGACAGCTCAGAGAGTCACAGCTGCTCAGGCAGCTCTGGGTGTGCACAGGGCAGCTGGAAACTCTGATTTCCACAAGGGAATCATTGCTGAAGTGCAGCTGAGTCAAATTCCTGCTCAGAGGAATCTCCAAGGGTTCCTTGTCCCTCCAGGTGATTCCTGTACCTCCTTCCCCTATCTGTGACCTGCCCAGAAAGCTCCTGTTAGGACCTGGCTGCCCTTTTAATTTGGGAATGCTTTGAAACCTCTGGCAGGATTGTTTTGAGGGTGAACTTGTGTAGAAATTCACCCTCTGGATGCTGTGGTTTAAAAAACCCCAGAAAACTCACATTTAACTCTATTTCCTCCCCTGCTTTGTCCACATTTTTCTCAACATCAGCTGTGCACTGGAGCACTTCAGTTTGTGCCTTCATCTCCCCAAACCTTTTCCTGGTATTGTTCCCTTTCCAGGTCTGATTTTTATATGGAGGCTCTACAAGGGCTCTTTGGAGAGAGGAAAGAGGCATTTTCTGCTGCTGGAGCAGCTCTGGCAGTGATTGGCAGGGAGTGTTTCAGTGCTCAGGCTGCAGTCCCTGATTTGATTTCATCCTCCTCCTTCAGAGAGCACAAAATCATGGAAACCACTTGTCTTTAACTGCAGAGGAGCAGCCAGGCCTGGCCCCAATCAGGAAACACTCCAGACCTGTGCTGCAGGGTCTGAACAAAGGGAGAACTTCAAACTGGGGGGGTTGTGGTGGTAATGGAGTTGTTTGTCTGAAAGGGGCACGAAAATGAACTTTGGTGAGAGTGTGGATGGAGCCACAGAATCAGGGATCCATGGAATGGTTTGGGCTGGAAAGGACCTTAAATCTCACCCCTGCCATGGCAGGGACACCTCCCACTGTCCCAGGTGCTCCCAGCCCCAGTGTCCAGCCTGGCCTTGGGCACTGCCAGGGATGCAGGGGCAGCCACAGCTGCTGTGGGAATTCCAGCCCAGCCCCTCCCCACCCTGCCAGGGAACAATTCCCAATTCCCAAGATCCCATCCATGGCTGCCCTCTGGCAGTGGCAGCCATTGCCTGTGTCCTGTCCCTCCATCCTTGTCCCCAGTCCCTCTGCAGCTCTCCTGGAGCCCCTTCAGGCCCTGGAAGCCACAAGAAGCCACCCCAAAACCTTTCCTGACATGCAAAAAGTCATGATCAGATGACAGGAATTACCAAGAAAACCTCCTGCAGATCTCTAGGACATTGGGATCAGGTATCCTGGATCATACTGGATCAGGGATCTTGTATCACACTGGGATACTCTATCACAGTGGATCAATGATCCTGCATCACACTGAGATCCTGTATCACACTGGATCAATGATCCTGTGTCATACTGGATCAGGGATCCTGTATCACACCAGATCTGTGATCGTGTATCACACTGAGATCCTGTATCACACTGGATCAGGGATCCTGTATCACACTGGGATCCTGTATCGCACTGGATCAATGATCCTGTGTCATACTGGTTCAGGGATCCTGTATCACACTGGGATACTCTATCACAGTGGATCAATGATCCTCTATCACACTGGGATCCTGTATCGCACTGGATCAATGATCCTGCATCACACTGCGATCCTGTATCACACTGGATCAGGGATCCTGTATCACACTGGATTTATGATCCTGTATCACACTGTTCTTTTTTTGGAGGAGAGCTGCAATACCAGTGCTCAGTTCCTGCTCTGTGCTGATAAGGAGGGTGTCAGTGACCACAGGATTTTTCCTCACAGATCCATAAATCCCCTCCTGGCCATTATCCCCCTCATCCCCATCCTCACAATCCTCATCATTCCCTGGCTGCATCCCTGCTCCTGTTAAGCTGCACTCGCTCCTTGCTTTGTCCCTCCGGACTCAGTGTTTTACACTTGTCTGCATTAAATTGCATTTGCTGCCTGAGGCACCCAGAGGATGCAAATCCTCTGGAATCAGGGGCATTGTGCCTGCTCCCAGGCAGGAGAGTGGGATATAAATGGATTCTTTCCCAGCTCCACTGAATCCTTTCTGACCAAGCTATGAAAACACATCCAAAGCATTTATTTATTTATTTATTTATTTATTTATTTATTTATCTGAATGTGACCAAATCTGCAGCATTTTCAGGGCAATGGATCCCATCCAGACCCCTGCCATAAATCCTGTACATTCCCTAATCTTTTCTGGGGATGTTTCTTTGCTTATTTCCCAGTCCCCAGGAGGGGAATGTGCTGTGCTGGTCTGTAAATACTCCCTGTAAGCAGTCCTCAGCCTCAGGAGGCTGTAATCTAAATAAATCTGTAAGGATTAGCTGTGATTTTCAGGGGGAAATCTGGGAATAAAGCAGCCAGCAGTTTTCCCAGGGGTCTATGGATGCTTTGCAGGATTGTGTGTTGATTTAATGCTCACTCAGGTGGCTCCATATTGCTGGTGTGGAGGAGAGAAAATTGGAAGGAACAGGCAGCTCCCCTGGAGACTGGGTTTTGTGGAATCCAGCAGCTCCCAGCCTGTCTGGATCATGGCCATAAAAGGTCTGGGCAGCCCTGACTCCCAGATAAAGTTGGGAACAAGGGATTCAGAGTCCTGAAAATGACCATGAGCTTTGTTTTGTGGGTTTTGGATTACTGGCATTGGATTGCATGGCTGCTGCTCACTTTTATATGTGAAACCTGAATCCTAAACTGCCTGAGGTGAAGGAGAATTTTTCTGTCCAGGGGGAGTTGAAGGTTATGGAATGCTGGACAGTAGGGAATTAATAATCAAACACAACTCACCCTCGTGGTGTGGGGAAATCTGGGGTTTGCTCACACCAGTGCACTTCCCTTTCATGGCCTGAAATTCCTTCCTAAAAAGGAATTTTAGTTCAGGGAGGGAAGGGCAAGAGGGGTGATCATGGCCTGAGGTGGCTCCATCCTACAAGAGGCATCTGGGTGTGGATTCACCTTGGAAAAGGAGGAGTGAGGCAGGTCCAGCAGAGCCAGGGATGCTCTGGGGCTGCTGCACAGCAGGAGCTGCTCCTGGCACTGAGCTGGGAGCCCTCAAACCAGGCTTAGTGGGAGCCATTTCACAGTGGACACAAAGGCAGGCCTGGGAGGGACCGCAAGGTCTGTGTGATCCATCCTGCAGCCAGGCTGGGGCACACTGGGCAGGGATTGGAGTGGGATCCATTTGGGATCAGTGTGGAGGTGTTTGCTGGGTGAGCCACACCTGGGCAGCGTTTGGAGCTGGATCCATTTGGGATCCCCTCAGCCCTTCCTGAGGGATGCAGCAGGGATAAGCTGGGAGCGTGGTTCCCCTGATGGCTGTTGTCCCTTTTGTCACCCCGGGACACAGCTGTGCTGGCAAATCTGATCAACATTTTCAGCACCAACTTCCCCCCTTCCAACATGGAGTTGTTCTCTCTGCCCCCCAAGGATTTCCTAAAGCAGTTCTGGAATCCCTGACAGCAACTTGCAATTGTTAATCACCCCCAGTAATTACAATTTCTGTGGGTTCTGCCTCCCCTGCTCCAGCCGGGACAGGAGCTGTTTCATATTTAAACAGTATTAGAGCTGGATTGCTCTCCTGGGGAGCTCCTGGCCTTGAAGACTGAGGTTTAATTCTCTGCACCACTAATTGGATCAGGAAAACAAGGAGGGAGATGTAAGCAAAGGCTTGTAGGGGTGTGAGCAAACATCTCCTCCTGCTCAGGAGCAACAGCCTGGGCCTGCTGTGGCTCAGGAACACAAAGTTCCCAGGGAGATGAGGAGGAGGGAGAGAGGGAATTGGGGGTTATCCCTGGATGTTGCTTCTACAGTAGCACAGCAAGGGAAATAAGTGGGAAGCACCAGTCCAAAGATGACTTTTGATGTGCCCTGGGCTGTAAGATGTGTGTGTGTGCTCTGTCCCCACCTGTCAGAGCTGGGCAGTTCTCTGCTCTTCTTTGGGCAGTTTTCTTTCTCTCTCCCACAGCCAATCCTCCCTCCAGGAGATCTCTGCTCTTCATGGCCACTGAGTGTCCCTGCATGGCTGAGAAAATTCCAGCATCCCACTGGGAGATGCTGCGCCCAGGGCAGGAGCCAAGCATTCCTACCTGGATCCAATCTGAGCCTGGAACAGCACAGCAGCCTTTGCCCACTGCATGCCCAGAGGAGCAGCTTTCTCCTGCCCTGCATTGCCAGAGGAAGAGCAGGCCCATCTGCAGCAGCCCTGGAGCTGCAGAGGAAAACTGCAGCCTTGTGCAGGATCCCTGCTCCAGCAGAAGCACAGCTGGCACTGCAGGAGGGCTGAGCCCCCATGGGATGGGACTGTGCCACCACCCTGACCCACAGGGGCTCAGCGCCGCTTCTGACTCTGGCACAATTTGTATTAGTATTTTTCTTTTTTCCCTAATAAAGATCTGTTTTTCCTATTCCCATATCTTTGCCTGAGAGCCCCTTAATTTCAAAATTACAATAATTCAGAGGGAGGGAGTTTACTTTTCCATTCCAGGAGAGGTTTCTACCTTCCTCAGCAGACACCTGGCTGTTCAAACCAAGACATGATGTAAAAGCAGAAGAATTCCCTGGAAGGGGGAGGTGGGAGAGGCCTGGCAGAGGAGGTGAGGTTGGAACTGTGGTTTCACAGAGCTTTGGCCCTGGAATTGCTCTCAGGGATGACAGGAGCTGTGGGTTTGCCCCACACAGGCTGAGGAAATGCCGTGAGGGTTTGTTTGGATGTGTTTGGGCACCAAGAGTGACAGTGCAGGAAACCCAGCAGGGACACGGAGCTGCTGCGAGCTGAGCACAGCACCCAGCTCCAGAGGCAGCTCTGGAGCAGCCTCTCAGCTGGGGAGACCAAATGTACTCACATTCAGAGCTTTACAGCCATGAGACAGCCCAAAACTCCACTAGGGAAGTGCTGGTAATGTGGGGTTTCTTTTGGAAGTGGAGGAAGCTTAAAGGGAACCGGGGGCAGGAGGCTCACAGGAGGTTTGGGGAATTTAAAGATGTCTTGTGAACAGTTCAGAGTGGATTTTTTACCACTTAGCAGAGCCATAGCTAAAATGTTTCAGCAGAGGGGTAAAACTGCAGTGCTGGAGCTTACAGGAGTGGAGGCAGAGCTGTGCCCCTAAAAAAACCTGAGTTCTTAAAGCCCTTTAACCATCACTGGGTACCATCAAAGGGTTAAAAGCTCAAAAATTCAAGGGGACGATAGAAAGTTTTCCTTGAGGTAGTTGAAATGCAAACAGAGAGGGATTATGGAAGATGTCCCAAGGCTACATGATTGGAAAGAAATTATTCAGTTTTTACTGAGCTGCCTTTTCCCTCTGCTATTTTTGTGGCTTTTTTTTTACATGTGATGATTTATTAAGCAGGGAAGGTCTCATCAGTGTGGGGGAAAAGGATGATTTCAGTGAAGGGCAGATGATGATGATGATCATAAAAACTTGTTTTAAAACTTGGTGCTAAGTGGGCTGGGAGGGATTTTCCCTTGGAGCTTGGAATTTGGGACTGAAATGACTCCTTCTGGGTAAGCTCTGGCTGAGCTAATTTGGGACTGAAATGACTCCTTCTGGGTGCTGAGCTCCTCCTGGCTGAGATTTCTGTGGGCATCAATCTCTCCATCTTGGGAAGTCACTCAGGACCCCTCAGAGCTTCTCCAGTCAACCTCTGCCAGGGCCTCCCCACCAGAATTCCCAATATCCCAGCTAAACCTCCTCCCTTTCCGTGCAAGGCCATTCCTCCTCGTTCTGCCACTCCAGGCCCTTGTAAAAAGCTTTTCTCTGCCTTTCTTGCAGCTGCTTCAGGAGTGGAAGGCTGCAGTGAAGTGACCCCAAAGTTTCTCTTCTCCAGGCTGAATAATAATAGTAATAATTTGATTTTCCCCAACAATCAGGGAAAGCTCTTTGCTCTCAGGCTGTCCTAAGTCTGTCAGGCTGGGTTCCGACCTCCCATGCTGGAGGTGCCTCCTGAGGACAATCCCCAACTTATTCCCTGGAGCTGCAGCTTCCCCTCCACCACCTGCCTGTCACGGAGCTGGCTCAGGCCTAAACATGCAGGATTTGAGACACGGAAGGTGTTGGAGTCAACAAAACCCACGCCCAATTCGGCCACTTGAGTCCTTTTACAGAGCATTTATCGAGCACTTCAAGAGCAAAACTGAAGTTCTGTGAATTTAAGGACCCCCTGTCCCTGCAGAGGGACACCCTCGCAGGTGGAGTTCTGCAGGAGTCAGTGACAGAGTTTGTATTTCTCAAAAAAATCCACTTTGTACATTCTGACCTTTACTCTTAGAGGGAAGCAAAATACAGATTCCAGCTCCTTAACGTGCTGCAATTTGAAGCATTTGTCTTTTCAGGCTGGAGCCAGGGGGAAATTGGTGTTTGGGACACTTAAGGGTCCATTTGTGATGTGTCACAGCAGGACAGAACCTGCTGGAGGCTCCCAAATCCCCTCCTGAATTGAAAAGCTGAAGGTCAAACTTAATTTCCCCCATTCTGCAGCACAGAAGGACTTTGAACCCCCCAGATTTTCAACTTGCAAGGCAAGCAAATTGGATGCCTCTGCTGCATTTGGTCATTTGGAAAGGTTATTTCTGCCCTCTCTGCCTTTCACTTGCTCCTTTTGAGGGTGAAAGTGTTATTCTGTGCTGCAAATGGGCTCCAGGCTGAGATAACAAGGAAAATTTTGGTAGCAATGCATCAGCTGGAAAACAAAGCAGAAATTTGAGGTGTTAAACAGTAAAAGCAAAGGTTTTTATTAAGTAAAATGATGTGTAAAAGCTCTAAAAACAGAGTGGGGAAAGGCCACAAGTCCTATTCTTAAAATGTCTGCTTAGGATAATGGACACATTTCTAGGGGAAACGATTTCCCTGGGAGCTTTTATTCCCAAAAGCAGTTCCCCTCTCAGAGTGGGCCCTGGGTTTGTGCAGTTGCTGCTGTGGGGCACAGGGGACTCCTCAGGATTTGTTCTCCTGCTTTATTTTCCTCCCTGTTCCCACGGAGGGTTACAGAGAGGTGGCCAAGGCTGCAGGTGCTGAGCCAGAGCCTGGATTTGTGTCACCTTCCCTGTGACGCTGTGCCCAGTGCCTGGGTGGCTTTTGGCCACGGGAGTGCTCTGCTGTGGCCACAAGCCCCATTCTTTGGGTGTCCTGTGTTCCTGAGGCTCCCAGGTGGTCGGGGAGCCTGAATTTCCATGCAGGCACCTGGAGCCTCCAGGGATTCCTCTGGGGGGCTGATCCTGTGGTCACTGAGAATTTGAGACTTTCTGTGCTGCCAGGCACTGACCCCCAGAACACTGCACTGACCTGAGGCTGTGGAGAAGCTGCCAAAATGGAATGACAGAACTGGGATTGTGGGTGTGGAGTTTGAATAGAAGTGTGTGATGTCACAAGGTGGGAAACTTAAGAGTTTGGGATTTTAAAATATAGGAATATATATAAAGCAAGATGGAGGTTTTAGGGTGGAGGCTGGTCCTTCTTCCTCTTCACCTTTTTCTCTGTGGGTTTTGTTGGTTTTGTGTAATTGGATAAAAAGTCTGCACTGCAGGGCATGGGTGGTTGGTTATTGGGTTAAAAGTAAAATAATTTAGGTGTCATTTCTTAATTGGACAGTTTATTCCTAAAAGGCCTTGTAGAGAGAGATGGGGCTCCATTTTTAGTGTGCTAGAGTGAAGTGCTGCAGAACTCAGGGTTTCTGGCACTGTGACAGGGTGGAAGTCACAACCTGCAGATTATGAGCCCTGGGAGGGCCAGTGGGTCCCCAGGGAGCCAAGGCTTCCTTGGAGGGCCTGGAGCCCATCAGAGCTCCTTAGAGGAGTCCCTTAGTCCTGGGAGTGGCTGCTGGTGCCAAGGGTGCCTTTGGAGAGGCCGTGGGGATGTTTGGAGTCTGCCCAAAGTTCTGGGGACAGCAGGAGGCTGTGGGTCAGGAAGCTGTTAATTATTGATGATGAAAATGATGATGATGATTTTCAGTGGGAGGTGAGTGAGAACCTTCACTGCTCTTTAGGGCCACTGCTCCACAGGCTGCAGGAGCTGCTCTGCTCCCAGATGGATCCTCCTGGATCCCTGGCAGTGTCCAGGCCTGGGAGCAGCCTGGAATACTGGGAAGTGTCCCTGCCACGGCAGGGTGGAACGCCATGAGTTTAAGGTCCCTTCCAACCCAACCCTCCCTGTGAGCTGCAGGGGTGCTTGAAGGCCCCAAATCCTTTCAGGTGTTGGAACTTTTCCCTGGACAGCTTTGGCTCCCTGGCTGTGCCAAAGGCACCTTGTGCTCCATGGATTTTCCCACCCTGTTTCCTCTGGAGTTGAGATTCCAATGAACTCTGCAGCAGCAGACAGGGAGAAGGAGAATCCTTGCCTCCCCTCCTGAAGCAGCCCAAATTCCAGCTGCATCCCTGCTCCAAGAAAAAACCCCAACTGCTGTTTGCACTCAGCCCGGGTGGTCACCCAGCCCCGGGATGAGCCAGCCTGGTCCCTGTGTCCCCTTCCCTCCCTGTGTCCCCTTTCCTCCCTGCCCTTCCCCAGACCTGGAACTCGCTGGATTTTCTGAGGCTGCTGCTCGCCCTCCCCCTGTGCTGCTGCAGTTTTTCCCTCTGGGGAATGGTTCTATTTTGTCACTGTTTTTATAAAAGTGTCACAGGCTCACACGCTCACAGTGACACTTGAGGCAGTTATTGCCCAAGTGTTTAAAGTGTTCCGAGGTGCTTTTGGGTGCCAACAAAATTTAGTTGACAACATAATAATAAATCCAGCTCCAGCAACACTTTTAATGAACATAAAAGGTCTGACTGATTCCCTTTGCCTCCTGCTTCACCCCAGTATCTCTCTCCTCACTGCTTTGTTCCATACTAAAGACACAATTTATGGGATCTGAAGGATGTTATGAAGATTGTGCAGAATCAGAATGTAAGGGTGTATATGAGATAATAGGGAAATTAGAATAATGTAATTTATAAGATTTCCATCTCTATCATGGCAAAAAGTAGAGCGAATTTTTGGAGCTTTTTAAGACTTTGAACTATGGTACAAAAATCCAATAAAAACTTGAATGGATTAATTTATAGCAAAGCTCCCACATCCCACTATGGGAATGGAAATTCCTGATGGGATCATTAATTACCTGTATCGTTTCTGTAAAATTGCCTCACTCTGAGAGAATTGGAGTCAAAGTTCCTGTTGTTTGTTGGGGTTTGGACTGTGCAGAACAGCTTTTTTTTAATTAAGATGGAATAATTTTCCCAATCCTGTCTCTAATCTCCCCATCAGAGGTAAAATATCCAAAGTCTTCTGTTTAAATTCCCCCCTGGAGAATGGGAGAGGAAGCAGAGTGGTCTCAGCTGAGCTGTGCCATCAATGTCCTGAAAGATATTCGATGTCACTATGGACATGGAAACCACACAGCTCCAAAGGTATCGCCTTGAAACTCTTGGAATTCCATCTCCAAAATCCAGGAGAACACAAAGCTTTGTAGATTTACTTTACAGTGTGATTAATGACTGGGAATAAGTCCCAAAGCCTGATCCTCCAGATAGAAGAATATTAAAAATAGTGATTTATTGTGGCTTCTTGGCTGAACTTAGCTCAGTTTGTGGCCACTCAGCCTGGGAGCTTTGGGGCTCTGCTGGGACTTGTTCCTGTCCAGCAAGTGGGGGGAAAAAATCAGCTTTTTTCCAATGTTTGAAGGTTTTAAAACCATAAAAGAAACCTGGGAGCGCTCAGCCCCAGGGTGTCAGTGAAACCCAGCTGGAGGCACAAGGACAGCAGCTCTGACTCCTCCAATAAATAAATAAACCTTCCTTGCCTTGGAAAGAAGACAGAAGAAGCCAAGTAGGGCCTAAATCAGTGTCAGTGCTTCAATCTGCTCGGGGCTGTGTCCTCAGCTGATGCCACTTAGAGGCCTGTACACCCAGATTAAGCTGCAGTAATTGAAGAGGAGGATCTTTAATTAAGCAGAAAATCACGATCATAAAACTGTTCCTATGGACCTCTTTTAACTGAGCCCTGTCTGAGCGTGCGAGGGTGCCCCAGGAAGTCCCAGGCCCTAAATTAAAAACTCCCATTAGCTCTTCTAATGAGCTTTAAACACCCTTGTAAAAAATCCTTCCCCCATCAGCACATTTTGTTCTCAAAGTGCCTCAGGTTGGGCACCTCGGGGTGGGGGTTGAGCCTCTCCTGCCCCAGCAGCTTCTGCAGCACCTCTGGCTCTCCTGGAAGTGGAGAATGGGTTTTTTCCAGGGTTAATCCCTGCAGCTGCTCCCTGGCTCCCCTCAGCAGTGTTCTCTGCTGACCCCTCCCATGCCCCAGAGCAGCCTTTGCTCCCTCCTGGTTGCCCTGGAGCACTCCTCCCTGTCTGAGCGTGCGAGGGTGCCCCAGGAAGTCCCAGGCCCTAAATTAAAAACTCCCATTAGCTCTTCTAATGAGCTTTAAACACCCTTGTAAAAAATCCTTCCCCCATCAGCACATTTTGTTCTCAAAGTGCCTCAGGTTGGGCACCTCGGGGTGGGGGTTGAGCCTCTCCTGCCCCAGCAGCTTCTGCAGCACCTCTGGCTCTCCTGGAAGTGGAGAATGGTTTTTTTCCAGGGTTAATCCCTGCAGCTGCTCCCTGGCTCCCCTCAGCAGTGTTCTCCTGGTGACCCCTCCCACGGATTTCCAGAGCAGCCTTTGCTCCCTCCTGGTTCCCCTGGAGCCCTCCCTCAGCCTGGACTGAACCCTCCAGAGCTTCTCAGCCAGGTCTGGGGAGGTGCTGCAGCAAAATCCCTCCCTGTGGGATGGAGATACCCCAAACTGGGGTGGGGGGGAAACAATCCCCCAGCGTGGGCACCTGCAGGTCCCACCATGGGGGTGAGGCTGGGGCTGGGGCAGCCTGACCAGCCTGGCACTGGCACTCGAGAGCCCAAATTCAGCAGGTTTGGAGCTCTTCTCCTCCACTTTGCTGCATTTCCGGGGTCTCCCTGTGGCAAGGAGAGTTTTGTTCTGGAACCAGAGGCATATGGCCCTGCTGAAGTGCCACAGGGATTTAGTGCCACCAGCACAGGATCCCAGGGTTCTTCTCCTGCCATAAACCACAGCAGCACCAACAGCTTTTGAGGAGCTGAAAAAAGGAATTGATGGAGCTGTTACAGCAAAAGACAAATTAAAATATCGGCTCTCAATGGGCTCCTTATTTTCCCTCTTCCCTTTGAATTACTTTTCATTTTACTCTTTGTTTCCCTGCATCAGATGATGGCCTGGTCAGCCTGCAGCCGGTGACAGCCACACCTGGGCCCTGGAGGGACTCTGGTGTGGTGGGGGGGAAGCTTTATTTCACCCCATTATCAACAAAGAGCTTTATTTTCCCAGCACATCACCCTTAATCTGGATGTAGGCAGGGGATTGCAAAAAAATAAACCAAAATTAAAGCCTAAGAAGCTGCTGGGGTGTGATAATGAATGAGATACTGCTGACCCCTGAGCTTTCTCTCTCTTCTGGATAATTACAGAGGAATAACTGTATAAATCTTGCTTGGATTTCCTGCCCCGTTTGCTCGTGGAAATGGATGGCTCTGTGTGTTTTCTCTGCAGGCTGGAGGATTGTTTTAATTTAAATACAGCTTTGCTGTGCTTTGCTGTAGCAAGTGGAATTAAAAACGAAAAGAACTTAGGAAGGAGTGGAGAGTGAAGCTTTTCCTGAGCTGGGCTGCTCATCTCAGCAGCTGCTGGGCCTGCTCTGACCCCCCTGTGCTGCTCAAATGCAGCTCCCAGGCAGCTCCTGCCAGAGGGTTTGGGATTTCCCTCTTAAAATCCAAGGAATGGTGTGGAGGGGGCATTAAGGATCATCCCATCTCACCCTCCGCTGCCAGGCTGGCCTTGGGCACCCCAGGGGTGGAGCAGCCCCAGCTGTCCTGTCCCATTTATTCCTTACAGGCAATTCTGGGCACTTTCACTGCAAATTGCTGATTTCAAGGGAGATTTGTGCTGGAGGAGCACGGGAAGGCTGGGGGGCTGCTCCATCCCTGGAAGTGCCCAAGGCAGGGCTGGGCAGGGCTGGGAACAGCCTGGCCTGGTGGGAGGTGTCCCTGCCCAGGCACTGGTGACCTTTGAAGGGTTCCTGTGCTTTGATGAGGTTTTGGCAGCACAGAGGGCCCAGGAATGAGGGATCTGGCTGGGCACAGATGGAATTGGCTGCTGGCTGTGGCTCGGAGCTGCTCCAAGGGCAAGGCTGGAGGAGGGAGCAGACCCAGGCCCTCAGAGGGGTTCCTTTGCTCTCAGCTGCAGCCTCCCCCAGGCTTTGGCAGCCACGGCAAGCCCGTGACCACGGCCTGACCCCAGCCTGGGATCACCTTGGAATGCTTCAAATCCCAGTGCAGGCTCTCAGAGGGCTCCAATTCCCTGCATCCCCACACTCAGCACAGGTACGCAGAATCAAATCTGTGCTCTTCCCATTCTGAGCGGAAAGTGCCTTAATGCAGTTGGATGAAGCACTTTGAATTTACACCTGGAACTCATTTAAATTTTTAAGGTGCTTAAAAGCCCGGCTGCCCATCATTTGTGGCTGCTTCCCTCATCTGGGTGCTGATGCAGGAAAAGATTTTGCACAGGTTGGCCGGGAGAGGCTGGAGAAAGCCTGGTTGCTTTTGTGCTGCTGTCAAGTTTTATTTCCAATCGCTTTAGGGCCTTTTCTTGATTTTTGGAGTTTCAAGTTGCTCATTAAAGCCAAATGAAGTGTTAATGTTTGTGGCCAATGCAGAGGAAAGCTCTGTGAGCATCCATATCCACTTAAAAGTGCTGGAAATCCCTAAAAGCAGGAGAGCACAATTTTTTGAAGTGTTTGATTCTAAGCTCATTTCTTGATTGTGAGAAGCAAATCCAGACACGCAACCCCAAACGGGGCTTTAAAGTGCTGGAAATCCCTAAAAGCAGGAGAGCACAATTTTTTGAAGTGTTTGATTCTAAGCTCATTTCTTGATTGTGAGAAGCAAATCCAGGGTTTGTGAACACAGACACGCAACCCCAAACGGGGCTTTTGAGCTGCCTCAAAGATGCAATTCCTATTTTCATGTTCTGAAGGCCAAGAAAGTTTTTTTTTAAAAAAAAAAAACCTCTCCATAATCCTTTCACATGTTTCTGTTTTCCCTAAAACTTCCCATCTAATCCATATGGCTGGGTCCTGCTGAATTCATTCTATTGGACCAGGAAGTCAGGATCAGCCCACACTGAGTGGTAACTGCAGCTGGCTGAGGGGGAGTTTCATGGAGTCATGGGATGGTTTGGGTGGGAAGGGGATTTAAATCTCACCAGCCATGGGCAGGGACCCTTCCCCTGTCCCAGGGAGCTCCAGGCTCCATCCAGCCTGGCCTTGGGCACTCCCAGGGTCCAGGGGCAGCCACAGTTTCTGCATTACAGGTCCCACCTCGCTCCCAAAGCAGCAGCACAGAGGCTGCAAGTTCCCATTTCCCAACAAAATTGCACCTGCAGCTGGAATTGCAGCTGTGACACATCCCCAGCCCATTTGAGTTTAGAGTGTCTCCATTTAGCATCTTGGAGGATGAGGCTGTGCTGGGATAGGGAAAAGCTGCTCCTGGTCCCTGAGGAAGCTGCAGTTCCCAGGGGACTGAGCGAAGAGCAGGTCTGGAAACACCTTTCACACAGGAGCTGCAATGTTCTGCCCTCCCAGCTGTGTTTGCTCCGTGCTGGAGGAGAAAACTCCTGGAAGCAGGGAGAATCTAAGGAAGTGATGGATGGCAGCAATTCCCAGGAATGAGAGCCCCTAGGAGCTGCACCTGAGCTGCTTTTCGGGGAGGAGAAAGTAAAGATAAAAATGCAGGGCCCAGGGAGGGGAACTTCTCCTGGTTTGCTGCTGAAGGTCCCCAGGCTACAAAAATGCTTCTGTCTGCTCTGAGCCAGCAGCCTGGCATGATCCAAGGCATGCTCCAGAGCTTTTCCTCTTCTTTCCATGTCACAGGCAGATCTGTCAGACCCAGCTGATTCTCTCATTCCCTCTTCTTTCAGGAGGGTTGATTATTAATTTATTTAATTTACATATTAAGACCACAGGTGTTTATGCAGCCATGCCCTTGTTAGGACACCTCACCTGAGGACAAAGGTTACATGTGAAGGGAAGGAAGCCCAAAATCTGTCTGGTGGAAAATGTCTCTCTTTCCCTCAAGCGTCCACTCCTCTGTACCCCCTGAGCAGCTGCTCCTTCCCCAGGGCTGGTGCTGCCTCCTGGCCTGGAGCTGTTCTTCCCCGGGAGCAGCCAGACAGGGAATGGAGCAGGGGAGCCTTGTCCCTGGCTGGGACTGATTCTCCAGCAGTTTGGGGATCTGAGCTTTGGCAGGGGCAGCCTTGGCTCCCCAGTCAGAGCCTCTCCAGTGCTTCCAGTTCTGATGGATTTATCCTGAGGGGGTGTTCCCCAGCTGCTCCATCAAATTGTCCTTTTCCTTCTCCCTCCCTTGGCTGTAATTTGTTGAAAATGGACCAAATCTGGTTCCTTGGTCCTGGGGATGATGTGGCTTTGTGTCCTGCCGGTGGGGGGGGTCCTTCCTGCCCAGCTCCCTCCTGTGCCAGGCAGAGCCATTAAATGTGAATCCTGCTGGAATTCTGGCCTGTGCAGCTCTCTGTGGGCCGTGCTTCCAGCAGGATCTCTGGCTGCTGCCTGGCCCTGGGGCAGCTGGACGTGGCTCCGTGGTGTCCCCAGAGCGGTGCCAGCCTGTGCCCCCTTGGCTCTGCAGCTGAAGCTGCCAGAGAGGAAATTTTCCGTGTTTTTTCCAGCACTCAGAGACACAAAAAGCTCCTGGAGTTTGGAAAGGGAAGGAGCATCTGCTTTGGAAGGATAATTCGGGAAGGTAGAGGGAGAAATCCACCTGCTGCAAGGTTCCCTGTGGGAGCTCTTCCATCTCCCAGTCAGATCTGGCATCACCAGGGTCTGATGGGGAGGGAGGCAGACCAGGCACAGGAATTATGTTGGAAGCTCTGGGAACGCTGCCCTTTGGGAATCTGGCACACAGTGACAAGATGCTGCAGAAGGAGGGCCTTCAAATCCTGCTTCAAGGCCAGCCCAGGAGAGCTGGAGCAGTGCTGGCCCCTGGGATTGGAGGGAGAGAAGGATTTTCTGTCGTGGAGCAGCCCTCCCTCAGCCCCCTTAGGACAGGCTCAGCCCTGTGCCCCCGTGGCTGTGGAAACCTCCCCCAGATGCTCCCAGCCAGGATTGCCTCAAATCCCCTCTGTCCCACTTCATCTCCCAGAATTAGGAGCTGAGACTCCCCTGACCCGGCTCTTTGTGTCTTGAAATGAGATTTTCATGGAAGCAGCAGCCCAGCAAGGGGAGAGTGAAACCCAGCTGATTTGCAGGTAGGATGGCTCTGACCTCCTGGGGTTAAGGGATTGACCAACTTCTGGATAAATTCACTCCATCTTCCTTTCTCCCCCTCTCACCTTTTTTAAAAAGGAAAGCTCTTGTGTTTAAGGGGAACTTTAAATCCATTTCTGTACTCAGTGCCCCCCTTGGCTTTGCTGTTTGTGATCCCAAACTGGGGCTGAGCTAGGAGGGAAGGGCAGGGCTGGGAGAAATGCTGGGCTGGGATCAGAGCAAAGTGTGTCCCAGCAAACCTTCCTGCCTGGGAAGGAGCCCGTGGATCAGCAATCCCTGCTGTGCCCAGAGCACCCTTCCTGAAGAAAAGGAACCCACAGGGGCTCCAGGGGAGGGTGAAGGAGTCCCTGGGGGTCAGGACAGGCCCAGGATGTTGGAAATGTGGTTTCTCCTGAGGAATGGGGATCTCTGGGTGCTCCAAGTTCCCTCCCAGCCCCCAGACCGAGGGCAGTGTCTGCAGGGATTGTGCCCCTGCAGAGCAGCCAGGAGCTCTGTCCATCCCATTACCTCCAATTAGCAGCAGCAGTTTAAGTCCCACATAAATTAATCTGATTGGATTTTGGAGCAGGGTTTATAATAAACAAGCCTGGCACTGTTTACAAGCCTCACTGCAATATAATTCCATTTTTCAGCATGAGCTGAGAGCTCCAGGAGGGGCTGGTCCAGTGGCAGCTTTATTGTATTCAGCAGGGCCTAATGAATAGGGAGCAGATTGTAAAATGTTGTGTATTTTTATGTCTATCCATGCAGGTGAGAGCTGTGCAGCAGGGAGGTCACTGCCTTTACTGCTCTGCACTCCCAGGGAGGAGGCAGGAGCCTTGCCAAGGCTGTCCCTGGGAAGGAGGAGAGGCAGGGCTGCTCCAGCCTGGCAGGGAGAGGCCATGGGAAGGAATTTGACCTTCAGGTCACCTTGGACCAATTCCAGCCCCTGAGTGACCTCCTGGACTCTTTCAGGTCCCCCTGGACCACTTGCACATCCCTGGGTGACCCCTTGGATTGTTTCAGGTCCCCTTGGATCAATTCCAGCCCATTCAGGTCACCCTGGATGAGTTTCTCCCCCCTGGGTGGCCTCCTGGACTCTTTCAGGTCCCCCTGGACCAGTTTTCCCCCACCCCGGGTGGCTCCGTGGGCTGTTGAGCTGAGCTGTGCTGCTGCTTCTCCATCCCAGAGGGTTTCCCAGCCCTCTTAGGTGTGGGATGAAGCTCTGGGCTGGACTCAGCCCCTGTAACCCCCTGATGTCCCCCCAGGTGGGACACGGGACACAACCAGTTTTCCCCAGTGTCCCCAGTTTGGGGCAGAGCAGCCCAGTTTGTCCCTTTGGCTCCCAGGGGAAGGGTTTGGTGACCAGAGCACGAGGGACAGGATGAAGCTGGGCACACATTCCATGCTCGTGAAATGTCTGTGTGGCTGGGAGCAATTCTGAATTCCGGGGGGAAAAGCTGTGTCAGGAGAGAGGGAGCTCAGAGCTGGCACTGGCAGCCTGCAGAGATGTTTCATTCCTCTTTGACCAGGCAGGAGAGAGCCCGGGGAGGGCAGAGCCCTGAGCAAGAAAATGTTCAGGATTTCTGACAGCCTTTGGAGAGGGGCTGGAGGAACAGCAGATCCACAGCCAGGGATTGTACAGAAAATTCGAGCTGCAAATATAAAACCACATAAAATAGTGCTTGGCTGCATGTGGGGTCTGTTCTGGGGAGCATTAATAATGAAGTGATAGGGGATCACAGAGGTTTCGTTCCCCAAGTGTTAAAATAAGAAGCAATTAAGGCTGTTGAAAGTTGCCATGGAGGCAGGAAGGAGGTGCTGGGTAAGGAGAGCTGGCAGTGCAGGCTCCCAGCACTGCTCCCATCCTCCCATCCCCAGGGCTGGGGCAGGGCTGGGGGAGCTCTGTGTGTCTGCAGTGCCTCTGGGGATGGGGGGTCACAGGTGAGGAGGGGGAGCCGTGGAGGGGTTGGGAGATGTCCCTTTCCATCTGCCACCCGCAGGGGTGTGGGGTCAGCTCAGGATCCTTCCCCTGTCCCCAGCCACGACGAGGCTCCCTCAGGGCTCCCACCACCCCCATCCATGTGGGTGAGCACAGAACTGCAGCCTGGCTCTCCTCCTTTTTGCTTTTTTCCTCTCTCCCAAACGTTTTCAAGGCATTGGTTCCGCTGGGTGGAGTTGGTCTTAATTAAAACGAGCTAATTGCCAAGGAGCTTCTGAAGAAGCAAGGCTTAGAGGTGGCCCCAGGGACAGGGAGTGAAGGTCTTTGAGAGCTGTGTAACCCTCAGATCCAGTTTTTGCTGTGTAATCCCTTCCCTGCCAAGCTGGGAATTGAGCAAATTGGCCTCGACCCTGCCTGGAAGCTCCTGGAGAGTTTCTGGGCAGTGGGAGCAGGGAGGTCACGTCTGAGGCAGGAACTGCCTGTGGCTGATGCAGGAGTGTTCCCTGAGCTCTGCAGCCCCTGAGCTGTCCCTGCAGGCTGAGCTGAGGCAGTGCTGGGTGCTGGCACACCCCATCCATGCCCAGCAGCTCTCAGCCCCTGGGTTATCAGGAACTGGGGGCCCTGGGGCAGTTCTGTCACCCAGCTCTGAGCAGGGCCCTGAGTGGGGCTGGCAGGCTGCTGTCACACATTTGGGGACAAGCTGGTGCTGCCAGGGCTCTGCTGAGAGCTCCCCTCGTGTGCAGGCACAGCTGACAACCCCCAGAGCTCCTCCAGCCAGCCTCATCCATTCCCCAGCTCAGGTTTAAAACTTAGCTTTGTAATTCCTGAGCCCAGGTGGGGGTGGGTGCCTTTCCAGGAGGGTACAGCTTTTGTGGTCCTGCTCCTGGAAAATGGCTCTGGTTTCATCTCCAGTGCAGGAATCCCTTCCCCAGCTCACCAAATCCTCCTTCTCCAGAGCTTTTGTAGAACGTGGGTTTGCTTGGGGGCTGTGAGGGAGAGGGGGCTCAGGGATGGGATGAATTTTAGCATCAGAAAATGGTTTGATTTCATCCCTCCCTCTGTCCCAGACTGCTATAAGCTCCAATGTCCAGCCTGGCCTTGGCACTGCCAGGGATCCAGGGGCAGCCACAGCTGCTCTGGGCACCTCCCCTCCTCCCAGGGAAGGATTTCTCTTCAATATCCAATCCAACCCTGCTCTCCTCAGTTTGAAGCCATTCCTGTCCCCCCAGGCCACTGTAAAAAGGCCATGCAGTGATTTCATCCCATTGAAATCCCAAGGAACATTTGCTTTTTCTCCTCTAAAGCTTTGCTGCTGTTCCCTGGGCTCCAGGGACACTCACGGCAGTAGTGACGTGTGGAGGAGGCCAAAATGACTAAAATTGCTAAAAATTGGCCCAAATAACCAGTGCTGCTGGAAAAAAGCTTTCTTAAGGGTGCTGATTTTCAGAGGAGCCGTTTCTGAAGCTGTCTGGGCACCAAACCCTGGCTGCAGGCCCTGTTAGCCCACGGGGCTGTCAGTGCCTGTTGTTAATGTGGCACAGAATTAAATGGGCTCCCAGTGCTCCCAGTGCTCCCAGCCCTCATGGGTCTCTGCCATCACTTATTCCCCCCAGGAAATGCCAGAGTGGGATCAGGAGAGGCTGTTCCATGGGAAAGGAGCTCTGAGGGCAGAGCCTGCAGGATCTGGGAGCAGGGAAGGACAGAGCTCCTTGTCCTTCTTTATCTCCTCCTGGAGAAGGAGCCATCAGGATTAAACAATGTCATCCAGCTTGCCGGGAGCAGGGAGCTGCTCGAACACACATTGTGATTTTCACCTCAGCAAACCCAGCCACAGAGCCGAGGGAGAGGCTGGATCTGCTTCCCATAAAGCCCTTGAGCTGTTTGATGCAGCTGGATCCCTCAGTCTGCGGCTGCAGGACAGAGGGAAGGGAGGGAGGGGATGGATCCAGGGGATGGATCCAGGGGATGGATCCCAGCCCTTCCCAGGGCTCTGTGAGGATGGATCTGAGAGGGATCCATCCCTGGGCTGGGCTGCCCAGTTCCAGTCACTCCAGCCGGGAATGTTTTTCCAGTTCTCTGGGTCTGGGGGGCCTTTGGGGTCGGTTTCCTTTCCCCTCCCGTCCGTGCCCCAGCACATCCCGCCGCGGGTGCTGCCCTCCCGTCTGAAGATGGCACTGCAGCATCTCTCAAGCCCCAATCCCGGGATCAGCAGCTCCTTCCAGCCCCGCTCGGAGCTCTGGGGTGACAGCAGGGACATCCCGAGCCGTGGGAGCAGGGCTGGCTGCTGGGGCAGGAGCTGTGCGGGATTTGCGAGGAAGGGAAAAGCTGGGGAAGACTGCGGATAAAGCTGGAAATAGGGAATTCACCAGAGGAGCTTCTTCCTCCTCCTCCTCCTCCTCCCAACCCCTCGATGCTGGAGCACCTGATCCGTGTTCGAGGCCAAATCCATCACGGGGACAGCCTGGCTCCATTCCTCTGTCTTTGCTGCTCCGGTGTCTGCTGGCTCCCAACTCCCTGAAAATAAAACCGGGATGTGCTGGGAGAGTGGGAAAGGAAACTCGCCCAGGCTGAGATATTTTAAATGACCAGATTGCCAGGCTGCAGGCACTCCTGTGGTTTGCAGCAGCCCTGGGTCGGTGTGTACTGGGTGAGTCCCTGCCCCAGCTCCCCAGTTTCCCATTTCTCAGGGAAGAGCTTTGGTGCAGTCCCAGATTTTCTCTGAATGCCCCCAAACCTTTGTGCAGAGCTGGCCCTGGGCCCTCCCGTCCAGAGGTGAGCCCAGCTCCCTGTGCATTCTCTGGCCCACTTTGAGGGGCTGGTGCTGCTGATCTCTTTGCCACCTCTTTCCTCCCCTGCCAGGACCTTCCCTTGGGGTGCAGCTCCAGCACCGGGAGCTCTGCACAGGCAGCAAATTGACTTCAGCTTCTACCTTGAGCAACTCACACTGAAACAAGGAGAGAAAAGAGGGCAAACACTGATTAAAACCAAGCCTAACCTCTGCAGGAAAGGGGCATCGTGTGATCAGAGCCTCTCCTGCCACGCTCTGCTTCTCCACCACAGAGCAAACAGTTCTGTCCTCACTCGGGATGGGAACAGCTGAACTGTGCGGCCTCAGCCTTGAAAATCGCTGGTTCATCCTGGGAGGAGCAGGCAATTCTCCTGGGAGGGGAAATCACTCTGTCAGCCACGCTCGGGTGGTGCCACATGAGAAGGGTGGTGGGAGGGCTGGGATGGGCTCTGGCAGGATCAGGGGCTGCATTGAGGGCTGAATTCCCAGAGCAGTGTGACCCCGGGGAGAGGTGGTGGCAGCTGGCAGGGTGGGACAGGGAGATATTCCAAGGGATTTTTTCTCACTGAGTGCATGGGATGGGGTATTCCCTCAGAATGATGGGGCTGAGCTGGGGCCATGGAATTCCTTGGGAATCTGTCCCAGCTGGACATGCCCCTCTGTCCATAGAGACTGTGTTTATTCTTCTCTAACTCTGCATTGGGGTGAGGCACATTTTATTTAGAACAGGGTGGATCCCTTTCCAAAGGGAGCTGTGAGATGGTGTGTCCCTTCTCCCATCCATCCATCATCCATCTATCCATGGATCCATCCCCCATCCATCCATCCATCCATCCAACCATACATCCATCCGTCCATCCATCCATCCATCCATCCATCCATCCATCCCTCTCCAGGAAGTCAGAGGCATCCAGAGAATTTGTTTCTTGGAGCTGTCCTTGGAATCAGAGTGGAATTCTGGCTCCAGAATGATCAGGAAGAATCACCATCCCTCGGTTTGGTTTGGCGCTGGAACCCTCAGTATTTCTCTGTCCTTTCCACTGATCCCAACTGCAGACATGACGTGGTGGTGGGATCTGAATTCCCATCCAGCCTCCTGGTTCCCATGGAGAGCCATCCCAAATCATCCTCCTGGCCTGTTAGTGGATATTTATCCCTGATGCTTTTCAGGGATGGCAGCCCTGGGGCGGAATTACGGCCTCAAGTGACCGAGTGAAAGCCACACAGAGATCTTGTACTGATAAAAGGACAAAGTCTGATTTTAAAGAGGCTCCTCCACCTCATCCCCGCCGTTTGTCTGCAGGAGTATTTTCCTTTAGACAGGGAAGGTGAGAAATTCACCTTCAAGAAATCACTGAAGGCTTTAAATCTGAGGCAGAGAAATGAGCTCTGTCTGCGCTAAGCAGGGCCCTAAATCCTGGGGCCAGGACCTGCCCAGAGCCTCAGCCAGTCCAGGCTGTGACTGATCCTGAGATCCGGGCTGTTGGATCGGGGAACGCGGGGAAGGAACGGTATTTGCGTCCCTGGGGCTCCAACACTGGGAATGGAAGTTTTTTTATTTATTTAGCCTGGAAGAAAAGGTTTTAAGGAGGTTCCCACAACAGACTTAAAGCAAGAAAAGTGTCTCTGACTTGAAGTTCTGATCCGTTTGAGGTGTGGGTACCTCTGGAGGAACTCCTCCTGTCACTGTGAGCTCCGATAAATCAGAGTGTGGATAAAGCACGGAGGGAAGGAATTTT
Organism: Passer montanus; assembly: GCF_014805655.1. Lineage (NCBI taxonomy): Eukaryota > Metazoa > Chordata > Aves > Passeriformes > Passeridae > Passer > Passer montanus. Next base: position 3,437,455 of record NW_024371926.1, read on the forward strand.
TTTTCTTTTTTTGCTGTCTTAGGCAAACAAAGACCTCTGAAGCTTTCTCTAATGTTTGTGAATAGGAGATCAGTCGTTGGGCTGGGGTTTTTTTTTTGGGTAAACAAGCAGATAGGCTCCCTCAGAGCCAGGTTCAGACACGTGCAGAGGAAATGCATTTTTCACCTGGAACAGTACAGGGCTGATAAGGCAGGTGGGGGATCTGCTCCTGGGAGGTGTCCTTTGCTGTTTCCCGTGCACATCAGAGCTTTTCAGCCTGGATCACGCCTGTTCCTGGGGCAGGAGCCAGGACAGGGCTAAAGGGAACCTGGATGTGCTGCTGGGCAGCCGGAGCCCTTCCCAGCCCTCAGGAAATCCTCAGCGCTTTCAAACGGGGCTGTTCCCGCAAAAGGGCCCTGTTGTGACAAATCTGCTCTTTCCAGCAGTCAGCTCTGTTATTTTAGAAGAATTAATTAGGAAAGTAGCTAATAAATGATGTCTGAGTCCCCCGAGCCCCCCTGGAGCAGCGCTGCTGGGGTTCCTCACAGCCTTCCTGTGCCTGCCATGCCCTGGCCAAGCCTTTTCCTGCTCATTACCATTAATTCTGGCTGCTGACAGGGCAGGATCATCAGTCAGCACATGGAGCAGGGCAGTGATTGATGCCAGAGCCTGCTGGTGGTGTGTAACAGGCAGGAAGTCCTGTCCTGCCTTCCCTTCTCTCAGCCTCCCAAGCCATTGCTGCATTTGGCTCAGGCTCTGCCCTGTCTCCTTCCCATTAGTGCCACGTTCACTCTGCCTATCAGATCCCATTCCACAGAGCAGGGGCAGTGCTGTCTGACTGGAAAATACTTCCCTGGCTCAGGGAAAAAAGGAGAAAAGAGTGGAAGGCTGGGCCACGAGACTGCTCCCCCCGGAGTCAGGAGGCTCCTCCACAAAAACTGTAGGATGTTGCTCCAAGGTTTGTTTGTTTGTGCCTCTATCTCATGTTTTCTCTCCATATCTCTGTCTTTATTCACAACAGCCATGCCACAGAGGCATCATATTCTCCCTCTTCCCTGATAGGATCTGCCAGCGCAGGAATGTTCTGGCTGAGGAGGTTCCTGAGAAGCTCAGCGCTAATATCAGAGGCCTGATACAGCAGCCAGAATAAAATTACATTTTTCTGGGAAGAAACATTGTTCTGCAAAGAGGAGTGCTTGAGTCAGGGCAGCCAGCAGGGAGATTAGATCTTGTCAGAGGACTCGACACGTTCTGCTGATCACAGGGAAAGCCAAGACAACCAAGAAAGAGTCAAGAGAGGAGAAGCTGTGCCTGGAGAGCTCGGTGTGCCTCAGGTGGAGCTGCTGCCAGGGCAGGGATGTTCTCCTGCTTTTCTCTGGGCAGGGGGGTGTCCAGCTCAGGAGAGGTTTGAGGGGCAGGAACAGGACTTCAGGAAAAGCTGGAGCTGCCTTGCAGAACACTTGGATCCTGTGGGAGTTTCAAATCCAGGTCCTGGAAGGAGCTGAAGTTCTATGCCATGGAGCATTGGCTGTGTGCTGGAGAGGGGCTGGAGGGGCAGGGCACGAAGGGACAGGACACAGGGAATGGCTGCCACTGCCACAGGGAAGGGCTGGATGGGATCTTGGGAACTGGGAATTGTTCCCTGGCAGGGTGGGGAGGGGCTGGGCTGGAATTGCCAGAGCAGCTGTGGCTGCCCCTGGATCCCTGGCAGTGCCCAAGGCCAGGCTGGACACTGGGGCTGGGAGCCCCTGGGACAGTGGGAGGATGGGATGGGATGGGATGGGATGGGATGGGATGGGATGGGATGGGATGGGATGGGATGGGATGGGATGGGATGGGTTTTAAGGTCCCTCCCAGCCTACTCCATGGTTCTGTGCTCAGTTCTAACCCAGAGCAGAAGGCCCAGGGGAGATTGAGAGCTCAGCTCAGGGCACTGGGATCAGGAGAGAATTCCAGCAGGGTGCAGGAGCTGGCTTGGGAAGGATCCTCCTGCAGGGAAGGAAACCTGGGGAACCTCTCAGTGCTTTTAGCACAAAATGCAATGAGAGATGCAAAAGCTGCTTTTGCAGGGTTTGCTGATTCTGCTGGGAATATTTCACAGAGCTACAAGAGGGTAAAACTCACCTCTTAAATCTCATTTTTAAGCTTGAAAGCCTCTTCTCTCTTCACCACTTTTTATGGATATGAGGGTTAAATGAGCAGTGATTTGTCTTTACTTTGCCTTTTGCCAGCTTGGAGTGGAGCAGTGATTTTCTGGCTGCAGGGGAAGGCTGTTCTTTATCCCCGTGAATTCCTCCAGTACGGGGGAGATTTTGGAGAAAGGGGGGGATCAGTAACTTTGCAATTCTGAGTTTTTGGGACGATGAGACCTTTTCTTCTTCTCAAGTTCAGCTGAGGCCTGAAAGTGAGATCAGTCAACTGGGCCTCAAAAAAACCCTAAAAACCAGAAAACAAACCCCGTGAAAGGCCTGAAAGCAAAACCAGCTTATGCCTAAAATATCTTCTATAAAATCACACAAAGATGATGTTATTTTTCATGATAAAATCACAGATTTTCCTGAGTTGTCTCATGCAAAGGGGAGGTTTATCGGGTGATGGCACGGGCAGAGCTGGGTGACAGCTTGATAAATCCTTCTGGGAGGTGTGTTTGTCCCTGTCCACCCCAAGGAGGAGTCAGGGGTGGAATGTGCTCACCTGGAGAGTGAGGGCACCTCACCCCTCACACTGCAGGAGGAGGTTCAGGACAGGGCTCCAGGGTCCCGGGAAAGGTTAGCTTTCCCAGAATACAAATGCTACACCCCTGAAAGCATCGTGCTGTTTACTGCCCGTCCTGGGTTTAAATACCAGAATCAAAGCCCAAAAAGTGAATTTACTTATGGAGAATATGTGACTGCTGCGATCTGGAAACAAAGAAACCACCAGGTCTGAGACAGCTTCGTCTGAGATGTAAGAAAAGCTGTTAAATATCCTCTTTAATGGGCCAGGGAGGAGGATGTGTCTCCTGACAGCTCCGGCAGGACCATTTCTGAGGGCAGTGAGCTGTGAAAGACTCGTGGTTGCTCCCATTTAGCTGCTCTGGAGAAACATGAGCGAGCAGCTCCCTCTCCAAAGGTCACTCAAAGCCAGGACAAGCGGCACAAACTGGGATTGCTGGGCACACACCTGCCCTGGGCTGTGCCTGCCCCCGGTCTCCCTGCTGCCAGAGCAGCCCTCGGTGCCTCTGTGCTGCAGCTGCTCCCGACCCTGGCTGATTTATGGGCACAAATATCAGATTTTAATGACTGCAGAGCTGACAGGTTTTAAGCCTGCTCGGTTGTGCCCTGGGGGATGAGGATCTGAGGGGAGAGAAATGTGCAGCTTTGCTCTGTCTGGTCCAGGAGAGCAAAGAGAACCCAAAGAGCAAAGCTAAAATCTTCTTTCAGTCCCTGCTGTGTCCTTTCTCTGCTGCTCCTCCTGTGCTGTTTCCATCACTGTGACAGATGAGCAGTGCCATGGGTGACTCTCACAATTAAAAGGCAAATATCCTGTACCTATGTCAGGAGAAGTTTCATAGATTTATAGCTATGTTTTACCCCCTTGTGTTGTTACCAGGGGTGCCCTGGGTTTGGGACATTTGGGAGGGTCACTCGTTACCATGGCAACAGCTGAGCCCCAGTCAAGGTGTCAGGCAGTGATCTCAGCCCTGGGCAGGGAAGGAGGAGCCGATGGACAGAACTTTGGGAGGGCCAAAGGGTTAAAAGGGGAAACCTCCATGGTGTGGGTGAGCACATGGTGGGGAAATCCTCTGCTCCTGGTGCTGTAATATTTTCTCTGTTCAGTCTGCTGTTGTGTTTTTGATAAGGTTTAATAAACCTTTACTTTTTTTGGAAGTGAGGATCATTTCTCACACTCACTGAGCCATGGAGTCAGGAACAGCTGGGTCTTAACCTGGGAGCAAGAATGCAGGGAGAGTCCAGGAGCTGCTGCTGATGCCCTAAAGAGCCTAGAAATGAAACAACTCCCTTTGGAGGTAATATTGCTGTAGGAGGTAATTCAAGGGCTGCTCTTTATTGGAGGCCTCCAGGGGCAGACGTGGGAAATGTCCACAAAATGCCCACCCCAACAGGGTGAACACAGTTTTATAAGTTTACCAAATGTGCATAATTGACAAAAATCACCCACTGGAGCCATAGAAGGTGAGGTCATCTCACCCCTTCTAAATCCTTCACCCTCAGACATGAACTAAACTGTGTTTAAGAAAATATGTCTTGAAGCACTGGTTTGGGGCCCGGGCTCCCAGAAAGAGCCAAGGCTGGACAGGGCCCTTGGGATGTGTTTTGTCTTTCTGCCTAGGGAAAAGTACTGGGAAAATGAGCCACAGATACAGCAAGCCACAGTGCTACAAACACATGTGTAAAGAATACAGAGCATACAGAAAGGAAAACAGCAAAAATCATTCAGCATCACGGCTTCTCAGGCATGGAGAGGAAAGGAAATTTCCACAGAATGACCTGGAGTCATGGCAGGAGGGATGCTGCAGAGCCAGGGTGAAAAACCAGGAATGGTTTCAGCTGGGTTCAGGAGGAGTCCATGGTTTAATGGTTCCTGGGGTGGGCTGCAAAATAAAATTCTGTGTAACTCAATGGCTGTGGCCAAGCTGAAGGTATCCCAGTGGAGACATCAAGAATCATTTTCTCTTGGACTAGTTTCATTCCACTTTTTCTTAGTCAATTAACACCCCATTAATATGAACCGGGGAGGAGCCTGGCGGGCCCTCTGCTTACCCAGAGATGATCAGGAGCAAACCGTGCCATTCATCATCTTCCAAGGGGCACCAGATGCTTCCAAACCCTGAGCAGCACTGCTGGTTTGGTTTTTAAATGATTGCATGCAATTTTAGAGCAATTTGCAGTGCAATTAAGGCTAGTTAATTAACACTTTCCATGTCAAACTGGGTTTGTGCTTTTAATCTGGTGCTGACTGGGGGGGTTGAGCCCAGGAGCTGTTCTGCAGGGGCAATGGGCATCTTCACTGGCCACGGTGAAACCAAGCCCTGCCAGAAAGGCCCCACTGAGACCTGCTGTGCTGCAAAAATGGGTTTGACAGCATTCAATTATTCCACTTAATTTCTGGAGAAAATGTGGTACAATGGCTCCTCCCTCTCATGTGTGTCCATGGAAGAGCTTTCCTTATTTTATTGGGAATGGCAATGCTGAGTTTTGTTACATAATCCCGATGGGCAGAAACCTTCACACCTCTGCTGGTAATCCAAGGAAGATCTGCTGCAATGTTTGTTTGGATGGGATTTCCTCGGCGAGGTTCCCCTCCTGTGCTGGTTTATTTAACACAGTAACTGGTCTGGTCTGTGGCTCCAATGAACCTTGTCAGGCTGGGCTGGACGAAACCCAGTTCAACCCCTCGGGGCTGGTGTGGGCTGTGTGGCACACACAGAGCACAGTTGCACACCCAGCAGCTCCATGTGAGGCTGAAAATGTGGGAAATCTCCCTGGGCAGGGTTGGGGCTGGAGCAGAGCCCGGGGTGGAGCAGTCTGTGGTGGCAGAGCCCCTCCCTCAGCAGCCATGCAGGCACTGGAACCTGCAGCAATGCATTCTGTTCATCTGCATCTTAATGTCAGCAGCAAGATTTGGGAGGTTTTGGTGTTTATAAGGGAATTTATTTCCCTCTGAGAAGCCTTTTCTATGCTTATTCTGTAGATTTGGTCCAGGCCCAGCTCTGGCTGGCTGTGAGCTTTAGTGCCACCCTTCCAGCAGTGACAACAGGCTGGAACAGCATTCCAGCCTCAGTGTTCCCTGAGACCTGCTCTCCATGCCTCCCCACCTCGCCCTCCCTCAGCCAATAAACCCTGCACCTTAAGGAGCTCACAAGTGAAGGTGAATATTGAGATCCTTTCCCTACTCCTTTGCCCAGCAATTAGCAGTGATTAATAAAGTCAGCAAAGGCCCATCCTCTCTCCACACACCTCCTGTAGCTCCTCAAACTGCTGGAATCCATCATCTGGAGCAGATTGTTGGGACATTTAGCAGAGGAGCAGAGGTAGCTGGAGGAGTCACCACCAGGTGCATCCCAGCTGTGACAGATGAGCAATGCCATGGGTTTGTTTTTGTTAAGGTTTTTCTGTTGTATTTTTGTTAAGGTTTTAATAAACCTGTTAAATTTTTGGAAGTGAGGATCATTTCTCACACATCTCCTTGTCCCAAATGTCCCTGAGGTGATGCTGCAGCTCCAGCCCAGCCGTGGCTCCTGTGCACCCAGGGAATGCATGGCAGGCAGCTGGAACATTCCCAAGTGCAGGTTCCACACCAATAACTCTCCCTAGAGCATAAGGATGATGCTGAAATAGGGGGATCCCTATGGTAACATCCCCAAAAGAGTTTGTCCCTCAGTGTTTGGGCAGTTTCCTGTTCAGAACTCATTGTTTGAGCCCCTAGCTCAACATCCAGGGAAAAGCAGGAGCTTAATAACCCCCTTGGCAGGAGGAATGCCAGGTTTGGTGGTGTGGGGAGGATCTCAGGATGTTTGGGTTATTGATTCAGGCCACTCAAACACCCCTGGTGTGACAGCTGGAGAACCTTCCTGAGAATTAAATCATTAAACAGCCCTGAGAACTGAGGCCAGGCTGGGGAGGAGCTCAGAGGCTGTAATTTGGGATTTGGCTGCTGCTGTGGTTGGGTTCAGCCCAGCTGAGTGAGGCACCAGCACCGTGATGGCAAAGGGGCATCCCAGCTGGTCCTGAAGCAGCAAATCCTGCCACAAGTGAACTGCTCATCCTCAGGAATGCCACCAGCCCAGCCTGAAGTTCCCAGCTGGAAATGCCAGAGCTGAGAGGACGGGGCTGAGCACAGGGAGCTGGGGAGCAGCAGTGCCTGCAGGCTCAGCTCCACGGGAACCCAGCACTGCCATTAACAATCCTGCTGCTCCTTGAAAAGGGAGGAGCGGGATCAAACTGTCATTAGCTGAATTGGGCAGCAAATGCAGGATGAGAGCCCAGGCAGTTTTTAGTAGGTCAGCTATCTATTTAAAGTCATTTGAATTATCTCAGGATAATTGAAATCCAGTGTTCATTCATTACTCTCGCTTTCGGGTCTTAAATGATTATATCCATAGCTCTGCCTCACATTTATCTGGTGGCCTCGGAGCCCTTCAGCTTTGCTGTCTGGAGCAGGTCACAGTGTTATTTTCCTTCAATTACACCGTGTGGAGGCCCAGGTTCTCCAGAGGCAATTGGCTTGGCCGGGTGACAGCTGGAAGGGGAGCGAGTGCCCTGATCTCATCTGGGGCTGGACGCGCTCAGCCCTGCAGCTCCACTCTCCTTCCTCAGTGACAGACCCCTGTGGGTGCTGCTCTGCCTCCCCAGCAAGCAAAGCCATCGAGTGCTGGGATTGCCTTTCCCAAGGCACCATTAGCAGTGGCTTTCGAGGAAAATGGGCAGGGTTGGATGTTTGTGGTACTGGTCACTGGGACACAGGTTCTGACAGCCAGGTTGCACCTGAAGGTTTTGTTTCCCTGATGAGAGGACTGAAAGCAGTCACCTTTTGATTTATTCCACAACAGGTAATTTGTGCCATAAACCATATTCAGGTTTTATTGGCGACTCCTGAAAGGGAGCAGTGAAGGAAAAGGAAGAAAATCAGCTCCTATCCCAATGAACTGCAGCTGGACAGGGGAGGCATTCTCTGCACACCCTCTGTGCCCCATCCCTGTAAATCCCCTTGTGCCCCCACCCTGGGCTTGGGGCTTGGAACACAAGCCCTGTGAGGAACCACTGAGGGAGCTGGGGGTGCTCAGCCTGGAGCAAAGGAGACTCAGGGGTGCCCTCATCACTCTGCACAGCTCCTGAAAGGTGCCTGTGCTCAGCTGGGGCTGGGCTCTGTCTCCAGGAACTGACAGAACCAGAGCACACAGCCTCCAGCTGCCCCAAGGGAAATACAGGCTGGATATCAGGAAAAAGTTTTTCACAGAAAGAGTGATAAAGTTCTGGAATGTTCTGCCCGGGAGGTGGTGCAGTCACCATCCCTGGGTGTGTTTAACAAAGCCTGGATGTGGCACTGGGTGCCAGGGTTGAGTTGAGGTGTTGGGGCTGGGTTGGACTCGATGAGCTTGAAGGTCTCTTGCATCCCAGTGATTCTGGGAATTCTGTGAATCCCTGCACAGTCCCCCTGTGCCCCATCCCCGCACAGCCCCTGGGCCACAGGGTGGAATATTTTCCTTTGGTGCCACCAAGAGCACCACAGCCACCTGCAGCAGTGGCACAGAGCAGCAGGTTCTCTCTGATCACTCAGTTCACTTCTTTTTCCAGGCCCATCTTTGGGGCTGCTGCATCTTTAGAGGGTCCAAAGAGGAAAATCTCTGCTGCCAGAGTTGGGAATCCATCAAGGAGTGTCCGGAGTGCAGGGAAACCTCTGGAGTTGTCCCCGGAGATGCTCAGCCCCATAAATGAGCCCTGCTGCTGAGAGAGGAGCTGGGTTTTCACCAGCTCAGCACTCCTGGGGGCTGTAGGAGTGCAGGGGGTCTCAGCACAGGGTGGTGATAGATCCGGCCCCCTCCCCACATGTTTGCAGTGACAGTGGCAGTGACAGGGACAGAGACATGGCAGCAGGAGCTGGGAGGGAGACGATGCTTTAGCTTCAATTTGTCTCACACAGTTTATGGAGAGGGAGGGGAAACACTTTTAAAAATGGATAGAGAGAGTGATTTCTCTTTTCTTCACTTTATTACACGAGCCTGTGCCATCAGGGGAATCTGTCACTTGTGCCATCAGGGGAATCTGTCACTTGGGCCATCCTTCTCCTTGTCACCCACGGCTCGCCCGGGAGGGGAGGAGGCAGCTGGGTGTGCAGACTGAGCTGCTGCAGGCTCAGGGCTGCTCTGGGCCTTCGACTCCTCTCTCCTGTTTTTTGGTTGGGTTTGGGTTTTTTGGGGGCTGGGCGTTTTGTTTGTTTGGGCCTTTTTTCCTGGAAGGGAAACTAGATTAAATGTTTTATTTGAATTTCAGCAGATGGAGATGATGTAACTCAGGCAAGGTCTGTCATTCCATTCTCTGTCATTCCATTCTCCTGGAATGCCACAGAGATCTGGTGCTGCAGCGATTTCCCCAGCAGGCAGGACAGGCAAGGGGATTTTATTCCTGAGCTGGAGAAGCTCTTGGTACTCCTGAGGCTGGGGAAGGGTCCTTTCCTCACAGGTTTCACTGGAGCTGATCCACAACTCTGGGGCAGTTTGTCCTCACGTCCAGGAGCTTCTCAGCAGCATGAGGAGATATTTGTTACTTTTTGTTACCTTTTTTGTTACTTTTTGTAATAGTTAATTACTTTTTGTTACTTTGTTATTTTTTCTTCCCTCAGAGATGAGAGACACAGATTATTTATCTATATCTATATCTATATCTATATCTATATCTATATCTATATCTATATCTGTATCTATATCTATATCTATATCTGTATCTATACCAGTAGTTAGTGTTATGCCCAAACTTGGGCTCTTCCTGAGTCTGAAGTTTATCTGACAATGCAGGATGTGGCTGGAGGGAGCCTGTGCTGTCCCCGGGTGTCTGTCTGTGGTGTGGGTTTGTGTCTGTCCATGGTGTGGGTTTGTGTCTGTCTGTAGTGTGGGTTTGTGTCTGTGGTGTGTGGTTTGTGTCTGTGGTGTGGGTTTGTGTCTGTCTGTGGTGTGGGTTTGTGTCTGTGGTGTGTGGGTTTGTGTCTCCATGGTGTGGGTTTTTGTCTGTCTGTGGTGTGTGGGTTTGTGTCTGTCCCTGGTGTGGGTTTGTGTCTGTCCCTGGTGTGGGTTTGTTCCTGAGCTCAGTGTCCAGATTCCCTTCAAGGACAGGAATGGGATAAGAACAAGAACAGAAACATAGCTGAGAAAATGCCATTTGATTGAACTTTTGAGAACCCCTACACCTTCCTTCCCTCTCCTCAGGTCTTTCCACCTTTGTAAATTCTTCTGGTGCTGAAAGCTTGGACATGAGAGAGGAGGAGATGGTTTCTGGAAGGGATGGATTGAGCAGGAGGGAGTCAGAGGTGTCCTGCTGTGCCAGTGCTGGCATTTCCCCCTGGATCCAAGGGACAGGCTGCCCCTGAGCCACGTGAGCCAGCCCAGGACTTCTGCTGGGCTTTGGGTCTGGTTCTTTGGTTTGTTTTGACTTTTTTTAATGGAAGATTTAATAAGGACTCCAAAACCCCGGACAGAAAAAGCGAGGGTTTTTTCCTGCTATTGCACAAGAAATGAGAAGGTTCATCCTTGAGGGGTTCAGGCTGTTGTGTTCATTTTTCCAGCTGTTGGGAGTATTTCTGTTTATGGGAATCTTGAGTCATGTGGAAGTGTTGTGAAATGTCCATGTGACCCTCTGCTCTCCCACGCTTCATTCATCCTCACAAAAATCCCAGGAGGGTTTGGGGTGGAAGGGACCTTAAAGCCCATCCAGTGCCACCCCTGCCATGGCAGGGACACCTCCCACTGTCCCAGGTGCTCCCAGCCCCAGTGTCCAGCCTGGCCTTGGGCACTGCCAGGGGCAGCCACAGCTGCTCTGGCAATTCCAGCCCAGCCCCTCCCCACCCTGCCAGGGAACAATTCCCAATCCCCAAGATCCCATCCATGGCTGCCCTCTGGCAGTGGCAGCCATTGCCTGTGTCCTGTCCCTCCATCCTTGTCCCCAGTCCCTCTGCAGCTCTCCTGGAGCCCCTTCAGGCCCTGCCAGGGCTCTGAGCTCTCCCTGGAGCCTTCTCCTCTCCAGGCTGAGCCACCCCACCTGTCCCAGCCTTTCCTCAGACCATAGCACCATTTCCGGAGCCTTGCTCTCCCTGCCCTTCTGCATTTCCCATTTTTGTACCAAACAGAAGTGAAAAGCAGAGTGGGAAGCATTTGAAATGCAGCTTGTAACTCCCAAACGATTCTCTGGGTGGGATCTGAGCCCATCTCGTGCCCTGTGCCTCGCAGGCTGGGTGACACCCTGGCATCTCCATGGTGACCTGGATGCAGCCACACAGACCAGAATTCTCATGAGCTGGGCAGGCAGGGCTGAGATCCAACTTCTCCCCATGACAAAGAAAAATGAAACACATCAAAATTGACTTTCATTCCAGAATAAAGGGAAAAACTGGTTGATTTGGTTTGGATTTTTTTTTTGTGCTATTGATCTGGGGCGATGAAAAGCAAAGGATATTGTGGGGGTTCGTGTCACTGTGGTAATGACATCCACCTCCACTCAGAGATATCGATCCTTCCTGAAGGATTTCTGTGCTTCATCACAGAGCTCCCAGTGCCCAGGGCTCATCAGGGCCTCAGCAGCCTTTGAAAAGCAGATTATCTCCAGGACTGCAGCAAGCTGTGGAATTTAGGAGGCAATTATTTTGATATGTAAATAAGGAGGGAGAAAGGTATCAGTTTTAAAACTCTATCAAGGCCAAAGATAAAAGAGGTTTCTCATCTACTCTCTAATAATTGTTATTTAAACAGTGCCCTTGGCGTGGGATCCCTGGCTGTTTCCTCAACTAAGTGCAGGAAAAGCCACTTGTGCCATTCCCCTGAAGCAGGGAAGAAGGTCATGTAATTCACTCTGCAATGGCAAAAAGATGGTGGTGAAATCTCTGTGGAGTGCCCTTAATGGCTTCGCAGATTATTAATGAGCTACGGAGCTTCTCCAGCCCAGTTCCTCAGGTTTAAATCCAGGCTCTGGCAGCAGCTGGGAAAAAAAACCCAGGAAAAGGAGTTGATATTCTCAGCTCAGCTCCTGGAAGACGAAAAGCTGCACAAGAGTTGGCACTAATTAAGGCTGGGCTGAATTCTGAAATTCCAGAGCCAGAGGAGCCAGGGAGTGAATTCCAGCTGTGCTGGATGAGTCTGTCTGCACAGGGGTGGGGGCCAGCTGTGCCCTCACCTGAGCATCATCCTGATCTCACCTGAGCATCATCCTTGTCCCACCCATGCCCTCACCTGTGCACTCACCTGTGCCTCACCCTGGGGCTCAGCATCCCTTGCTCTGTCCCCTCTGTCACCCCCTCCTCAGAGCAGCGCTGCCCTGTCACTGTCAGCAGGTTGGAAAAGGGTGGGAAAAGGAACCTGGACGCAGCAGGGAGGGAGCCAGAGCAGGATTCATTCCCTGAGCCTGTTCTCTTCTGTCCTACCTCGAAATCCCTGCAGGGGATTTCTGTGCTCGGGAATACTTGGGGGATCCCCTGGGGTGTCCTGGATCCTGCTCTGGGAGATTTCCCAGCAGTGACTCCCTCCTGGTGTGAAAAATAATTCAGATGAGGAATAAAATTCAGTCTTGTACAGAGAGCTTCTTTTGCCAGTGGCCCTGAATCCCCAAATCCCTGCATCCCCAAATCCCTGAATGCCTGTGGCTGGGCTCAGGCCAGGCTCCAGCTCCCCTCTGCAGAGGTGAAAGGACACCAGGATGGATCTGCAGCACTGAGGTCCCTCAGGTGCTCCAGCCCCCCCTCGGGGGTCCCTCTGTGTCCCCAGGGCTCTGTCACTCAGCTCTGCTGGGAGAAGAGCAGACAGAGCCTGGGGCTCTGTAGGGATCCCATTTTTGAGTGTCCCTCCCCCAATTTCGGGGTGGTTTTTGGGGTTCCCGCTCACCTTTTCGGGCCCTGTTTTGGGATCTCTTTTTAGGCCCCCCTCCCCTTTTTGGGACCCCATTTTGGTGACCCAATCCAAAACTCCCAGCTCTCCAGAGTCCCTTGGCACCGGGAGAGGTTTCCAAGGGATCCCAGACATGTTGGGAAAGGCTGGAGTATGGGAGCATCCCCTAACTGGCCACTCTGACCCTATAAATGCTGCCTTTCCTTGGAGCCTTTTATCTGCGAGGAGAGATCATTAGCTGTAAAATCAATCCATCCATCCATCATCCATCATCCATCCATCCATCCATCCATCCATCCATCCATCATCCATCCATCCATCCATCCATCCATCCATCCATCCATCCTTCCATCATCCATCCATCCATCCATCCATCCATCCTTCCATCATCCATCCATCCATCCATCCATCCATCCATCCATCCATCCATCCATCCCTTCTCTAAAAGCTGCTGCCCTGCTCGAGCCTGGGCAGTGCAGCAGGAGATGGTCCCAGCTCCCCTTTCTCCATTAATCTGCTTTAATGCACCCAGGGCTTTCAGGATTTCCAGTTAGTGCTCCTTCAGTCATTGCCTCATTTACAGAGAGGCAGAATCTCAGCTCAGGCTCACCCAGCAGGGCTTGGATTCCAGCTGGAGGAGAAGGGGGACTGATGGCTGGGTCAGGGGAAATCCCTTGGACAAGGGGGGTTTCTGGCTGGCAAGGGAACACAAATGTTCCTCAGCCTGCAGAAGTCAGAGCCAGGCTCCTGGGAAGCCCTGGGATTTGTTGGGAAATCATGGTGTTCAACAGCATTTGCAGCTTCTTCCAACTTGACATTTATTTTGTGGAGCTTTATGCAGCAGCCACTTCATCCTGCTGAACTGAAGCCTCCCCAAATGAAATATCATCTCTGAGCCCTTTATGGACTGTGGAAAGGAGCAGGATCCACACCTTGGGAATGGATCCTGCCTGGGAAGGGTGGGAGGTGACTCTGGGGTGGCAGAGGAGTCCTCCCCATGTTGGGAATTAATCCTGTGCTGACATTGGTTTTTATCAGCATCAGCTCAGTCCAGCTGGGGCTGGTGCTGGGCAGAGATTTCCCTGGGAGCTCGTTCTGGGCAGGCAGCAATATCGGCCAGGAGCTCCTGCAGGATGAGCTGTTAGTGCTGGGCTGCAGCAGCGGGGATGGGATTCAGCAGCCCCCGCCCTATCTGGGTATTTCTCACTTCCACTTGAATTCTGCTCAAGTTTATCCTGAGTTTCTGTGATTTTATGACCTGGCTTGCAGGCTGACTTATTAAAGAAGACTCCTGCAGAGGTCAGGATGTTGGAATCGAGGTCTTGCAGTGTTTTGTTCTCTTTTGCCTCAATCCAGACCTCCCACTCTCACCTGGAAATGTGCAGCTCTTCCCTCCCTGCAGCTCTTTGGGGCTTTGGCATGGGTCAGTGGAGCATTAAAAAATATAAATACAGCTGTAATATTGGGATTTTGGGAAGCTCCATCCTGACTGGGAAGGAGGAGCTGAAGGTGGGATCAGCTTCTGGGCCGGAGACCCAGTCTGGGTCTGTGCTCTGGACATGCTGAACTTGGGATGAATTTTGGATTGAGCAGCTTTAAAAGTTAATGGGATCCAGGATAACACAGAGCAATCCAGCCATGGAGAGTGGAGCAAGGCTCTGTTAGTGCGATAACAGTGTCTTAAATTTTTTTTTTAAAGCCCTCAAAGGAAAGAGTTGCTTTGCTTTGCTTCTGAAGCGAAGGGGAGCAGATTTTCCTGCTGATGTCCCAAAGAGCTGCCTGTGCTCTTTCCAAGCCTCAGTCCCCCTTTTTCCAGCACTTTGTTGTGTCTGTTTGGACTGAAACATCTCCAGAGCAGAGACAGAGGGGGCTGGAAGGGGCAGTGCTGCCCTGGTCTGACTGGGGGTGTGGAAATGGCTCTGAACAACCCACCCAAATTCCAGGGCCTGAAGGGGCTCCAGAAGAGCTGCAGAGGGACTGGGGACAAGGATGGAGGGACAGGACACAGGGAATGGCTGCCACTGCCAGAGGGCAGCCATGGATGGGATCTTGGGAATTGGGAATTGTTCCCTGGCAGGGTGGGGAGGGGCTGGGCTGGAATTGCCAGAGCAGCTGTGGCTGCCCCTGGATCCCTGGCAGTGCCCAAGGCCAGGCTGGACACTGGGGCTGGGAGCACCTGGGACAGTGGGAGGTGTCCCTGCCATGCCAGGGGTGGGCTGGGCTGGGCTGGGCAATGGTTCCCTGTTTCCCTTAGAGCTGTCCCAGCTCAGAAATCAACCCTGGGGCACAGGGTTCATCTCATTTGGAGTGATTAATGCCCCCAAACTGCAAATAATGCCCAGGGGAAGCAGGGAAGGAACCCTGTCTGTAATTGAAGACAACGCCCGAGGGCTCTGTCCCGTCCCTGTGTCTGCACGTGCCAGGGAGGATTGCAAAGGGCAAATGCCCACAGCCCATGGACTGACTGCCCCCGGAGGTGCTTTGGCTGCTCTTCCATCCCACGCTGACAATTGAGCTTCTTGAGGAAATGAGCACTGCAGACATGCAAAAAAAAAAAAAAATCTTATTACCCTTATGTAAGCTGAAGGAATTAATTAAATAAATGCACAAAAATATCCTCTGAGGAAAACAGAACAGCCAGCCCAGATCTCAATTTCCTGAAATTGGCTCCAGCACCAAGTGGGGCCTTTCCAAGGCTTTACTCCTTGTAGGAAACAACTCCAGAGAGGGGAGAGGGAGGAAGTTTACCCCCTGAGGCTCTGCTCTCCCTCTCTGCTGGGGTGGCAGCTTCCTATTCTGAGTTCCTGGACATGAAGGGATGAAGGAGGGAGGAATGAGCCCCAAGGGATTTTTCAGAGGGAAATTGGATCAGCAGGAGGGATTCACAACCCCTGCCTGCTCTGTGAGGGCCGAGAGCACAGCAAAGGTTCTCCTGGGATTGCTCCATGGGCCCAGCAAGGAGCTGAAGGGACCCCCACGACCACCCCAACCTGCCAGGAGCCTCTGCAGCACAAACGGAACCCAAGGAGCTGCTCCTCCTCCCTGGGAACAAGGGATTGCTGTCCTGGGTGTTTGCCCATCCTGGGGCTGCCGAGCCTCTCCAGCAGAGCAGCAGGAGGAGCAGGAGCCTTTCTGGAGGGAGCAGAGCAGGAATGATGATCCTGCTCTGCAGGACCTTGGGATCAGAGGACACCTCCCTGTGCCCTGAAACACTCAAACCCAGCTCAGCCCTGCAGGACTGGCTCAGGATTTGGGCTCCAGTGAAGGAAATGCTGCTGTTCCCAAAGCCCAGTGTGCCACCAGGCTGGAATCGGGAATCAGGAATTGCTGGAGACACGGGAGCACGGCAGAGGAGTTTAGTGCTCCTAATAAAAAAAAATCTAATTCCCCTAATCTGGAGGAAACACTAAAAGCTACATGCTACCAATTATTTCCTTCTAGTTTTAATTTACAGCAATCAGTTATAATGGATGAAATTAATTCTCAGTTTAATTCTGTTGGCTGTGTGCTTAGAATCCCATTTTTTTCCATCTCCCCTTTTCCCAGCTGGCAATTCACTGCATCCAGATTCAGTGGTGCTGCTTAGGGAGGAATATTGGCCCTAATTGTTTACAACCATCCAAACCTTTTTTTCATTTGCTAAAGTTTTTTGGGGGTTTGTTCACATTAGTTCTGTTTTTCTGTTCAAACCCAAGGTTCGAACATTAAAATTATGAACATCAACATCTATATCTTCCACCCATGGATCCCTGGGTCCATCTCTGAGCCTGGGCTCTCTCTGGCTGTAGAGAAGCCTGTGGGGTTCTCCTGAGTTACACCAGTTAAACTCAAAGAATCTAGAACTGGTCAGAAACCCTGCTTGGAGTGAGGAGTACAATTCACCTTCTCCCTCTGATGGTTCCCCTTCATCTCTGATGGTTCATCTTTGTTTTTCTGATGGCTCATCTTCATCCTTCTGATCATTCATCTTCATCCCATTGAGGGTTCACCTTCATCCATCTGATGGTTTGCCTTCATCCCCGAGGGTTCTCCTTCATCCCTCTGATGGTTCACTTTCACCTCACAGCTCGGCTGGGGACAGCACAGTGAGGAAGGTCCAGTGGGGGCTGTGAGAATGCCGAGGGCCTGGAGCATCTCCTGCCCAGGGGAGGCTGAAGGAACTCCATGGTCCTGGTGGGTCCCTTCCAGCTCAGGAAATTTCGTGATTCCAAACCCACAGTGCTGGCTCAGAGCCCGGACAGATCCTGTTCCCTGCGCCCTTGTGGACATGGGAGCATTGGCTGGATCCATCCCCATTTCCCCAGGATGTTATCATTGCAGAGAACTGGAGCAAAGTTCAGGCAGAGTCAGAGCGCTGGTATTTTTACACCCAGGCTCTCACTCGCTCCTTTTGACACCTCTTTTCCTTTGGAAAGGGTATTTTTGCCTGGCAAGTGCTAACGGATTACATCAGCCCGGGGCCGGCTCAGCCCGACACCCCGCAGCCAAAGCTGCCGTGTGGGGCTTGTGTTCCCTGCCACGCTGAATGAAACCAGTGTGAAAACGGAGACCTCTGGGCACAGCAAACCCCGCTCAGCTCGAACAACAAAGAGCACAGGAGGAGCTTTTAGCACAGTCCCGTTCCCATCGCTGTTATCAGCGCTCCGTCTGATCCGCACGGTGCGCGGGGACCAGGAATCCTCCTCCTCCTTCTCCTCTGGAATGCCCCCGAGTTAAACCCAGGCAGCACAGCTGCTTTCATCTGCTCCGAGTGACTGAGCTGCTTGCACTCTGGTGAGGATGCCAAGATCCTTCCGGGGCTCAGGGAGCTCTGGAGCTGATGCACGGCACTGCCCAGATCAGCTGTGCTTTCAAGTGGTGCCACAGAGAGTGGGAATGGATGGAACCCTTTATTTCCCACAATAAAATGCCAGACACATTTGGTTTCAAGTGTCAGGAAGTTCCTGAATTATGCACTGGATCCCTAAGAGATGCCCAGGTCTGGAGCCAGTCTCAAACCTCCCTTCCTCTGTTTTTCCCCACTTCTCAAGACAGGTTTGTGGCATGGAAAACCCCCTGGAATGGGGCTGTGACTATGCAGAGCCTCATGTGGAATGAATGGTTAACGGGCACAATGCAGACGTAATGAAGGAGTTATAAGAGCTTTATTTATGGGCTCCACATTAAAGTGATATCACAGCATTAAATCTTCCCCCCATTAGTGCTGGAGTGAGGCAATCACGGCAAATCTCCCCATCAGTCTCTGAAGAGCTGGGAAATTTAGGCTGGAGGTGCATCCCTCCCCCAGGCTGGGCTGGGACAGGCAGTTTAGAGCTCCAGGGAGCCCCTTGGAGAGACACCTGATGTCTCTGACCCCACAGAGGGTACCCCACACCTTCCCCTCCCCTCTGGCACTTTCCCAGTGCTTTGGACACCTTCACTCAGGGTCTGCCCCCTCGCCCAGGGATAGGCACTTGCAGTGGGGAGCTGACCTGCTCAGCACCAGGGACATTTCTGAGCTGGGACCTTCTGAGAGGGAGAAAAGAACAGATTTGGTGCTGTGGGAATGTTTCAGTGTTACTGGGCTTGGTCTGTCTGTGCTCGCCATGAGGAAGGTGACAGCAGCCTCCCTCTGAGCTGAGTGCTTCCCAGCAAGGGCTTCCAGGCAACAGGGATCGCTTTGGGAATGCGAAGTAATCCCTGGCTTTGGAATTCCTCTCCAGAATGTGGAATTCCTTAAACCCTACCACAGCCAGGGGTGCATGAGAAGGACCACTTCATTTGTCTACTGCCACACATCACTGATAGCTTTTATTAAACTCTAAGCAGAAATCTTTTCCATTTTCGATTTGCCAAAAACTTCTACAAGTCCTTTGTGGTTCAGTTTTCCCATGTTCTTTC
This sequence comes from Passer montanus, assembly GCF_014805655.1. Taxonomy (NCBI): domain Eukaryota; kingdom Metazoa; phylum Chordata; class Aves; order Passeriformes; family Passeridae; genus Passer; species Passer montanus. The sequence goes on from NW_024371926.1 coordinate 3,455,900, forward strand.
AGAGCTGTCAACAGAAAGCAAAGATCATCAGCCCTGTAACTCCAGAGGTTCCAGTGCAGGGTTTGCTTTCTGCTAAACGCCTCTTCAAATATTCATCTGAAATTAATGGGGAATGGATTTCCGTGGTGTGATGTGAGACAATAAACCCAGATGTTCACTCTGCAGCAGCGACTCTGCTGCAGGGATGTGAATTCCTGAGTTCATTTCAGCTGCCTTTGCTCCTCAGAGCTGCAGGGACAGTTCGCTGTGGCTGCTTCCTTCAACTCCCTTTTAACTTCCGAAGCAGAAATGAACTGTTCTGATCTGAAAGCCGATTGAAAAGAGGCTGGGAAGGGACTTTGGACAACAAAGGATGGCTTCCCACTGCCAGAGGGCAGGGCTGGATGGGATTTTGGGAAGGAATTGTTCCCTGGCAGGGTGGGGAGGGGCTGGGCTGGAATTGCCAGAGCAGCTGTGGCTGCCCCTGGATCCCTGGCAGTGCCCAAGGCCAGGCTGGACACTGGGGCTGGGAGCAGCTGGGACAGTGGGAGGTGTCCCTGCCATGGGATGGGATTTAAGGGCCCTTCCAGCCCAAACCGTTCCAGGATTCTGTGATGGGTCAGAGCTTCTTTGCTGTGCACGTGGGCAAACTGAGGCACATCCACCAGGAAACGCTGGAGCTGAGCCCTGCCTGCTCTCCCTGTGCCCTGCAGAGCCGCGAAAGGCTCTTCCAGAGGCTGCAGAGGAGTTGTGCCAACCCCTCTGTGTCACTCAGTGTCGAGCTCAGCCCGGTGTGTCACAGCCACGCTTTGACGCCTCCTTCCACGGGGCAGGGCAGGGACAGCGGGGCTGGGACAGCGGGCTCACAGCGCCCGCTGGGCTCAGGGGAGGAGAGGAGAGGAGAGGAGAGGAGAGGAGAGGCAGGGCAGAGGCAGAAGAGAGGCAGAGCAGGGGCACAGGCAGAGGCACAGGCACAGGCAGAGCAGAGGCACAGGCAGAGCAGAGGCAGAGGAAGGCTCGCGGTGCGCCCGCAGTGACACAAAGTGTGACACGGAATTAGCGGGGATTAGGCGGCATCAGCGGCCCCCGACAGAAGGACACTAATCGCCCTCTCACACATCAAAGCCTCTCATCGACGCCTAAGCGCCTTAAGTGTGCTCCACTTTATCAAATGAAAATGATGACGCTGTGTTTTTTCTGCCGGGAGATGCCCGAGAAGCTGCGGGCCCCGGGAAGGGGCTCGGGGGTGCCGCTGGCACAGACGAGCTCCATCCCCGGGCACACCTGAGCCATCTCTGCCGGGAGGCACAGCCGCTCCTGGGCACACCCGGCGCGCTCGGGTACTTCCGAGATGATTTAGTGGAGTAAAACTCCCCTTTTTTGCTGCCAAACACCGAGTGCCTGATTGAAATCTTGAGCAAACCCATCCCTCTCCTGCTAAGTGGCTTGTGCTGCCTGTGTTCAGGAAGAGTTTGATGTGTCCCTTGGAAAGTGCTAAAATGAAACTTTTCCATTTTCCAGCCTGCAGCGGCCTTGCTTAGAATTCACCATTATTTTTATGATCACTTTTGAAAGTGCTCAGGCTGGAAGTAAAACTTTCCCTTGGGTCTGCAATTACATTTTTTCATCCAATTTCCCAAAGAAAAAGTTGGGGGTTTTTGGTTTTTTGGATTTTTTAAAAAAACCTGGTTTAACAGAATCTCTGATTTTGTATTTTAAATTATGCAGCGTTACCAAAGAGCCTTGAAACCAATTATTCAAACAGGTCTCTGCTTTCTCCTACGCTTAAGGACAAATCCTGCCCTTGCAGGGAAGAGAAGCTCCATGAAGGGGAGAGGAGCTTTGCAAACCTGCTTTCTCCCCAGAACCTGGGGGAGCAAATGAGCCCTCGTGGCTCAGCCTTTGAAGCTGTCAGATGGTTCTTCCACCCTTGGCTACTCCAGGTCCATCAGCCTGGGGAAGAGAAAGCTCCAGGGAGACCTCAGAGCCCTGGCAGGGCCTGAAGGGGCTCCAGGAGAGCTGCAGAGGGACTGGGGACAAGGATGGAGGGACAGCACACAGGGAATGGCTGCCACTGCCAGAGGGCAGCCATGGATGGGATCTTGGGAATTGGGAATTGTTCCCTGGCAGGGTGGGGAGGGGCTGGGCTGGAATTGCCAGAGCAGCTGTGGCTGCCCCTGGATCCCTGGCAGTGCCCAAGGCCAGGCTGGACACTGGGGCTGGGAGCAGCTGGGACAGTGGGAGGTGTCCCTGCCAGGGCACGGGTGGCACTGGGTGGGGTTTAAGGTCCCTCCCAGCCCAGACCAGTCTGGGACTCTGAGCTCTCCCCGTGTTCCCCAGGCCCCTCAGGTTCCCACAGGGGCTCTCCAGTTTGGCTCTGTGCAGGGAGGGTTTCCCTGCTCTCCCCAGGCCTTTATCAGTGCAGGGGCTGCACTTCCACTGCCCCAAGTCACATCCAGGTGTGTTCAGAGCAGCCCTGGGCTGTCACTGCCCCTGCTCAAGGACTGCTGTTTAGGCAAACCCAAACTCTTTTATTAAGCAAATTGCTCCCAGGGCCTGCAGAAATCCGCAGCTTTGTCAGCTCCGCACAGTCACACACCCGGAGAAAATGAGAGCTGAGATAGAAATCTGTCGTTTCATCTTGAAATAATGACTTTTTCAATGTCTAAATCTTGTTTTCCTGAGCCAGCCCAGCCCCTGTCTAGACACGCTGGTTCTGTTCCTTCCTGAGCAGCCAGGCCAACTTTGGCATGGTGGCAATGCCGTGACCTCCCTGTGCTGTCCCATCCCTTCCCAGCCAAAGTCACATTTCTGCTGGGTGGCCCTGGCCCCTCCCGAGGTTGGGTTTTCACAAACGATCATTATCTCTGCGTGTCCTGCCATGCTGAGCAGCCTGATCTCCGCATGTCACATGCCATTAGCTTTAAAGTCACTTAGCAAAGACATTTTGTCTGCAGCTGGGTGGAACTGTCTGGTCTGTGCCACTTGTTTTCAGCTCTCAGGCTATAAGAGCTTCATGTCATGGTTCTGTGCCTCAGTTTACCTTTCTCCCTTACTAATTTCATGGAGGAAACTGATTTTTATTCTAATTTTTGCTGTCTTTTATTTTGATGCGTTTTATTCTAATTTTCCAAGTAGCAGTGCAGCTCTTGGCAGCTGTTTGAGCTTCTGCAGAGGAACACAACACCCACGTGTGCAAACCCAGTGCAGCCCCCGGGCCCAGGAGTGTGGGTGGCTCTGCTGCCTGGTACTCCTGCTCTGGTGGAGATTCCTCCTGGCAATTCAGACTTCCCTCCTCCCATGCCCTCAGTGCAGGGCTCTGGGAAGGGTGAGTTCATTGACACTTGTAGAATGTACCTGAGGTGGAAAATTGTTTATGGGCACGTGGTTTGGGCTGTGAGGAGGAGCTGTCACAGTGGCTCAGAGCTCCCCTGGAACTGTCACCTCCAGGGTGGCTCTGAGCAGGGTCTGAGCTCCCTCCAGAGCCTCCCGGGCCAGACCCAGCTGCAGATGGATCCCTGTGTGTCCAGGGAGAGTCCAGCAGGAGACTCGTCCATGGAGGAACTGAAGTAAATTATTGACTCCAACAAACCTTCTGTCCGCCCCAGCCCAGCCTGGTGACACTGCTGGGACCTGACTCCCACAGGGGGACTGGGGGAAAAAAGGGGAATGGTTTTCCCTTACAAAAAAGGGGGAATGGTTTTCCCTTACAAAAAAGGGAGAATGGTTTTCCCTTACAAAAAAGGGGGAAATGGTTTTCCCTTCCAGTTATAACAACCCCACTCCTGAGCTCTGTGCTGTTTACCACACCTGGCTCAGGACAAGGCCAGGGGAGCTGTCCATGTCCCCATCCATAGACCTGACCCCAGTGTCCCTGTGGAAGGTGTGCAAGGACTGAGGGGAGGACAAGGCCAGGGGAGCTGTCCATGTCCCCATCCATAGACCTGACCCCAGTGTCCCTGTGGAAGGACTGAGGGGTCACAGACAGGGCCAGCAGCACTGACTGCAATGTCAGAGAACCCCCGAGCTGCCCTGCAGGGCATCCAGCAGCTCCTGCTGCTCCTGGCTGCTGGCTGTGGGCACTGACACCCTGGCAGGGGACACGGGGCAGGGGCATCACTGCTGTGGGTCAGGAACAATCTGTGTGTCCCCATGTGTGTCCCCACAGTCTGTGTGTCCAGCACAGTCTGTTGTCCCTCGGCCAGTGGCTGCTGAAGCCTCTCCTGGGTGGTGGCAGGGCTGGCACATGGTGCCACGCTGGGTCAGGGAGTGTGGCAGAGCTGGCATACAGTGCCACGCTGTGTCACAGGCGGTGGCAGGGCTGGCACACGGTGCCACACTGGGTCAGCCTCTCTGTCACCCTCATGGTGACCTTGGCAGTGTCGGGGTCTGGCACTGAAACACCCGTGCTGTGCCTGCCAGGCTGAGGAGCCCTGGGCAGCCCCGGTGCCAGCCAGGGGATGCCCCCAGGGTCTGTCCCCCCTCCTGGCACAGCGATGCCCCTGCTCCTGGACAGCTCGGCTGCCTTTCAGGAAAGGCCTTTTCCAAGATGAAAATGCCATTTTGGGGAAGGGGGGTGCCCTGGTGCTGTGCAGGGTGATGGAGGGGGGCACAGAGAGCAGGGCTGGCACTGGGCTGGGCTGGAAGGGGAGCTGAAGGACAAGCACAGCCTGCAAGAGCAGAGCTGGCCCAGACAGGCCAGCAGCGGTGCTGGCAGAAGGCTCAGCAAGCTCCCGTGCCTCTGATGCATTTTCACACCGACTTTTTGCATTCTGTTCATTTCTTTCTATTTCTACACCTGGAACGTGGCCAGAATGAAAAAGAAGAAGGGCAGATAGAAAACTTAGTGCTTTTCAATTAAACAGGAAGCTCTTTGCCATTGTAAGTGAGCTTATTTAGACATTAAATCAAAATCAAATGCTTGCACTATCAGTGCTGCTCACAGGCTGATAATTAATGATGGCTCTCCCCAGCGCAAACCCTCGGTGTTCTGTCAGCACCACTGTAAGCTTTGATCGAAAGCTTTTTAAGTAGTTTCAGAAGCTGGATCTGTAAAATAAAAATAACCCAGAGTGGTAATTCTCTGCCCAAGAAATAAATAATAAAGGCTGAGAGCGTTTAAGTGTTGGCTGTCAGCTCATCAGCAATGCCAGCATCACAGGCTGAGGGAGCAGTGAGGGAAGGAAAGGGTTTCTGGGCACTTAGGTGGGGATTCTTTTACATCCTTCTGCCAGCAGGAAGGAGTTTCAAGGCAGATGTGAATTATTTCTGCCTTTTCTGCACTCTCTGTGGTGGAAAGGGATCTCAGTGCCATGAAAATCAGGCTCAGTTGTTATGGAAATACATAAACCCACCCCAGGCAGAGCTGCCCATCCCCGGCTGGGAGCTGGGAGGGGATGAGCAGGAAGGGATGAAGCAGGAAGGGATGAAGCAGGGAGGGATGAAGAGGAAGGAAGATCTGCTCTCAGGGTGTGCATTGGTCCCTGCTGGGCCAAGACCCTGGAGTCAGGTCCCACCAGGGCAACCTGGAGTGACCTGGGCACCTCTGGGGCCAGAGGCACAGCCTGGGGGCAGGGGGAGCTGCTGGGAGCAGGAGGGCTGCAGGAAGGTCAGGAACCTCAAACTGGGCTGTGGCTGGAGGGTCTCCCCTCACCACCCACCCCTCACCTTCCTGACAGGGTTTGCACTGGCCCCATTCCCAGCCAGGCCTTTTCTCTGTGCCTTTTCCCTCACTCCCTTCAGGAGCACACAGAGCCCTTTGCTGTCCCACTGGAATCCCACCTGAGCCTCATGTGCCTCCCTCTCCATCCCACCCACCTCCTCCTCGGGATGGAGGAGCCTCCCCCATCCCGATCCCTCTCCTGGCCTCCTGAAGGAGCCTCTCCTCTCTCCTGTCCCATCCTCAGACCAGTGCCACAAGCAGGGCTCCCAGACTGCCAGGGCCATGAGCAGGGCTCCCTGGCTGTCAGGGACAGGAGCAGGGCTCCCTGGCTGTCAGGGCCATGAGCAGGGCTCCCTGGCTGTCAGGGCCATGAGCAGGGCTCCCTGGCTGTCAGGGCCATGAGCAGGGCTCCCTGGCTGCCAGGGCCATGAGCAGGGCTCCCTGGCTGCCAGGGCCATGAGCAGGGCTCCCTGGCTGTCAGGGCCCAGAAGCAGGGCTCCCAGGCTGTCAGGGACAGGAGCAGGGCTCCCTGGCTGTCAGGGACAGGAGCAGGGCTCCCTGACTGCCAGGGCCATGAGCAGGGCTCCCTGGCTGCCAGGGACAGGAGCAGGGCTCCCTGGCTGTCAGGGCCATGAGCAGGGCTCCCTGGCTGTCAGGGCCATGAGCAGGGCTCCCTGGCTGTCAGGGCCATGAGCAGGGCTCCCTGGCTGTCAGGGACAGGAGCAGGGCTCCCTGGCTGTCAGGGACAGGAGCAGGGCTCCCTGGCTGCTCGGGACAGGAGCAGGGCTCCCTGGCTGTCAGGGCCATGAGCAGAGCTCCCGAGGCTGTCAGGGACAGGAGCAGGGCTCCCTGGCTGTCAGGGCCATGAGCAGGGCTCCCTGGCTGTCAGGGACAGGAGCAGGGCTCCCTGGCTGCCAGGGCCATGAGCAGGGCTCCCTGGCTGTCAGGGCCATGAGCAGGGCTCCCTGGCTGCCTGGCACTGCTGGGGCAGTCACACCACAGTATTTCTGCCTGAACTGGGAACTACTTCCCTGCTCTGCCCTGTCCTGTGCTGCCCTCAGGGCTGGGGACTCCACCTCTTTCCCAGTTCCAGTGCCTGACCACCTTCTCAGGGAAGAAATTTCCCCTAATATCCAATTTAACCCTCCCTGGTGCAACTTGAGGGCATTTCCTCCTGTCCTGCCCCTCGTTCCCTGGGGTTTTCCTGCCCTTCAGGTGTGACATGTCCCACCTACCATGCAGGACAGGCTGGGGGGCTCAAACCTCCCCAAAAGGAGCCAGGGGGTGCCATGCCCAGGAGTGCAGGGCTGCAGGAGCAGGACTGAGTTATTAAGGGCAATGTTGAGTAATTAAGAGCAATTTCTCGCATGCCAGTCAGCACATCCCACACAGAAACAACACCCAGGGTGATGCAGAGCAGCCCAGGAAGGCCCTGGTCACCATCACCCCGCTGAGATTTGCTGCTACTCCTCCTTTCCTGACTTGAATTGGGTTGAAATCTCTGGAAATCATTAAAAAAAGCATCTTGGGGCAATCTGAGCATGAGGATCACGGCATGAGGAGTTTGACACGTTCCCCCAGGCTGCCTGGAAGGATTGCTGGGGAACCCAGAGCCCCAGACGTTGGGGAAGTGACAGCTCGGGTGCTGCTCCTGCCGTGTCCTCAGCGTGGGATTTGGGCACTCAGGAGTCTGGAGCATATAAAATGGGAAAACTGGGAGTTGTGTGGAGCAGTGGAGGGACAAGAGGCCTGAATTTGTCATCTCCAAGGGCCGTAATCATGGTAATTAACGGTGTTTGTAGGTCCTGGGCTGGCTGCAATAAGATTTTACACAGTGCATCTTCCGCAGAACGATTTCCATTACTGGGAGCAGATAAAAACTGACATGGGCTCAGGGTGACTCGAGAAATCAATAAACAATAAAACTTAGCATGAAAACAAATAAATTAACCCAATCAGAAGAGACACTGAGAGCCCATCAGACTTGTTAGACAGATGAAGTCAAGTGTCACTCGCAGGGCTGAGCGACTGCTCCGGCAGACACGCCAGGCTCCCTTTAAGGATGATTTTCTCAACCTCTTTAGGACTGAGCTTGTTTCCATCTGCCAGACTCAGTCTGAATCAAGCAGGAGGAGACAGACAGGCTCCAAAATACCTCATCTCCCTGGAAGGGGTTTCTGTGCTCTGCTCTCCCCAGTAACTGGACAGGGACTCAGAGGCCCTTTGGGGCTGGATGTGCTGCACCCTGAGCCCAGCTCTGCTGGCAGGAACCCGGGGTGAGCCTGGGATGAGCCCCTTGGGATGAGTCCCTGCCTCCAGTGGGAGTGGGAGCCAGCCTGGATGAGGGATTCACTAATTAAAGGGTTCTCCTATAACTGCAGGTCAATCAGGGGATGGTTTGGGGTAGAAGGGACCTTAAATCCAACCCAGTGCCACCCCTGCCATGGCAGGGACACCTCCCACTGTCCCAGGTCCTCCCAGCCCCAGTGTCCAGCCTGGCCTTGGGCACTGCCAGGGATCCAGGGACAGCCACAGCTGCTCTGGCAATTCCTCCCCACCCTGCCAGGGAACAATTCCCAATTCCCAAGATCCCATCCATGGCTGCCCTCTGGCAGTGGCAGCCATTGCCTGTGTCCTGTCCCTCCATCCTTGTCCCCAGTCCCTCTGCAGCTCTCCTGGAGCCCCTTCAGGCCCTGCCAGGGCTCTGAGCTCTCCCTGGAGCCTTCTCCTCTCCAGGGGAGCACCCCCAGCTCTCCCAGCCTTTCCTCACAGGAAATACCTGATTTAACCTTCACCTCTGGCTCATTTCCCACACAAACTTCAGTCCCTGCACGAAGCTGTGAATTTCCTCTGCTTGGCCTCCTCAGTCCAGCCCCCCTCAGGTGGCACCTCCAGCCCCTCTGGTCCTTATCCCTCCCCACAGAGCTGGGCTGGGACCCTCCCCTCCCATCCTGTGGGGCAGCAAACATTTGCATGAATAATTTCATTCCATGTGCCCGGCCGGGCTGTGCCAGGTGCTGCTCTCACACAGGGAACAGTCTCAGGCACTTTCCAGCAGCACGAGAAATCATTTTTTATTGCCTATAATTATGTGTTTCTAGCTAAATTAATCACTGGGGTAGATCTGGGTTTGGTACAACAGAACTGCACCAGGCTGAGTTTGACCCTCTGGCTTTGCGTGAGCTCAGCTAAATGATGTTAATTATGGGGGGAGGGAGGAATAATCCAAGGGTTAATGGGGCTGGGGCTCTGCAGCAGAGCTGGCTGGGAAAATAGCAAAAATATTTGGGGGTTGGCTTGACACGAATTGTGTTTTCTGCAGCTTTTTAGCAAAAAAATTAAAAGTAAAACTGGAATAAAAACTGTTCCAGCCCAGACGGGAGATTTGCTTAGTTGGGGGGAGTTGTGGAGCCTCTGCTGTGCAATTGTTGAGGAAAACACTGAGCAATAAAATCCCATTTCCAGAGGAAATGTCCCGGTGTTGTGATAGGGAATTGGCAGTGGGGGAGGAACCCCAAGCTGGAGGGGAGGAAGCAGCTCTGGCTCCCGAGGTTTCCCAGAATGAGGTGAGAGGAATGAGGGATTTGTGTTTCCAAACAAGCTGTGGGTCCGCTGGCAGATACACCCAGCACTGAGAGATAAAAGAAACAATGGGGATGATTCCACTGATTGATGAATGGAAAAAGATATTTGCTTTTACAAACAAACTGTGGGTTTGCTGATATATGAAACTGGTCATTGAAAGATGAAAGAAACAATGGGGGAAAATCCTAAATTCTGTAAGAATTAAAAATTAAAAGGAAAGGTTGTACATTAGAGGGAAATCTTCAGTATCAGGCATTCTGGGAAGTCTGTACCTCTCAAGTACCTCAGAAATGGGGAAGGAGAGAAGGGAAATGTGGCTGGGAAATTGGGATAAAAAGGAGGCTGCATCCTCCAAAAATTGAAGAGAGCTCAGGGGAATGCCCCATGGCCTCTCCCTTTATTCAAATTAAGTAAAAGGACTCCTCTGTCTCCTTGTTGCACATAAACCTCTGGTGTTTGTGGATTAATTTTCCTGACAGAGGGAATTTGGGCTTTCCAGCAGGAGCAGCTGGGCCCAGCTGGGCAGGGCTGGGGTCACCTCTGGGCCTTGCCTGTCCCAGGCTCCCTCGGAGCCGTTTGGCTCCGGATTTCGAGGAGGGGCCTTCCCAAGAGGAGTGCCAAGGAAAAAGAAGTGAAAATCCCTGGTTTTCACCAGTGGGTGGATAATCCATGAAGTGTTTGTGTCTAATCTGAGGCTTTATTTAGATCCGTTCTTCTGGATTTTGAACTTTTCATCCTTACTTGTTTTCTGTCTTAATAAGTTCAATTATATTTTTAATTGGAAAATCAGCTTTAACAGCAAAGCAGAGCTTTAAATCAAGAGAATGTTGAAAGAGGAAGTTTCAGACTTCCGAACTTTCTGAACACTTAAAATTCCAGATAAATCAAAATGGACTTTTTCCTTTGAAAACTTCTGGCTCCAGAACATCAGCATTTCTCTGTGGGGAAAAGAGGAGGGAATTTCCTGGGCAATTTCCCAATATTTCTGGTACCTGGAGTAGCTGTTTAAAACCCTTTCACATCCTTTCACCCTCCCACACACACTGCTGAGAAATAAATCCTTTGGAAATGGAAATCAGGCTTGAAGTAAACAGATTAGTAATGGTTATTTGGTAACACTTTATTAATTAAATGTCCTAAATACATTTAAACCTAGGCATTTAATTTAGATTTATTGGGATAATTTAGATTTATAAGAATCGTTATTATACCTTAAGTACAGTAAATGCCAATTGATTTTTATAGACAATATTTACTGAGGTGTAACCACAGTGCAAAATTTAATTATCTCCATGCTCAGTTAAAAGGACAGGACAGAGGGTTCAGCCCCAGGACTGTTGGAGGTGCCAGGGCTGGGGACTGCTCCTGCTGCTCCGACCTTGAAGAGCTGAGCTCTGCCCTGTCCTGTGCTTCCAGATCCTTCCCAGGAGTGCCAAGAGCTCTACAGGCACTTCTTCATAGGAAAATCTTTTACCTCATGGTTCCCCTGAGAGGAGAAGGCTCCAGGGAGAGCTCAGAGCCCTTGCAGGGCCTGAAGGGGCTCCAGGAGAGCTGCAGAGGGACTGGGGACAAGGATGGAGGGACAGGACACAGGGAATGGCTGCCACTGCCAGAGGGCAGCCATGGATGGCATCTTGGGAACTGGGAATTGTTCCCTGGCAGGGTGGGGAGGGGCTGGGCTGGAATTGCCAGAGCAGCTGTGGCTGCCCCTGGATCCCTGGCAGTGCCCAAGGCCAGGCTGGACACTGGGGCTGGGAGCACCTGGGACAGTGGGAGGTGTCCCTGCCATGGCAGGGGTGGGCTTTAGCATGAGCTGAGCTGATTTTTAATGTCCCTTCTAACCCCTCTGACCTGGACCAGCTCTGATTTGTCATTCTGGGGCTGCTGACAGGGAAGGAGCCACATGAGCACATCTCCAAACTGGGAGGAAGATGTTACAATCTTCCAGTCAAGCCGGGTGCTTCCCCACCCATGAATTGTTGATAATTTGTTCCCAAGGATTTTTTATTTTGCCTTTTTGTCCTTTACAGCCTTTGCCCTGTGTGCAGCATTGATTTTCCTGTGCAGGGTCACTCAGCCAGGCTGGGTTTACCTTGGTGCTGGGGCTGCTGGCCAGAGGGAGCAGAGCAGCTGGAGCTGCTGAGCCAGGAGAGCAGGGCACACAGTTCCCAAACTCATGCTGCTCACTCTGAAGGAAATTAAAGCCCATCACAAACAACCAAAGCTTTTCCCATCCTGGGAAGCTGCAGCAGGATCACTGCCTGGCAGGATGGGAACACCGCCGGTGCAGAGATCTCTCACTGCTCCATTCTGCAGAAGTTTTGCTAGAGGTTTGATTCAGGGGCCGTTTGGGGAGGTTTATGTTCCACCAGCTTTGCTTTGAGACTGGAGCAGGAACAAGCCTGGAATGTCAAGCAGAGCCCAGGCAGGCTCACCTGTGCTCGTGTGAGCCCCTTCAACCACCTTAGCCACTCCAGCAAGTTCACAAACCCTCAGGAAACTTCAAACAAACCCGGCCTGGGGCTTCAGCATGGATGCAGAGTTCTCATAGGAAATAATTCCCAGCAAGCAGCTCAGAGGCCAAGATAATGATTCCTGAAGTGAAAATAACACAGAGCAGGAGGATTATGTAGGATAAACACATTTTTATGCAGTTATGCTGAAGACTTTGCTGTTGGAACCTTGCAATGTCAGTTTGCCCTTTCTGATCAGAGTCCCCACATTTTTCTCTGTCTCAAACCCAAGTTACCAAAAGGCTCCAACTCTCACCAAAATTAACCCCAAGTGCTTTAAACCCTCTGCACATCCCAGCCCATGCTCTGTGTCCTGGGTTTACCTCTTCCAGGTGCAATATCCCACCTTTTCCAGGTGAAAAGTGATTTGCTGGTGCACAGGGATGTCAGGGCTGAATGGAAAACCACGTCAGCTGCCAGGGCTGAGCAGATGGACATGAGGGAGGGATGTTGATGTTGTGTGTGGGGAATCTGGCAGACAGAGGAGCTGGTCCTGTGGAATCAGTAACTGAGATAATTGGAATATGGTTATTTCTGGGAGGAGCAGCTTCTCTGTGTGTGCTGTGGCTCTGTTGTGTGGAGACAGGAACACGGGAGCTGAGTCACTGCCTGGGTGAACCTGGGGAGGTTGTTTGAAGGAGGCTTTGATCCTGGGAATTGTCAGGCTTTGTGTATTGGGATAGAGCCACAGCTGACGTGGAATTGAGGAGGGAGCAAGGCTCAGTGCCCACATCAGCAGCAGCCCCTGGGGAGGAGCTCTGCCTCCTGTGCAAACAGGATAACAGGGCTGCAGAGGGGAATCACAAAATGCTGGATGAGCTCTGGCCATGAAGCTGAACGTTTTACTGAAGCCTTCAGAAATTCAGAGGAGTTTGGTGGCCTGGGTAGCACAAAGGAAATCCAAGGGCAGGTTTAGAATAGAGATCAGGACACAGGGAATGGCTTCCCCAGGGCTGGATGGGATCTTGGGAATTGGGAATTGTTCCCTGGCAGGGTGGGGAGGGGCTGGGCTGGAATTCCCACAGCAGCTGTGGCTGCCCCTGGATCCCTGGCAGTGCCCAAGGCCAGGCTGGAGCACCTGGGACAGTGGGAGGTGTCCCTGCCAGGGCAGGGGAGGATGGGATTTCAGGTCCTTTCCCACCCAAACCCTTCTCAGATCTGAAGGGTACCAAGCACTTGGCCCATGGCAGGACCAGCCCTGTGCTCACACCAATCCACTGCCCCCCTCCTGTGGGTAAAAACAGCAAAATTGGTGCTTGAACAGGGCCACAGCCTCCAAATTCCTGCAGAGAATGACCAGACAGAAGAATAAAGGGAGACAAATCTCCTCACGCACACAAATATTGTGCTGAAAATGAAGACGGTTCTGTTGGTGAGCGTTGTGAGGAGCACGGAGCACAGGGAACATGTTCCAAGTGTCAAATGGATTATACTCCAGCGCCCTTATTGTTTCATATAATTCTCATCTAATGTCACCCCTGGCAACAATAACACAATATTCGCTTTGATGTAGCCTCGCCGAATATTTTTAAGCAATGAGGAGATTGCCGGGGGGAGCAGGGGAGGAGGGGCAGGCGGGCGGGGGTGGCGGAGCAGAGCCCCACTGGAATCCATCAGGGAGATTGAGTTTGCAGTTCCGGGGGCCCTGACACCTGTGCTGTGCTCGGGCAGGCTCGGGATGCAGTTTTAGTCGGGAGGTTTGTCTCTGCTGGAATACAATTAGGGAGCCCTGGGCTGGGAGCAAACAGACCCAAGGAACACGGGGAGAGCAGAGGCAGAGACGTGGAGGGGGACAAATAATCTCCATTTCTCCAGGCTGAGCAGAGCTGTCACTGGCAAGGTCAGGCCAAAGGGAGCTGATTCCGTGGGAAAGAAGGAGAAAATGACTGCAAAGATGGAAAGTGCCAAGAGGCAGCGTGGGCTCATCCTCCCTTATTTGATTACTCTCCTGACCCAGAGGTTTTCATGAAGGTGATTCATGGACCCAGCAGCCAGAGCCCAAGGCCTGGGCTCCCTCCTGCTTCCAGGAGAATTCCTGGGTGAGGGCAGTGGCCCCCACCTGCAGCAGCAACCCCAGGGACCAGGGGGCTCAGGGGGAGAAGGGAAAGCTCAGCACTCCCTCCTCAGCACAGCGACCTCCAGCTGACCCAAGGGACAGCTCTGCTGGAATCCCTCTGGGAACACATCCCCTTCCTGACCTGCACAGGAGCATTCACTCAGAATGCCCCCATGCAGGTGATGCCTTGGGTGATGCCCTGTCCCTGCCCTTGGCATGCTGCAGGTCCCACCCTCCTGCCCCTTGTTCTGCTCCTACCCTGTGCCCCAGCCCAAGGGACTTCACCAATCCCTTAATTCCTACATAAATATTTTCCTTGGGAATCCCTTGGAGGAAAATAATATCAACAGAACTGATTACCATTTCCTGTGTGGCTGCCTGAGTAACGGGAACCAGATGATGTTTATCTTTTAAAAAATGAAAATGCCAATAAAAAAGTAATTAAAAAAATAAAAATTCACCTCCTGGTATTTTCCTGTTGCAGCTGGAGAAATAACAGGGACGTGCCACCTCTGCATGTTCAAATCCAGCAAAAAAAATTAAAAAGGGGTTTTCTCCAGGATTCAGGGAAAGTACAACCTCCATGGCCCTGTTTCAAAGTGGAACTCCTGATTTTCAGCACATAACTCAATTTTAGGCATTTCTGTGGAATAAGCTTAATAAATGAAGAACATTCCTGCTGGGAGCACAGGTCAGGGCTCCCAGGACTCAGCTGTGCCCTTTGCCAGGCTGAGCTGGAGGGGAGCTTTATTACTGGGGAGAATGGTGTAACTCAGTTCTGTTCAGCAAGATCACAGCTATTTACACTGATTTACACAGTCCTGGAGCTCCAACATCTATACCAGCAGCACGATATTAAAATAAGGTGGAAAAACCTCACTAAAATCCCATTTTAAACCCTCTGATAGGACAGGGTGTAGCTCTGAGAATGGATGTACATGTTAGACACTGCGGGAATTTATTCTTGTCCCCTGTGAAGGGGGAACTTCATCCCATGAATATCAGAATATTTCTATCTGACCAGATGTCAAGCTCAGAGAACTCTTTCCCAGCTCCACTGCATCCCAAAGTTTCCAACCCTCAGGCTGTATTTATTACTGATTGATCCCTCTCATCATTCTGGGGGGTTTATTTGCTTTGCTTCTTTGAATTCTGAGAGCAAAATCCTGTTGTTTTCTCTTTTGCCATTTTTGGCCCCTATTATAAAAGAAAGGCTCATCAAGTGTTGGAACTTGCAAATGGAATGGCCAAATTATAGCCCAGGGGTGCCCATCAGAAAGAAAGGAAATCAGGGCATTTCTGTGGCATGGGGAAAACAGTGTCCTGCATTGCCAGAGCCTGGTTTGAGCCCTCAGCCCTGGCTGTGTCCAGGGCAATCCCCCCATACCTGAAGGTGTTCTCCAGCTCCATCCAGTATTTTGTGAGCTCTCAGCTGGCTGAGTGTTCTGGTTTGAAAGCAAAACCAGTGAGAGACTCCAAATCAGAAATACAATTTATTAGGAAAAGAAAACCAAAATACATGCAATCATACAAAAGAAAAACTACTGACAAAGTCAGAATACAACCTGACACCCTGTTGGTCAGGGTGTTGGTAGCAATCCAGTTGGATTGGTGGCTGCAGTCTTCCTGAGTGGCAGATGTGGTTCGGTTGGAGCAGGGATCCTGTAGAAAGGGTGTAGTCTTCCTCTGAAGGTCCAGTGGAAAAGACAGCCATTCTTCTGGGAATCCAGTGGAAAGACTGCTTGTTGTGTCCCAAACCCCAGATTATATCCAGGTGGGGATGCTTAGCTCCTCCCCCTGGGTGGAGCATCTCACAGTGGGCTGATGTCATTCTGTGTCATTCATGTTGTGGGTCCTTGATTACTCCTTAAACAGAAATGGCTCCGGGGGAGTTATCTCTGAGTCATGGGGAAAGGCATTGACGAGCCCATTAACAGGAGATAAGGAAAAAAACAATGCCCCTCCTGGTCTTAGCAGCTCTTGAGGATGGGAATAGAATACATTTTTATATTGAAACCTAGGACACTGGGAAAAGCCAATCATGTCTTGTGATGGTGCTGTGTCAGGAGCAATGTTTGAAACACTGCTGTTCGAGATGCAGAGTGAGGGGCTGGTTTGGATTCCTCTCCCCCAGCCCCATCACTTCGTGCCTGTCTCCCGAGCTGGGTGATCCCTCTGTCCTTGAAAAGCAACAGATGAGCCCAAAGTGCTGGGGAGGAATTGGCAGCCCCTGGGCAGACTTTGCATCCCATAAACCTCATCTGGGCTTTTCTGCAAGGGCTTTGTGACCTACCCCAGGAGAGGCTGAGGGAGCTGGGAAGGGGCTCAGCCTGGAGAAAAGGAGGCTCAGGGGGGACCTTGTGGCTCTGCACAGCTCCTGCCAGGAGGGGACAGCCGGGGGGGTCGGGCTGTGCTCCAGGGAACAGGGACAGGAGCAGAGGGAACGGCCTCAGGCTGGGCCAGGGCAGGCTCAGGGTGGGCACAGCAGGAATTTCCCCATGGAAAGGGTGCTCTGGGCTGGGGACAAGGTGGGTATCGGGCAGAGCTTGGACTCAGTGATCCTGGAAATCCCTCCCAGATTTAATGTTTCTGTGGTTCTGTGACCAGAAGGGTTTATTTCAGTGCTGGCCCAGATTTAGGGGATGGTTTTCTCCTGGTAAAGGCCCTGTGGGAACAGAAGGGCTCAGCCAGGTGAAGTGAGGAGGATGCAGGGGATTGGTACCACCCTGCTGGGGCTCCACATCTCCAGGTCAGGCCCTCTGCATGTGGGACCATGGTGCTCCAGGAGCTCCAGGAGCTCTGCAGGGACCCTCCAGCCCTCAGCTCACCCTCCCCAGGCAGCTCCACCACCCACTGCAGCAGTGAGAAAATTTCTTTCAGACACTGGAAGAACAGAAGGTGCTCAGGCAGGGACATGTCCAGCAAAGCATCCCCACTGATAAAGGGTCTGCCTGGGTTGGTTGAGGAGATAAATCCCTTTCATTCAGACTCATTTAGGGCTCAGCCATTTTAACGCTGTTTTCCATAGAAATGGATGGATGGATTCTAATCCTTTGCTTATGTGTTATCCCAAACTCCACATGTACCTTGCTCCTGTTTATTTTCTGGCTCCTGTTGTTCCAAGGAATAGCTGCTCTGAGCTGGCTTTTCTGGTGAAAACCCCTCATGGTGATCCCTGGCCCTGCAGGAGGACACAGGGAGCTGCTGGGAAAGGCCCAGGAGAGGTGTCCTAGGTGACTTTTCCTTTGGGAACTGCCTTTGGATGAGACAGACTGACATCCCAAGAAAAAGGTGGTTTTTCTTCCCAGTGTCTGAAATGGCTTCTGTGATAAGAAGAAAATTAATTAGGAGGGAGATTACTGAAAGGACTCTTGTGCCAGTACCAGAGCAGTGTCCAGTAGGGACATCTGGTTGGTTCAATTCCCAGAAAACTCGTGTTTTGCTTCTGGAGCTGTGAAAGGCTGGAAATGCAGCTATTATTGCCCTAAATAATCATTCATTTTTGACCTCAGCAACGCTGGTGGAGCTTTGTCTTCTCTGAGCTGAATTTTTAGGAGGCTGAACACAAAGGTTCAGCACTACGATTGAGATCAACATTTCTTTCCAAGCCTGGGGAGGTGGGAGCCAGGGATTAACTCTGGATGACAAGCTCTGGAATTAGATTTGGACTCATTTAAGAGAAATTATCAACAGAACAACCCACTCCTGAAACATCTGATGTTTTCTGGGAGGGGAAATGAGCTGACCTGTCTTGTGAAGGATCTGAAAATGAGATGATTTGTGTGGTTGTGAAGGATCCGTCAGTGGCCCATGGGGATACACAGGACATTTTCCTTTGTGGATATATTTGGTTTTGCTAGTAGAATGGGAGTAAATTCCAGCCAAGTCCCTCATTTTGTCTGAGACTTCTTTCTGCCTTGTGCATTTTCACCTGGACTTTCACAAATTCAGTATCAAAAGCTGCTAAATGACAGCTCTGAAGGTCTGGGCTCACCTTGCACAAATTGGGGACATAAATTCCAGGCCAATGAATGCTGGGGGCAGTGGAGCTGAAGGCCAGAAGATGTCCCAGGACTTATTCAGGTGATTATTTCAGTATTTCCTCCATGGATGAGGTCACTGATGGAGTAATTCCTAGGCTGGAGCACATCAGTCTCCTCTTTGGCCAAGGTGTGCTAGGTCAGAAGGACAAAATTCACTCTTGTATCCTGTGCAAGGAGGGAGGAAATGTTGGGATTTTGCCAGAATATTTCTGTGATCTGGTGTTATAAAGCCAAGGATTTCCCTCTGTGCTGGAGCCCATTCCTCTCTCTGAGCGAGACCTGCAGGGATTTAGGAGGATGTGAATTGTCCATGGAGGACAGAGGGCTGAGGGCAAGCTGGTTGGTGATTTTCCTGTAAAAAGGGAATGCATAGTGCTGGTCTCCACACATTTTTCCTGGAGTTGTGATGGATGTTGGGAGTCCCAGTGTCTCAACACCCTCAGGGCTGTCACCTTGTGCTTTCCTTTGACCTGACTAGAATTTCAAAGTACCAGAAAGCTCAGAGCTGTGAATTTGGGTCAAACTCTGCAGGTTCAGCTGATCCATTGGGAATAAGGGAAAAGGTTGGAGCAGAGGTGCCCTGAGCTGAGAGAACACCTGGCTCTGGGGCAGTTCCCTCTCTCGATAAAACCCTGTGACTGCTGAAATCAGCCCCAAACCTCCTGGTGCTGTGTCCTGTGTCAGGATTTGCTGTAACTGAGGCTGGAATTCTCCAACATTTCCAGCTTTTCACCCTTTTCCAGCCAGGAACAGGGATTAGGAGCTGACTTAAAGGCTCTGCTTGGTTTTCTCCAGCTTTAGTTGATTGTGCAGAAAAAGGCCCAAATGTTCAAGGCTCTGCTCAACCTCTGGAAAACAATTTTATTGTGAGCTGATCATTTGCTTCTCTCACCACAGCATCATTCCAGCAGCACATGGACAGGAGCTGTGGCAAAACAAGGGACCTGGGTGTGAGTTTTGTGCAGGGCCCCATGAGCTCTCCAGGATCTGATGGATCCAGGAAGGCAAGAGTGACAGAAATGTCCTCTGTCCTTCATAGTTTGATGTTTCCAAGGCAAGAGCAGAGGGCAAACAGAAACATCTAGCAGTTCTTGCCAGCTCTGGATCTTTCAGCAGTGTTTTGGAGCCCTGGATGTAATTCTCTGAACTCCCAGGAATGCAGAGCAGGCCCTGGGATCCCCATGCTGACACCAAGGGTTGTTTACAAACCCCTGCTGGATTCCAAACATTTGCTGAAATAAAGAAAATCAGGTTATCCCCAGTCAGAACTGGGCTGTGCCTCCCTGGCTGACTCCAGCCCATGGCTGGGCAGGCACACGGATGTGGTGTCCTTGGATTGGGATGCACAGTAAATACCAGCCCATATTAGCACAGGCACCAATGCCTATTAAGCCAGAGGCTAAATTTGGGATTTTTATGTTGCAATAAATCTTGCTTCTCTACAGAGCCTGGGCAAACCTTAAATCAAAGCCTTTCTGCTCTCCCCTCTCGTCAGATATTGATTGGGGCATTATCCATCCAGTAACCACGAGGAGAACACGCCATAACCGTGATGGATCTGCCTGGTTCCTGGCACTAATCCTGGGATAAGTGAGTGCTTTGCTGCCCACCCTTGGCTGTGCTTTATTCCAGAGGCCTGCTCCTCTGGCCCATCCTGATTGAAGGATGGGAGCAGAGTGAAGGATGGGGATTTTCCAGATGACTTTCTGCCCAGGTAGCTGGCACCCCCCAAGGAAGGAAGGAAGGAGCAGATAAAGAGCTGTAAACAAGAACAGCTGCCAGTCAGAATTCCAAAGACAGAACCCTCAAACAAGAGACAGGAGCTCTGGAGGGTCAGAGGTCTCTGTGCAAACGTGGGGTACAGCAAAGGGGTAAAGCTGTTCCCAAAATGTCCTGGCAATCCAAGTGCTTTGGGATCACCACACCCATGGATTCATAAATCTCCTTTCCTGCTGTCCCTCACAGGTAAATGTCCAGAATCTCACTTCACTTCTGTTCCAAATCCTTCCTCCCCCCTTCATGCTGCTGTCAGCACCCAAAATCCCCCCTCCAATGTTTTTTGAGAGAAGGGAGGCTGGGGAAGAAACTAATTTCTCTGCCCTGACTGTTTTTGCCATGTTAAACACCAGAAAGAAATGCTATTATGAATATACCCTAATTCAGACTCATCCCTGAGCAGATTTCACTTTGGTGGGATAAATTTATCCCCGTCAGATTTCAGAGCCGGCCGCGACCGGGACCTAATGAATCCAACCAGCTCAGGATAACAATAATTTCTACAAATCTGCTTATCTGGGCTAAATGTTTATCCCTTTAGCTGCAAACCTCTTGATCCCAAATCATTGTTATAAAACATAAGCAGAGAGTGTCTGCACGAGCCTGTAATTGAAAGGCACTTATTTGCTCAGCTGCTCAGCACAAGCGCAGGGATTGGAGTGCTGCTACCTCAGATCCCCGGCTTGGTTCATTCCTGCAGAATAGCACAGGGAAGGCTCTAAAATCGCTCCTTGTGAAGAAAGCAGATGAAAGGTGTGTGGGGAGGTGGCACAGGAGCACCGGTGTGATCAGACGCTGCTGCAGGGCGAACACCAGCTCTGAGTGCAGAATAAACCCCGGAGGCAGTGAGAGAGGGGCAGCAAACAGAGCTGGGCAAACGGCATAGGGAGGAAAACTAAAACTACTTGGGTGCCTCACTGCCTGAGCTGAGAGCAATGAAGAAAAATGCTGATTATGGGCTGTAATTAATCTGCTGGGGCTGCCTCAAAGCACTTCTGGCTTCAATTGCAGCGCGTGGAGTGAGAGGATGGATGGGGCTGAAGGATCTGGGAGCACATTTCCCTCCTGGGATCAGCATGCACAGTCCCACACAGCTCCTCCCAAGGAATGAAGGAAAGGGGGACTCTGCAAGGGGGGCCTGCTCACTGCACTGTGGGAAAACCTCTGTGGCAATACCAGGATCATAAAATAAAACAATCACAGAAGGGTTTGGGGTGGAAGGGATCTTGAATCCCATCCCATCCCACCCTGCCATGGCAGGGACACCTCCCACGGTCCCAGGGGCTCCCAGCCCCAATGTCCAGCCTGGCCTTGGGCACTGCCAGGGATCCAGGGGCAGCCCCAGCTGCTCTGGCAATTCCAGCCCAGCCCCTCCCCACCCTGCCAGGGAACAATTCCCAATTCCTAGGATTCCATCCATCCCTGCCCTCTGGCAGTGGCAGCCATTGCCTGTGTCCTGTCCCTCCATCCTTGTCCCCAGTCCCTCTCCATTTTTCTTGTGGCTCCTTCAGGCGCTGCAAGCCCAAAATTAGGTGACCCCAAAGCCTTTTCTTCTCCAGGCTCAACAATCCCAGTTCTCTCAGTCTTTCCATGTGGGACAGTCTCCTTCAGACCCTCAGTGTGACACTTCTTCTGTAATCCCAAACAAAATGACTGCAGCTCTCCCTGAGCCCCAGAGAAGGAGGGGGTGTGGAGGAACCAGCTCAGTGCAGGGCCAGCCCCAGCAGGATGGGGACTGCAGGGTCACCCTTCACAATGGGGATGCAGCAGCTCAAGAGGAGATTTTTCCCTGGGAAGAGAGCTCTGTGTGTGCCTGGAATGGCCCCAGAAGCTGGCCCTGCAGCCCTGAGTGCCAGCCTGGCCGTTCCCAGCCTGCTGGACACTGGGAGCAGGAGGGCCAGGAGTGGCAGATGGCCCAGTGTTTGCCATTATTTCAGGTACACTGGACCTTGGTTATTTCCAGCTCCAGAACACAGCAGTGAAACCTTGGCTCTCGCTCGTGTGTCACTTGGCAATTTGTCTCCATCCCATATTGCTTCAGTAGCATTCAGATAAACAAATTAAGGGAGGAGAAAGCAACAAATGCAGCTTAAGACTAATTCCCCTCCACCCCCTCAATCACTGAGGGCCTTGAAGAGTGTTCAGAGCCAAATTACACTTCAGTGCACAGGATTTAATTTGCATCTGCCAACTTCAGAAGGGGATTTAGTCAGACAGGGCATTTGCATGCCATAAAAGGAGCTGATCTCTAATTAAACTAATATCATGTTTGAGTTTCGGCAGCGATAACGGGGAAGACAAAACACGCAGGTCTTGGCAGGAGGAAGGAGCAGGCTGGGAGCACAGGAGGGGAACAGCTCCTCTAAAACCTGCCAAACACAGAGGGGCATTTCAGGGTGATGGGAGGGTCCTGTGCTAGAGAGAGAAATAATTCCCTGGTACTTCCAGAGCCTCTGCAGCGTTTCTGCAGCCTTTACACCCAGGAAATGCACCCAGGTGTTGGGAAGCGCCCTCAGCAGAGCTCGACAGCACCAATTCCTGGCAGGAGCAGGATGATTTCCTGGAAAAAAAATTTAATCCCTTCTCTTCTATATGATCTGGCATTTCTGGGAACATGGAGTCAAATCAGCTTTCTAATTTTACTCTCCAGCCTTGATTAAGACAGCTTGGGGTATGTCCAGGATTTTCAGCAGTCCCTGAGTGAGAGGGAGGCGAGGGCTTGCCATGAAGTCCAATAATTCCTGGTGTTTCTCCACATCCCAGCATTCCCAGGCCCAGCCCAGGAAGGATGCTGAGGAGTCTGACAGCCCAAATCCATTGAACAAGTACACAAAACATCAAACAACTAAACAGAGATCTCTTTTAGAATTGTCTTTGGCTCTGCTGGATCGATTTTGGTTTTTAACAATTCCTGCTAAGAGGAAACTCTTCCAGGGCAGCTCAGCCACAGGAGACAGACAGATTACTTATCTGCCATCAAAGAGTCAGGGAAATCAGTAAACTCTGGCAATTATTGTCACAGATTAATGGATTTTAGGGCCAGGGAGAAACACAATTCCAACATGGAGTCTGATTTCCTGCTCTCCAATGCCCCTGAGCAATTCCTTTCCTGAGCCTGGGTTTGAAGCAGGAGGAGCCTTTCAGGGCGGCACCCCCACCTTGATTCAGAGACACCCAGGACAGAGCAGAGCCTCATCTCTGTGAGCCCAGCAGGGAGAAATCCCTGCCTGCCTCAAAGCTGGCCATTTATGTCCTGCTTTAGTTCTTCCAAAGTTCATTTCTGAGCTGCTGGAGGCGTGCTGGGCCTGCAGCTCCTGGCGTCACACACGGATCTGACAGAGATCCTGCTCCTCCCAGGGAACCTGGGGCTGCCCCATCCCTGGGAGTGCCCAAGGCCAGGTTGGAGCTCTGTTATGCATTCCATACCCCAAACTGTCAGAGCCCAGGACGTCGCTCTGACGGTCCTGGATGATCCGAGCCCCAGCCAGGGGGCTTTGAAGCCCTGGCAGGGGCTCGGAGACCCTGGCAGAAAGCCAAGGACACTTGGGATTTTGATCTTAAACCATGGAGCAAATTAACAAATTTATATGAAGAATTACGAGTCACAAAAGTTTAAGGAGCATAACTTAAGTAGCATTAAGTAGTTGTCACAGGGTGAAAGGTGGAATTTTGAAGAATTTTACTACGGCAGTCTAGGGGACGAGATGGAGGGACTTGGGCATTGTCCTGTTCTTCCTTCTTCTTCCTAGCCTCCATCTTCTTGGTGATGGTGGCACGCTGGGATTGGTTTAGAGCAGAAAGTCACTGTCTAAGATAGGTGATAGGTATTTGAAAATAACTGTAAATATAGAATATGTAGTTTATAGTATAAAAGACAGGCACCAGCCCCATGGGAGGGCAATGTGCTTTGGACTGACCTCTGAACAGACCTCGGCAGGCCAGAGAGAAAATGTTTTAGATAAGAAATAACAAACAACCTTGAGAATGACAGCTGAAGACTTCTGACTCCTTCTTCAACAGCTGGGTTGGGGAAAAGAGACTTTAATACATCTTGGGGTCAGCTTGACCAGAGGAGATCCCGAGACCAAACCTCCATTTTCTCATAGGAAACCCAGCTCCAGGTTAATTTTCAGATCACTTTTTATTTATTTCCCACTCAGGTGGTCCTGGCTTGCAACGCTTACCCAAGCAAACATCCCCTGGCACCTCTCTCCCAGGAAACAGACACACGTGGATCAAACCATGTTTATTTTCTCCCTGGTGACTCAGGGCTCTGCATATGCCACCATGTGTGGCATTTCCCACTCCTCAAAGAAAGCAAACTCCCACATGACATTAAAGCTTGGCTGTGGAGGAGTTTAGTGTTTTAAAGATGGAAGCACCCAAGCAAAATATCCTTTGGACAGAGCTAAAGCAGGGAACTTTTCAAGTTGAGGGGATTTGTGTGCTTGGGTTCCGATCTCTGGTCCAGCAATCTCCAGTTGGGCTAATCCCCTGCAAAGATAAAAGCTCCTGCTGGCCCTGCAAGGGAAAACAAATTCTCCCCTGGCAGAATACAGCCCTTAACAACCCCCTTAGTTATCAAAGCCTCCCAAACCCTTGGGGTTTGTGTTTCCTGAGCTGTCAAAGCAGCAGTGGGGTGGTGTGACCTTGCAGGGCAGAGGCCACCCCTCCCCAGGGGACCTCACCTTCCCTGCGACCTCGAGAGGTGCCTGGATCCCATTCCCTCATCCCTGTGGGAAAGGAGGGTGCTCTCCCTGATGCCTTAAGTTTTAGCTTTCATATTTTCCAGATTCTGTCCTGCATTAGTAACTCTGAACTTCATATAAAGTGTCAGCAAGTTCTCACAGTTCTGTCAGACAGAACAATCTGTTTCCAGCCCCAGAACCAAGGACACCGCTGCAGCTTCAGGCCCAAAAAGTGCAAACAGGGAACTGAGGAGAGCAAACTGGGAGGATGGGACTGTAATTGGACAATTAACCCCAATATGGAAATGGACCAAAACTTATACAAGTGTGAAAACTCGTGACCCATCATCCATCTTGGGTGTACCCTCGGCTGGGCTTTGTACTGCCCAAGGTGTGTCCTTTGAAGGAAGCCTTTTAATGAATCCCTACTTTATTCCTTTAACACTGTCCAGCCTCTGTTCTGGGCAGCCTCTCAAGGCATCATCCCCAAGCCTTCTCTGAGGAAAAAAGAAGAGGAATTTGAACAGAGCATTTTCAGTCTCTCAAAGACAAACACCCTAAAGACAAACCCCCTCCTGGCTGACCGCCCCCCCTCTTGGACTGGCAGCTCAAACCCCCCAGACCAAACCACAAATGTCACCCAGAGCAGAACCCCAAGGACAAAAACCTTCCCTTGGTTTTTACCTCCCAAACATCCCCTGGGGCTGGGAAAGGGGAAGGGAAATCCCATTGTTATGATGCCACAGCCAGGCTCCCAGGTGGGTTTTCCTTGCTAAATGAATCAATCAAAGGGAATTCTGATACTGGCTCGGCGAGCTTTCAAAATTACCCAAATACACAAAGTTCCTAAAGAGCAAGTGGGATAAAAAGGCAACTCCTCCACATGTTCGGCATCCTCAGGCTCCTGTTCCACAGGCTGGGGCTGCTGTAGGGGATCACAAACCAGCTGGAGCTCACAGAAGGAGCAGGATACATGGAAGGGAGGAAAATACCTGTACAAGTCCAATTAATACCAAATAGCTGGGCCTGGACTCCAGGAACAGGCAAAGGACGAGCACTGGAGGCATGAAGGGCAGGGCTGGAGGGCTTTGTGTTCCTGTTAGAATCAGGAAGCTGCAAATGCCATGGGCAGCAGAGGGGATCACAGTCAGGAGATGCTTCAGGTTGGACCTGAAGACCTTTGATGTTGAATTATGGGGGTTTTTCTTACTTAGAGATGGAGTAACTGAGAGGTGTTTTAAAAACTTTTATTTTATTTTTAGTCTTGTGTGAAGGGTGAGATAATATAAATGTTATAATTTGTTATTACAATTAGAAGGTAGCTGTTTTTAATTACAATGCATTACAAGGCATTGAGAATTTTCTACAAATCTATTTTTGACACTTTGAGGTCATTGAGTCCAACTGTGGACCAGCAGCAGCACCTCCATGGTCACCCCTAAGGCAGGTCCCGAGTGCCACAGCCACACTCCCAGCAGTGGTGACTCCACCACTGCCACTGTTCCAATGCCTGGCCACCCCTTCCATGAAGGAATATTCCTGTTATCTCATCTAAACCTCTCCTGCTGAGGCTTGGGGCTGTTCTCTCTCGTTCTGCCATCCTGGGATGCTGCATCCAGCCCAGATCTCCCTCCAACCCCTCCAGAGGCTCAGTGGTTCACAGGACGGGGGCACTGAGGCGCTGGCTGATGGAGCTGAGCTCCCTGGGCCAGCCCAGAGCACGAGGGAGCAGCAGAGCTCGGGTTCCTCACACCACAAACAAAGAACTCTGAATCAGAGCTGGGCACTCTCAGCTCCTTCAGCGTGGGGGAGAAGAGCCTGGAGCCTCTGGGGTGTGACACCTCACCTGTCCCTTGCCGGCTGCCAGGTGAGTCCCAGCCCAGGTGCGACACCAGGCATCTGCTGGCACCTGCAGTGCCTCGGACCCTGCCAGACCTTGCACAAGGCTCCAGGGGCTGATTCCACACCAGGAACGGAGCTGGGAGCTGTGCCCTGATCCAGAGCGGGGCTGGGATGCGAGCAGGGAGCAGGAGGTGTTGGCAGCACATCCTGGGGCTGGAGAGGCGCTGGACAGGAGGAGCAGGGACAGCAGGGACCGATCCCCACGGCAGCACAGCAGCACGAGGATTTCTGCAGGGAAAGGGGAGGAGGCAGGAGCTGTGACAGGAGGGGCATTCCTGACAGGAGGGGAATTCCTGACAGGAGGGGAATTCCTGGCAGGAAGGGGATTCCTGACAGAAGATGGATTCCCAACAGGGGGTAGATTCCTGACAGGGGGTGGATTCCTGACAGGAGGGGGATTCCTGACAGGAGGGGGATTCCTGACAGGAGGGGGATTCCCAACAGGAGAGGGATTTTCCCAGCAGGAGGGGGATTCCCAACAGGACATGGATTCCCAGACAGGAGATGGATTCTTGACAGGAGGAGGATTCCCTGACAGGCTCATTTGATGCCCTTGCCTTGCTGGGATCTACCCAGCTGAGCTTGAAAGGTTTGGGAAGTTGACATTTCTGGTGGTCTAGAGAGGAACAGAAAAGGTCACATCCAATTCCTAAAATTTATGGCCAGGTGGCCTCACACCAGCCTTGACTTCCAAGGAACAAAGCCCAGATGTTTCATTTTCTGCAGGATCAGTTCAGCAGCACCACCCCAATCCCAGCTTTACTCCACCAAAATCCATGACTTCCAGGAGATTTATTTAAAAAGCAAATGAAGAATCAGGAGGAACTCATCCAGTGTGCTGCTTTCCAGCCCTCTGGGCTCATCCCCTCTGATGGAGACCTCACCAGCCCTTTATTGATTAACAACCAGCAGGATCAGGTCTCCTTTTCATGCGGAAAATATCAAAATTAGGGCTTTCACTGCTGCTCGTGTTATCTCCAATTAACTGCACTGATATGATTTGTTCTCCCACAGTCTTTGTTGCATAACTAATCACAGCCAATAAATATAAACACAAAAATAATTAGCTGGAATCAGCTCGCCGCCCATGCCAGGCACAGCCCGGCGGCAGCAGGGAGGACACGCGCTCTTCCTGACATGATTCCAGTTAATTTTTCCTTCCATTTTGGATTTTATTTCCTTCCCTGGGTGGAGGCAGGGGCTGAAGGTGCCTCTGAAGGGCTGCAGCCATGGTAACACACTCAGACACGGGATATTGGCTCTGCAGGTGATTTGGGGATTAATTCCGTGTCAGTTCTGTTTATCACCTCGTTCCAGGAGATCCCAACATTCTGACATTCCCAGAGCAGATGTCTGGGAATTAATGAAATAGAGAGAGGAGTCTCCAGCAAGGGCTTTGACCTGCATGGGGGGAGGATGAGCAGAGACCCTGGTGCTGCTCCTTGTCCTTCAGAGCACTGAAGGTGCCACCCCAAGGACTCAGGTGGTGCCACCAGCCTGGCAGTGGCACTGGTGGGGACAGGATATTGCTCCCGTGAGTTGCTCCCAAATTAAGCTGGGATGGGTTGGCTCAGGAGGACTGGAGAGGAAAGGGATGGCAGGACTGAAGGATTGTGCAAATCCACCAATTTCTGTGGCATTTTCTGTAGGAAGTTGAATTGTTTCATCTCAGTGCTGTCCTAAATCTGTTGTATCAAGACAGTAAATCTGCAATTTCTTTCCCCTGTGTTCTTGTTGTGCTTCATTTCTCTGGATCAATTTTATTATCCCATAATTCACATTGTCTCACCCTTCACATTTCATATTACAATGTTTAGGATCATCTAAAGAACATTTTTACTCTATTAGAGTAGGAAGGTTTGAAATTATTGAGCTTAGGTGATGGAGCTGTGTTGAAACAAACTCTCTCAATGTCCAGTATGGAAAATGCTCCCAGTTCCTGACTCACTGTTCTATTATTAGTAGTATTAGTATTAGTACTAGTATTAGTATTAATATTACCCTTCACAACTCCCTGACAGGAGGGTGCAGCCAAGTGGGGGTCGGGCTCTGCCCCCAGGGCAAAACAGGACAAGAGGAAAAGGCCTCAAGTTGTTCCAGGGAGGTTTAAGTTGGATATTAGGGAAAAGTTCTTCCTGGAAAGGGTGGTCAGGCAGTGCTGGAGTCCCTATCTCTAGAGGGATTCAAAGGTCATGTGGATGTGGCACTTGGGGACATGGCCAGTGTTGGCCTTGGCAGTTGGACTCAGTGACTGATCCCAGAGGGCTTTTCCAACCTTTCCAATCATTCTTTCATTCTGTGATTATTCAGGATTTTCTCTTCCCTGAACCAGCAGTTCCATGGGAAGTGGCACCATTTCCCCACAAATGGAGACTCCATTTCCAAAGCAGTTTGTTTGTTTGGGATTTTGTAGGGCAGCATCAGAAAAGTTTGGGAATGGATCCCTGGGATCTCCCACATTCCCTGTCCTGGATAGTGCCATTCCCAAGGTGAAGCACTTGGCAGGATTTGACAAAGCTCTTTTTATTTTCTTTTTTTTTGCTGGACACCTTCATTTTCCATAATTTTCCCATCTGGCAGTGAGAACCTGGATATCGCAGGCACAGAGAGTTCAGGGGGACTGGTGGCCCCAAGGCTTTCAGGGGATCCACTCAGGATCCTTCCAACCCCAAATCCTTTGGGCAGCATCCAAAACAGACAAGGAATCCTGCTCCCTCCCAGACCTCACCTCTCCATCTGAAATATCCCACATGTCCCCAAATCCTGCTCTCCAGCCCCTCAGATTATGGGCAGGTTTAAAAATGTGAAGTCATCAGAGCTTTTGAGATGTTTCTCTCAGCAGCCTGCATGCAAATACATGCAAATAGATGTAAATAGGGAGGCACTGCCTCAGCCGGGTTATTAAAGGAGCTGCTGCTCCTAAGAGGATTTTCCTAAGAAGGCTCAAGATCCCCCACCACCCATTAGAGCCCAGCTCGTGTAAATTACACTAAATTCAGGGCTGTTATCCCTGACAGCCTGCAAAGGGAAGGAGCAGGGGCTGAAGCTGCTTCTCCACGTCCCTCTCCCGTCTCTTCTCCATTCCGGCAGCAGCTGGGGGGGCTCTGCTGGTGCAGAGGAGGGCACACAGTGATCTGGGGGTGCCCTGCTCCAGCTGAGGGTGGGGACAGGAGCAGCCCTGGCTGGTCCCTGCAGGGAGCTGCTGGGAGTGGGGGCTCTGCCTGCACGGCTGGGGGAAACCAGCCAGGACCTGCTGCTCTGGGGCAGCTTTATCCTCCAAAGCCATCCCAGTAGTTAAAATTCCCACCAGTTAAACCATCTAACCACTTAAACCATCCACCAGTGAAACCATCCACCAGTTAAACATTCTAACCAATTAAACATTCTAATCAGTTAAACCGTCCACCAGTTAAACTGTCCACCACTTTAACCATCTAACTAGTTAAACCACCCACCAGTTAAACCAATCCACCAATTAAACCATCTAACCAGTTAAACCATCCCAGCAGTTCCCTGAATCTTGCACAGGGTCAAGTCATCGAAGAGTTTTTTCCCTCCCCTATAAATATTGTTTATTTCTTGTTCCTAGAGAAAATCAAGCACTGAAAAGTGATCAGTCAGGCCTTGGGAATACTCCCATATGGGAATGCCCCTGTCTGGGAGCACTGGTGCCATCTCCCTCCCTGACTGGGACTCTCCAGCAGAGCCCCCACACGTTGCTGTGCAGGGATTTTGTGTCTGGGCTGTGGGGATGTGGCACAGCTGATCCTGGAAGTAGCTGAGTTCTGCTCACAAAGGTTTGTCCTTGAGCACTCAGGAGCCTCCTGCCTTTCAAAGCTCGGCAGGATTCAGTGACACACCAGGAGCTTAACACGATTACCCCAACTTCCACTCCCCTTCCTTAGACCTCACTCCCAGGGGCTATTTGTAATTTGCAGTTGGAGTTTATTCACTGTCTTTGAACAAAGAATTTTGATTTTTTTCTTTTAGTCTCTTCCTAAATCCTGACAGGTTTAAAAAAAAGAATTAAAAACTCTTAATGCTTTCATGAGAAGCTAAAATTTCTCACGGAAAAGGAAATACTTTTGGCAAGCTGAACAGAAGAATTATATTTGAGCTGAAGGAAAAATAAATCTTTGACCTGTTTTTGTAATTGTTGCTAATTCATTGTTATTTTTATCATCACTGTCCGTGACAGGGCCCCATTGCAGCGGGCTCTGCCCTAACACAGAACATCACCAGCAGTAAAATCAGGTGACAGTGTCCTGCAGGATTGCTCCAGCAGTGCCTGACCTCGGCCTGGCATCATGCTGGATCCTTCAGTGGAAGTCCTCTGCTCCAACAGGGAAAAATATCTTTAATTGCCACGTGGGATGAGGCTGCTTGGCCTTTGATGGCTCCTCTGAAGGATGATTTCAGTGGCCACGTCTGCAGCAGCAGAACCCCGATGTGAACACAACCGCTCCCTCCCGGTGCACTGAGCATTAATTAAGGGAGCCAAGCAATGCCCACTTTTTGTCAGAGAGCAGGAAACGTAACGAGGCTCCCAGGTAATGAGTGCCTCTCACATGTACAGCAGCTCCCTGAAATAATGAGCTTTGGAAACAACCTGGAGGTGCTGCCTGGATATTGATGTTGGGGATTCGCTGACCCTGTTGCAGGCAGGTCATGCTTTTCACAGAGCATCTCCCCGTCAGTCTGGGCTCCCTCTCATCAGACCAGGGATCGCAGCAGTGCAGAGCAGCCCCAGGAGCACAGAAATCCTGCCTGGCTCTGCTGCCAGGAGCCAGAGCCTTTTCCTGAGCCTTGATTCTTGGTGGGGTTTTGTAGGATAAATCCCAGGCTGGTTCTCACCCCCGTGGGGTTTGGAGAGGCCCTGTTGTGTGCAGGGTGGGACTCTGGCTCTGCCTGCTCTGGATCACTCAGAAATGATTGTTGAGGTAAAGGTGGTTCCAGTTCCCAAGGGTTCTCCCTGTCCCACTGGGCCAGCTCCATGTGGCAGAGGCACTTCAGCTCCATGTGTGGGCCCTCGTGTCCTCAGCCCTGGAGGCCACATTACACTGAAGGTTCTTCCTCCCCATTTTCCAGGGGAAAGGCTGGAAAAGTCCTGTTTGCCCACTTCCCACCATGTACCCAAGCATAGGCTCAGCAGGTCAGGGCCTGGTGCTGAAAACCCCAAGGTTCAGCCCTGCAGGGGCCATTCCCTGAGGCGTTGGACAGGAGGGTCCCGAGGGTCCTTCCACCTCAGGATATCCTGTGACCTGGGGTTTGGGAAAGCAGTCCTGGGGGCAGCTCTGGCCCCTCAGGACAAGAAGGACACAGAGGGGCTGGAGCTGCTCCAGGGCAGGGAACTGAGCAAGGAAAGGGCTGGAGAATTCCTGAGGGACTGGAAAGGGGCTCAGCCTGGAGAAAAGGGGGATCAGGGGGGACCTTGGGGTCCTGCACAGCTCCTGACAGGAGGGGACAGCCGGGGGGGTCGGGCTGTGCTCCAGGGAACAGGGACAGGAGGAGAGGGAACGGCCTCAGGCTGGGCCAGGGCAGGCTCAGGCTAAAATTGAAAAAGTTTCTTCCTGGAAAGGGCTGTCCAGGCAGAGCAGTGGTGGAGTCCCCATCCCTGGGGAGATATAAAAGCCCCATGGATGTGGCACTTGGGGACATGGGTTAGGGGTGGCTTTGGCAGTGCTAGGTTAAAGGTTGGATTCTTTGATCTTGGAGGGTATTTCCAACTTTATTGACTCTCTAATTAAATGAAAAATGTCCCTGCCAGCAGCAGGGCTGTGCCCAAGCATTCCTGTAGGGATTGCAGAGGCAGGAGCAGATGGAGTCTCCTGGAACAAAAGCCCTGTAAGGACCCATGGAGAGGACACCCAGGGACAGAACAGGAGCTCAGCTCCTGCATGGAGGCGGCTGGAACCAACCCAGGGCTCTGACCCAGCCCAGCTCTGAGCCAGGAACATTTTTAGAGAGCCCTCTCTGAGCTGCTCCCACTCTGTGAGCTGCAGATAAGAGGAGTGACATGGGACGTGGTTGTTTGGCTGTGCAAACCCCTCAGCTGACAGCTGCAATCTGCAGCCCTGGCTCCTGTGGGTGCAGCATGTCCCAGCCCTCCCCACATCCCTGCAATTCCAGCAGCCTGGATTGCAGCAGGAGCTGGGTCCCACCAGCCTCTCCCCATCCTCACTGCAGTCAGCATTGATAACAAACACTCTCTAAATATTTTTTTTCCTTCCCTGCACTGCTCTAATCCACAGAGGCCCCTCAGCTTGGATGTGCTGCCTGTTGCTCTCCGCAGCCTCTTCCTCTCTCTCTTGTTTCTCTCAGCAGACAAATTAAACCTTTTCCAGCCACATTGCAGAGGATTATTTCAATAGAGAGATTCAGGGCTGCATTCCCAAAGCTGGAATTACTGCTCACTCTGGGCAGAGTGGCCAGTTCAAGCCCAAGTTTGTAGAATTTCCACCTGTGCCAAGCCAGTCTGGCAGGACCTGATCCCTCAGTCCATCCCAGGGCCAGTTCCACACTTCCCTGACACCAGGGTCAGAGATACTGGGGAGAAATATCCAGAGTTTTAACTGTTGGCAGAGAGATGAACAAAATCACAGCTGAAAACAACATTCCCCCAGTTTTCAGTTGTTTCATGGAATTTTTTCAGGTTTTGGCCTTTCCCAACCTTGTAATTCTGTGAAAAGCTGCTTAAAACCTAATCCAGATGTTAGCCCAGAACAGTATCAGGGGGTGTATATATCCATAGATTATATAGATAGACATAGATATATAGATTATATAGATAGATATAGATATGGATATAGATATATAGATATAGATAGATATAGATAGATATATAGATATAGATATAGATATAGATAGATAGATAGATAGATAGATAGATAGATAGATAGATAGATATAGAGATAGATATAGAGATAGAGATAGATATACCACTTGCAACAAAAGATTGCTCAACCCACAAGCCCATCCTGAGAATATCCGTGATGGAAATCCCACTTTCCCAGCCCCCTGTTCCAGAGTCTGTGAACAAATTGTTGTGTCATGAATTCCAATCCACTGCTGTCTGCTTTGCACGAGATGGACAAAGAGATGAGATTGTTCCTCCTATCACAGAAGCCTCTTTAGCTGAAACAACTCCAGTCCAGCTAATTCCGAGTTTTTCCAGGCCTGGCTACATCCGTCCCCGTCTGTATTCTCTAGGAAGAAAGCAGATTATGTTTCCCACCACAACAATGAGCGTTTCTGTCACAGTGAGCACTTCCAAAAGGACAACAAGGCCCGTGCTGACAATGGCTCTGTGTCATTCATCAGAGTTCCCAATCCAGAGGCTCCCTCCCAACAAAACCCAGGCAGAAACAAAAGGCAGGGCCTGTTTTAGGCCAGGCTGGGCTCAGGCACCCCTCCTGCAGCTCCAGCAGCCCTCAGCTCATCACCAAACAACGGGCATAGAGACTGGAAAAGGGAATTTAATGAGGAAAGAAGAAGAGTGCAAAGAATTCAGACGAGCAAGGAGAGACAGGAGCATCTGGTGTGTTACAGCTGTTGGAGGGAAAAGTGTTTTCTAACTCCCTAAAAACATCAAAATACATCTAAATGTTGTTGGGGTTGTTTTTTTTTTTGTTTTTTTTTTTTTTTTCTTTCTCCAAACTTGAAATAAGAAAAAAAATCACAAACCCACCCAGCCAAAAAACCCTGCCTTCTTTTCCCACTGGACTGGAGCCAAGGCAGAGGGAGGCAGAAAATGAGGAGGATATGCAAAGCATCAAAATGTTCAGTGATCAAAATGGGAGATATTTTAACCCAAACAACAGCTTTCTGCTCAAATTCTCACTCTGCCTAAAAAGCTGTTCCATGATCAAAAACACACAGAGCAGGAGAGAGGGATTTTAACTAAAATGACTTGAACCAGCTCAGTGTTTTCTCCTGCTGGCGACTTCCAGGCTTCAAGAATTTGGAGAAAGATTAAAAAAACCCCACAACTCCAAAGGAATGTGAAGATCAGATAGAGTGGTTGTTATTTGCTGTTATTTGGTTACTGTGAAAGATCAAGAAATAATCCTGGCTGAGAACCCACTGCAGCATGAAATGGTTCCTGAGCCTCTGTCTAAAGCACCTGGTGGTACAAGAGCCCCTTTTTGGGGGAGAAATCCTTCTTGCAAGCAGAGGAGGTTTTATCATCCATCACAAATGCATTTCCTGGCACATTTCTACTTCCAAACCTTCCCATTTCCCCACAGAAATAAAGTTCTTCCAACAATTCCCAGCAAGTGCCACCTCATCTCCTCGCAGGGCTCCTCCTGCCCTCCCTGACTTCCAGCACTGCTGGGCATGGGCAGTTCTGACGTCTTCCTATTTAATGAGAATTTTCTTGGCTTAGAAATAGAAAGAACCCCCCAAAGCGTTTCCATGAGCAGTGCTGGGGGTTGCTGTGGGCTCTGCACTGGGGAGAAAAGCAGCAGAAATGGTAAAACTCTTCCCAGCCTAGAGAGCAAGGCATTACCTGGATTTTCCAGGTGTTTATTCAAAGGCTCTCCAACACTTCCCGGGTGTTTGCTCTCCCTTTATGCATTTCAAGTGTTGTACACGAGCGATGAGAGGCAAGGGCGAGACCTGAATGTTCTGCTGGAAAAACCATTTAGCTGGGAATTTGATTTCCTTCAATTTTCTGATTTTTTTTCCCCACTAGGGAGCAACAACCATATTGTAACTGAACTGACAATCACAGTGTCTTACTTCAAATGAAATTGTCAAAATATTGTGTCAGGAATCCTGTATGAAGTGATTTCTTTGGCTGTCACTCACATTTGCCATCCTAAAGAGTCTGGTTTCTATTAACAAAGACACTCAACACATAAATAATCTCAAAAAGCAGATACAGCTGAATTAGGAGCACCCAGAAATATTAACAGCAACAATAATCTAACCTTTGAGAAGGTGCTTAGAGGAGAAAAAGCAAGAAAATCCAAATTAAAGAAAAATAAAAAAGCCAAGTCTATTGAAACAGCTGAAATTTGATACAATCAGTTAGCAAATGCCATTAACTTGCTCCTCACTCCCCACCTAATGATGTGTTTGCTCTGTGCAAATAATGATGACAGTGCAGTGATTCCCATTTACTCCCATTTTTGTGGAGTATAAAATTATTCCAGGAATCACAGCCTTTTAGCAAAATGAGACCTTTGGTGTCTGAGTCAGGAACTGAGGGGTTGGGACACACATGGGGTGCAGAACTGCAGGAGATGAGGGCTGGGATAAACCCTGGGGTGCAGAACTGCAGGGGATGAGGGGCTGGGATAAACCATGGGGTGCAGAACTGCAGGGGATGAGGGCTGGGATAAACCCTGGGATGTGGAACTGCAGGGGATGAGGGGCTGGGATAAACCCTGGGGTGTGGAACTGCAGGGGATGAGGGCTGGGATAAACCCTGGGGTGCAGAACTGCAGGGGATGAGGGCTGGGACACACCTGGGGTGCAGAACTGCCCAGGGTGGGATGATAGGGTGTCTGGGCCGGGCCAGGATTGGATCCATGATCCCTGGGGGCCCTTCCAGCTCAGGACATTCTGGGATTCTGTGATCTGTGAGTCTAAGCATGAAAACTCTGGAAGGAGAGAAATTTAGGCAACATTTGGACAGGTGCAACCCCCTGAGAGGCTGCCCTGGGCTGTGTTTGAGGGGTCAGGGATGTTTCCCAGGCCCAGCTGGGATGGCTGAGGCTCTGAGAGCCTTTAGGAGCTGCCAGGATGAGCCTTTGTGCCATGCAAAGCAACAGAAGCTCAAGCAGCACCTGGGCAGGCTCAGGATGGGCACAGCAGGAATTTCCCCATGGAAAGGGTGCTCAGGCCTTGGCAGGGGCTGCCCAGGGAGGGTTGGAGTGCCCATCCCTGCAGGTGTCCAGGGAACAGCTGGAGGTGGCACTCAGGGCTCTGGTGGGGGTCGGGCACAGCTCGGGCTCAGTGATCCAGGAGATCTTCTCCAACCTCAGTGGAAACAAAAAATCCTCCCTAACAAAAGCATCCCCAAGCACAGCGAGGTGTAGCCCGTCCCACAGCAGCCCTCCCATGTCACCCAGCTCCCAGGCTGTCCCCTGGAGCCAGCAGGGTTTCCCAGCCCCCCTGAGCAGCCAGGGCAGTTCTGCTGCCCAGGCAGTGCCACAGCCCTGCAGCAGGGCTGGGGAATAAAGGAATTGCTGCTCAGCTCTGTGCAGTGGGCACTGCACAGGCTCAGGTTGCAGGCGAGTGCATTAATCTTTCCAGCTTTCCTGGAATGAAACATCAGAGGTTTAACCTATTCTTTATTGCTATTCCAATGCCCTGGGTGGTACTTTTAAAAATAAACTCCTGAAAGGCGGCAGGAGGGAGAAGGGGAAGGAGCCTGAGAGCTGCTCACTCACTGTGCAAGCCCTAACCCCTCAAAATAGAGAAAATGTAAAAATTCAGACTGTCTGATTAAAACACTGGTAATATTCAATATTCTGGAAGCTCTGAGTTCCAGACTCAGGGGTAAAAGAGATTTCAGCTTCTTGTTTTAAAGAAAAAATAAGGGTTTGGACTCGCAGGCCTGAGGAGTGAGATCAAGCAGTAGAGGAAGGCCAAGGAACCCACTGGAAAGGCAAAACTGAGCCTCACTATTGATTTGTGTTTATGAAATCTTACTATTTTCAAAGCACATTTGGGGACCTGAAGGTTCCTGAAGTATCCAGATTGATATTTCTGAGAAAACTCTGCCAGGACAGAAACCTAATACCCAATTTTCTCACTATTTTGGCTGTGTTTACCTCTGCTGCTACCCCTGTTAGTTCCAAAAGGAGAGAATATAAAATACATTTCTGGGTACCTATGGGGAAAAGTGATTTATCCACATACCTTAATTAATTTTGTGAGTTCTGTCAATTTTAGGGTTAATTTTATGGTCACTAATGAGGTGAAGATGAGGATGAAGGAAGGAAGGAAGGAAGGAAGGAAGGAAGGAAGGAAGGAAGGAAGGAAGGAAGGAAGGAAGGCCTCTGAGTAGCTCCTGCAGACTCCTCACAACAAAGTCTTTCTAAACCGAGCTGGAAAGAGTTAAATTAGGTAAATCCTTGTTTCAGCATCTCCCAGGAGCAGCCAAGGTCCCTCGGAGCCTGCTGTGATGGGCGGTGATTATGGGGAGGGGAATTTGCACTGCAGTGACGGTAATTGCAGCTCCCGTTCCAGCGGTGTTTTGGGGAAGCATTTGGGATAATCAGGGTGATTTTGTGCAAAGGCCGGGAGGATGCAGCAGGATCCAGGTGATTCTCAGGCAGGGAACGCCGTGGGTTTGGCTGAAGCCACGGAGCAGTTGCCCTGTGGAAGAAGGAGAGGGCTGGCAGTGCCAGGCGGGCAGGGGAGCTCTCCTGCCTTCAGGTGTTTGGTTTCACCACCAGCTCTGCAGCTGGTTTCTCTGCCCAGATTCAAAGGCTGACAGTTCTTCTGCCTTGGGCCTTTTCCATGGCAGGCTCTTGTTCCTGTGCTCCCCTGGAACAACTAAACACAGCAGGGATGGCACTTTTACTGCTGCTTCTGCCCTGCCAGGGCTGGCAGCGAAAGAGACGGGCTGGAAGTGACGGCAGAATAAAAATAAAGGATTATTTTCATCTCTGAGTCTCTGGGGAGGGTGAATTGTGTTCTCAATAAGATCCCAGCCTGAACAAACAGGCTGTTCCTGCCTGCTGCTGCTCTCTGGGATGTCACCTCACACCTCAGCTCTGGCACCGTGCCTGTGCACAGGGCGAAGGTGCCCGAGTGGTTTGGGAAAGCCAAAGGAATAAAGTGTGGAAGTGAGGATGCAGCTGGGCCAGGACATTCTGTATTCACAAAATGCAAAATCCAGCTCCATGCAGAGAACAAATGAATTCATTTCTGAATTCACAGAGCCTGGAGCTGACACATTCCTGGGAGCTGCTGAGCCAGGACAGGTCAGGGAGCTCCCTGGGAGCTCTCAGCCACCCAGGAGCTCTTGGTTCCCCTGCATTTCATGGAGTTTACACCATTTCCTTGGCAATGAGATGGAAAAGAACACCCAGCCAGCTCATTTCTGTGTCTGTCTGGGAGGTCAGGAACCCACTAAGCCATGGCAACTCCAGGATTTGATTCCTAGCCACCATTCCTAGTGCAGGGAATTCAGCCAGTTCCTTCTGTAAAACCTGGTGAATGAACCAGTCCTACAGCCACACTTTGAATATTGGTTGGGTTTCTCATCTGGCAGCATCAAGGTTTCCACAAACAGGAAA
Organism: Passer montanus; assembly: GCF_014805655.1. Classification (NCBI taxonomy): domain Eukaryota; kingdom Metazoa; phylum Chordata; class Aves; order Passeriformes; family Passeridae; genus Passer; species Passer montanus. The sequence goes on from NW_024371926.1 coordinate 3,494,361, forward strand.
AATGGCTCAGTCACTGCCTTTATTTCAGCTGGAAGAGAAATAAATGAGCAGGGAGTCTGTGGGACAGGGAGCTGTGCAGCCCTGGCAGCAGGAATGGGCCTGCTGGGCTGCAGGAACAGCACATTGATTTTATAAATCTCTCTCACACACAGAAACAAACAAAACTTCTCTCCCCAAACCTGCCAGCTTTGGGAAAGATTTTGCTTCCAAGCATTGCTTGAATCTGCTGCAGAGCAGCTGATCCTCAGTCTCAGCCTCAGAGAGCAGCAGTGCCCTTCCCCTGGGGCTGTCCCCTCATTCCCAAGGGGTTTCCAGCTGGAATCCACAGACATCTCCTACAGCTCCCAGCTCTTTCACGGTTCCCACTGCTTTCAGCAGGAGCTGGTGCAGGTGGGATCTGAGCTCTGAGTGAGGGTTCAGCCCCTGTCACCATCCCAAGGGCTCAGCAGAAGTGGCAGCCACTGTCCCAGCTGGAATTTTTCACTCTTTACCCATTTCTCAGTGCCTTGGTCCCTGCAGTCCTTCAGGGCATCCATCCCAAGGGCTTTGCTGTGCCAGGAGAGCTCAGACCTGGCCTCCTTCTACAGACCAAGATGGATTTGTGTCTTCTGGAGCTTCCCTCCTCTCCACAGGCTCACGGTGGGAAGGGACAGCTGACCCACAGCCTGCAGCCAGTAACTGCAGTGGTGCATGAAATAAATACCTGCAGTGGTGCATGAAACGCCTGCAGAGGCCTGGACCCCACTCCAGGGGTGCCCAGGGTGGGGTTGTTGGGGGTCTGGGCAGGGCCAGCAGCTGGATCAATGATCCCTGTGGGTCCCTCCCACTCAGGACATTCAGTGATTCCATGACTTCATGTTCCACCCCCTGAATCTGGGCAGAAGGGCAGAGCTCAGAAGGAAGCCCAGTGGATTTAAGAGAATTTCTGCACTTTGTGTCTTCCTGGAATGCCTGAAAATCCCAAAAATGTGGGATATCCCTGCACTCCTCCTTCATGGGTGCAGACAGAGCAGCAGGGGTTGAGCACAAAGGGAACACCTGTGTTTGAAAACCCAACCTGAACCCTCACTGTGCCAGGACAGCCCTGTTCCCTGGCCTGTGCCACTGCAGGGAGCAGCCCCCAAAGGGCTGCAGCTCATCAGGAGACAGAGACATCTTTTAAGTCAAATATTTGTCATGGCAGTTGGAAATTAATTGCTATTTTACATAATTAGCTCCCTAGCAGTCTGCATCGCTCCAAACAAAATGACCTGAGGGACAGTAGCAAATTCTCAAATTTTAAGCAAATAAGTGATTCCAGTTAAGGAGATCAATGAGATGCAATTATTCATTAAGGATCTCTTTTCCAGGGTTTTGAGGAACACTTGCTACAGAAACCTGGGTAATTAAGGGGGTTGGGCTAATTTGGAAAGAGTTGGCAGCAAACCCATGCACACCCAGCAGTAAAAATCCATTTTTCCTGTACATATGTGGAGTATTAGGAAGGGGTTGGGGAGTAGGGGAGATCCCCTGGTCCATGGAAACTTTCCTCCTCCTTGCAAATGTGATCTTGGGAATCAGAGGAGGAACTCCAAGCCCTGGGAGCCAGCACAGGGCACAGGCTTGGGGTTGGCAGCTGCAAGAGAAGCTTGAATAATAAAGGACATGTTCTAAATGCAACTTAGGAACTAAACTGTGCAAAACCTTCTGGAAGTCTCACTTGTAATCACTGAGTGCTGGCAGTGAGGCCTAGGGCTTAAAGTGAGCTTGGACTGGCTCTGAGGAAATGGATTTAAGGGGATGGAGAGTAGGTTTCCATTGGATATTTGGGATAAATTCTCCCCTGGGAGGGTGGACTGTGGCTGCCCCTGGATCCCTGGATCCCTGGCAGTGCCCAAGGCCAGGCTGGACACTGGGGCTGGGAGCAGCTGGGACAGTGGGAGGTGTCCCTGCCATGGCAGGGGTGGCACTGAGTAATCTTTAAGCTCCTTTCCAACCCAAACCATTCTAGGACACAGTGTTCCTCAAAAACAGATTTTGTAGATGTAATGAAGGAGAACTTGTGGTCCTCGAAATTATGGATTCAATATTCTCACCTTAATAGCAGAGCCTGGCTCAGTAATCAGAGAGAGAAAACGAGCAGAGAGCCCACGGGTGCCAAGTTCATGGTCACTTGCTTTGGCCCTGTGCCTTCATTTGGAAAAGAAATATTCCAAGAACATGTTTAATGAACTGAGCTCAAAGCTTGCAGAGGAACAATCATTTTCCCAGCAATTCCTCTTCTGTGTCCAGCTGCTGGCAGAGTTCTCTCCCTCCTCAGCCCCAACCCTGTGCAGGGTCCCAGAGAACCCCCCCTGGTTTCCCCCAGTCCATCCTGAATTCCAGCAAAGCTCCACCTTCCCTAACACCCTTTTTCCCTCCTGAGAGCCGCTGGTGGAGTTCTGCTCCCAGGCTCGGCCTGGCCTCCCTGCCCAGGGCAGGAGGATTAATGGCTGCAGTGGAGATGTCCCTCTGTGCTCCTGTAGCGGGGAATAAACCAGCAACAAATGGGCATTTTCAGATAACCTGGCACTGATGAATTGCTGCTCAGCAGACACTCCAAGTAAAATGTGCTTTAGCATCTCTGATTTATCCCGGGAAGCACTGGGAGGGGGAAGCAGCTCCCTCCTGCATGGAACAGAGTTCCAGGGGAAGAAACCACCAGAAATGAAAGTGAAAAGTGCTGCTGGGATTGCAGCACCAGCTAAGCAGCTCCCTCCTGCATGGAACAGAGTTCCAGGGGAAGAAACCACCAAAAATGAGAGGGAAAAGTGCAGATCTGGGATTGCAGCACCAGCCCTTGGAGAGGGGCACTGTGGGCTCTGCTGGTGAAGCTGGAGCCTGGCAGTGGCAGTGCTCTTGCAGGAAAGGTGATTTCAGTTTTCATGGAATCATTCAGGCTGGAAAAGAGCTCCAGGACCATCAAGTCCAAGGTGTGCCCAATCCCTGCATTGTCACTCAGTGCCACATCCAGGCCTTCCTTGGACACCCCCAGGGATGGTCACTCCAGAGCTCCCTGGACACTTCCAAGGCCTGAGCTCCCTTTCAGGAAGGTACCCACAGATATTCGTGGTGAATGCACAAAACCAGCCCAGTTCACCCTCCTGCACTTCAGGGCAGGATCATCTCCTACCTCCAGGGAGCTCCTGGTGCACCCTGAGCCCCGCTGGGACACGGAATCCACAGCACCAATAACCTGGGAATGATCACTCCTTGGGAGTGGCTGAGGAAAACCTGCCAAGAGCTGACGTGGTGTGCAGGTGAAACCTGCACCGGAGCCAAGGGAGCTGCCTCATTACAGCAGGCTAATTAGATAGACAGAGGGATGGCTTTCCTCCTTAGCAGGACGGGACCCTGCAGCCTTGGACATTGCTCCTGGAAGCCTGCTCAGGAAGACAGTGAGGCAGGAGCTGCCAGAGGGAGCACATCCACCACTCCTGGGCCCTCCCAGGCTGCTGCAGCTGCCAGGACAGAGCTCCCATGGCCAGGGGCCTGCCTCTGAAAGGGATGGATGCTTGGGAGGCCAGGATTGTCCCTCTCCCAGGACTGTCTCTATTGCAGGATTGTCCCTCCCCCAGGGCTGTCCCTCTCCCAGGACCCCATATTCCATAGCCCATAGCCCATAGCCCGTAGTGCCACATCCATAGCCCATATCCCATAGCCCATATCCCATACCCCATAGTCCATAGCCCATAACCCATATCCCGTATCCCATATCCCATAGCCCATAGCCCATATCCCATGCCTGTATCCCATAGCCCATAGCCCGTATCCCATGTTCCATAGCCCATATCCCATACCCCATAGTCCATAGCCCATAACCCATATCCCGTATCCCATATCCCATAGCCCATAGCCCATATCCCATGCCTGTATCCCATAGCCCATAGCCCATATCCCATATCCCGTATCCCATAGCCCATAGCCCATATCCCATATCCCACAGCCCATATCCCATAGCCCATATCCCATATCCCATATCCCATATCCCACACCCCATATCCCATATCCCACACCCCATATCCCATATCCCATATCCCATATCCCACACCCCATATCCCATAGCCCATATCCCATATCCCATTGCCCATATCCCATAGCCCATAGCCCATTGCCCATATCCCATATCCCACACCCCATATCCCATAGCCCATATCCCATATCCCATTGCCCATATCCCACATCCCATATCCCATTTGTCCTGCAGGCAGGGCCAGGAGCCGCTGCAGCAGCAGGCAGGGCACCCCCAGTGCTGGGGGCTCTCTGGGCAGGGCTGGGTGCATCCCCTGATGGATTCAGACATGGAAGGGGAGCTGGGGAAGGTGCTGGGCGTGAAGCAAACCCAGCTCTCCCCTGCCCCTTCTCCAGGAGGGTCTGGCCAGGCTGGTCAGAGCCCAGACTGGGCTGAGCTGGTGGATCTGGGAAAAAAGATCCAACTCCTCTGGAACTCTGTGGCACTTGAAAGCAGAGGGAAAGGGAGCCCTGGTGCTCGGGCACGCCAGGAGAGGTCAGCTGGGACTGCAGCCTCAAATCTGCCTCAAATGAGTTCATCATTTACTGAGCACACAGCAGGGAGGAGAATTCACACCCTCCGAGCTCTGGCAGGCAGAGCCACAAACTCCTCCTGCTCGGAACTGCTTTCATGTCAGTCCTGGCAGTGGAGCAGCAGGTGCTGCCCAGCTCCTCTCTGATCGCCCTCAGGGCAGGTTTCCACCACGAGCTCTGACAATTTGTCTGTAATAAAGACCCAGCACTTCACACTCCTGCTTTACTGTAGCCTGTTGTGTGGCAGCCTGGACTTCTAATTGCCCTGTCACTTTTTAAAGCAAATTCACAATGTAGCTCTTTCCCATATTAACAGAAAGGGCCTCCCCTTCCCCAGAACCTGGGTCTCAGTTGTGCAGTTGGGTTTATTCTGTCAGGATCTGGCATTACTCTAAATCCAGTCATTTCACCCTCCCTCCCATGGACCAGGTTCTTCCAAAATGAAACAGAATAGAAAAAGGTAAACGGGCAGGGACAGAAATCATGAATTTTGCCCAGGAAAATACATCACTAAGCAGTTTGAACCCTTCCCAAAGCACTCTCTGCTCTGGCAGTGGTGACTCTTGCTCTGTGCCAGAGGGATGGTGCTGCTCTCCTGCACCTCCTGTCCCTTCCAGCAGCTGCAAAGCCTTGGTGTGGCCATTCCCTCAATTCCTTCTTCCTTCCAGCTGTTCTGTATTCCACAGAAATACAGAACCATGGAATGCTTTGGGCTGAGAGGGACCTAAATCCCATCCAGTGCCACCCCTGCCATGGCAGGGACACCTCCCACTGTCCCAGGTGCTCCCAGCCCCAATGTCCAGCCTGGCCTTGGGCACTGCCAGGGATCCAGGGGCAGCCACAGCTGCTCTGGCAATTCCAGCCAAGTCCCACCCTGCCAGGGAACAATTCCCAATCCCCAAGATCCCATCCATGGCTGCCCTCTGGCAGTGGCAGCCATTGCCTGTGTCCTGTCCCTCCATCCTTGTCCCCAGTCCCTCTGCAGCTCTCCTGGAGCCCTTCAGGCCCTGGAAAGCTGCTCAGCACTTTTCTCTGGCAAAGGCAGTGATGACATTGATATTTCTCCTGTCACTGCTGTCAGTGCTGCTGAGCTGACCCTGCCCCGGCCCTGGTCTGTGTTTAGGCTGCTCAGAGCAGAGAGCAGAGCCCTTGCCCAGCCCCAGGGTGGCTCAGCCGCTCTCCCAGCTCAGCATTTCCAGCAGCCCCTCCCAGCAGCTGGATCCCCAGCCCAGCCCAGCCCTGTGCCCACCTCGGGCTCAGCCCAGCCGGTGCCACTCTGGGGATCTCACCCTGCCAGGGCACAGCAGGGATGGGAGGAATAACAATAACTTTTAGTCGGGGTTTAATGGGGACCGGAGACTGCCTCGCTCTCTGAAGAATCCTTTAAACGCTCCCTCGCTCTTTATCTTTTGCTTCCTTTAAACTGTGATTGAATTTAGGACTAATGAAAATGTGAGTCTGAGAGCATTTCCTGGAAGGCAGCTGCTCACTGTTTCATCTCTCCCTCTCTGCTGCTCTGGCTGATGAGCTCCTTTGCCATGTCCACCCAGACAAACGCATTTCTCCAGGGGAGGTTCTGCATAATCAGGGTTTGAGCAGCTCTGGGTCGTTCATCTTCATGTGGACAAGGTCACCAAGTGGGCACTGCTCTCTTATTTTCCTCCCTAATATCTTTTCTCTGCAGCAAATGGCATCTTAATAAAAGGGAAGCTTTTCTTCCCATCTTTTTCAGAGGGAGAAAGGAAGGGTTGGGAAACCAGAGCTTGGATGTTTTGCCTTTTCTGCACCTGGCAAATCGACATTTGGCTTTTCTTCTGCCTGTGGATGGAACCTGAGACCAAACAGGGCTCAGACCTCTCATTCTGGTTTGGATTGCTGGGCCCTTAGAGAGCTGCTCAGATGTGGAGAACACCATGACACAAATCTTCATAATGGAGGGGAAATGGTGCCATTTTTCCTTGGCAATCCATCAGAAATTCACTGTTACGGAGGAAATTCCAGCAGGTTGCCCTGTGTTGGTTGATGGATTTTGTTTTATTGCACTTCCACATGACAGGAGTGTCAGGATCCCACTCCAGAGGACCCTCCTGGTCCTGATTTACATCACCCCAATACGACCTCAGGTGCATTTGGCCCAGCCCTGCAGCAGCTCAGCCACTGAGCCCCTCCCCGGCACAGGTCTCTATTTTCCACCACCTCCCTGGGATTCAGAAGAGCTGGGCTTGCAGTCCTGGTGGCAGGGAGGTGCCCAAAGCTCTTGGCAAGCCCTGGCACCCCTGCAAGCCAAAGGACCCTCGAGGCAGGACTGGTTTGATAGACCCAAGTGGCCACCAAAAGCTCTGGGGCCACCAGCCCCATCCCTGACCCACCAGCCCCATCCCTGGTCCACCAGCCCCATCCCTGGTCCATCAGCCCCATTCCTGATCCACCAGCCCTGTTCCTCATCCCTCAGCCCCATCTCTCATCCCTCACCCCACTGCCTGTTGGCATTCCTGTAGTTTCCAAGGAAACCTGGTGCCTCTGGAGGTTTGGATGGTTGGTGTCTGACACAGGAGTCCAGTGCTGAACCATTTTTACCCATGTTTTTTTTTGCCTCCTTGGCCTCTCTGAACACTCCTGCCTCACATGAGAAAAGCAGAAGATCCTGGCGTGCTCCAGCTGCCCTTCCTTCCCTGCTCCCTGCAGGGAACCCAACCACAACCCAAGGAACCACTGCTGCCTCGGGGTGCTGCTCCTCCAGAGGAGCTTCCTCCTTCAAAGGAACCTCCATGGCCACATGTTCCCTGTTCAGGAGCACTTTTGAGGGGACACACAGGGAATTTTGCCTCTGAGCCCTGACAGCCTCCCCTGCTCCCAGCACAGAGCAGCCACAAGGATTTAGGATTGCTCGGGAAGCTCCTGCTCTTCCCTTCTTAGAGAACTCTCCAGTCAGGAACCTTTCCTGGGAGAGAAGGGATCCTTTGGTGCTCTGCCCTCCTGGTTCTGAAGGGGTTAATCCATGACATCAGCTCCATGACAGAGCAGGGGAACAGCAGGAGGATTCAGGATGTCTGGATTGATGCTTGTCTGGGAGATGAGGCTGGGGCAGCTCCCTGGCTGCAGGAGGAACATCCAGCCCTTCTCATTCCCTGTGGAGCAGTCAGTCCCAGCTGCAGGGAGCTCAGTCCCAGCAAGGTGTGGGGGATTTATTTCCATGCAATATGGGGTCAAGACACCAGGAAGTGATCCCAAAGAGCACCAGGAGGGTCACAGGATCATGGAATAGTTTGGGCTGGGATGGATTTCTGTCCCTTGATATGGGCAGGGAGTTCTTCCAGTAGCCTGGAAGTGGAAAAGATGTCCCAAAGAATACAAATTTCCTTGCAGGACACAGGCCTGTCTGTGACCCCCCCAGTGGTCCAAGCAGGCTGGTGGCCCATGGGATGCCATCCCAGCATGTCCTTGTTTTGCACAGAATGGAAAAGGAATCCATATAAATCACACTGTAGCGTCCAATTTTCAGGTTTTCCTTTGTTCCTTCTTTTCCTTAAAAAGATATTTTTCCAAAGTGACTTGGAAGCCTCAATTCCACCCTTTTTCAGGAACATCAATGGCACAGGAACCGTTGCAAATGTCTCCAGCTGCAGCTTCAAGGCAACTGTGGGGTCAGGATTTTGGGAATGCAGCCCCTGGATTCCTTTGAGGAGGGATCTTCAGCTCAGACACTTCAGCTCATCTGAAGCCCTAAATCTGGAATGAGAGTGAGCTGTTGGAGGGTGACGGCACCATTAGAGTTTTCATCGTTGGTGTTGGTGGCTGGGGCTGGATTCCAGCAGCACTTCCTGGTCCCCCTTTGCAGCCTCCTCGCATCACCTGGACAACACAAAATGGGAATTGATTCTGTGAACACCGGCCCCAGTGCTGAGGGCTCCGGGTCAGAGCAGGCTGGGGTTACAGAGGGGTCCCTCAGGTGTGAATTCCTCGCTGAACAGCTGATAACAACCTTCAGCAGGGCAGGTGAGCCCTGGCCCTGCCCCGGTACCACCCCTGAGGAGGGCCAGGACCTCTTATCTCAGCAGCCCAGCCAGGACAGCGGGATTGAACCTCTGTCCTTTATCAGAGTCAGGGCAGGATTACAGAACACCTCTCTGGAGACAGGATTGTGTCAGATGGAGACCAGCCAGGAGGGATGGGTGTGCAAGAAAGGCATGATCAGATACCAGGAGTCTCATCTTCAGGAGACACCAAAGGTGTCCTCACAGCAGGTCAGGCACTGATAAAGAATTTGATAAAGGTCCCTGCAAGTGTCCAGGGCCGGGCTGGACAGGCTTGGAGCACCCTGGAATAGTTGAACTCCCAGCAGGGTTTGCTGGGCTCTGAGATCCCTTCCAGCCCAAACCTTTCTGGGGTTTAATGATACCAAGATGAAGCCTGTGGGCTCCTGGTGATGCCTGACCGTGGCTCTGTCAGGCAGCAGCTCTGGGAGGTTTCACAGCCCACACCAGGTGAATTTCTCCTCCTCCCCTCGATCCCTATGGGCTGCTGCAGCTCCCCAGATCTGTGATCTCAGGACAGCTTTCCCTGGGATGGAACATCTTCCCTCGGTGATGTGGAGTTCATGTCCTGGGGGAGAGATGAAGACAGAGCTGGTCCTGAGTGTGAGAAATGCTACTCACTTCCAAGAATGTAAAAGGTTCATTAAAACCTTATCAAAGGCAAAACAGAAGACTGAATAGAGACGATATTACAGCACGAGGAGCAGAGGATTTCCCCACCATGTGCTCACCCACACCATGGGGGTTTCCCCTTTTAACCCTTTGGTCCCCGCCAAAGTTCTGTCCATCGGCTCCTCCTTCCCTGCCCAGGGCTGAGATCACTGCCTGACACCTTGACTGGGGCTCAGCTGCTGCCATGGTAACGAGTGACCCTCCCAAACGTCCCAAACCCAGGGCACCCCTGATAACAACACAAGGGGGTAACACATAGCTATAAATCTATAAAACTTCTCCTGACATAGACACAGGATATTTGCCTTTTAATTGTGAGAGTCACCCATGGCACTGCTCATCTGTCACATGAGCTTACCAGAGGCAATGTGTGGGGATGTGAATTCGGGATGTCACTGAAATGAATGAGAGATTTGTCTTTCCAAACTGTGGGTCTGCTGATAGATAAAACCAGATACTGAGAGGTAAAAGAAGCAATGGGAGGAACCATAAATTCCATGAGAATTCCACTGATTGACACAAGGAAAATAAAAGGAGGGTATATACATTAGAAGGGGGTCTGTATCAGGTGATTTAGGAAGTCTGTACCTCTCAAGTACCTCAGCCAATGGGCAGAGAGAGAAGGGAAATGCAGAGAGAAACAAGGATAAAAAGGGAGGCTGTGTCCTCTAAAAATTTGAGAACCCATGGGAAATGCCCCACCTCTCCCTTTATTTGAATAAAGTTACAGGACTCCTCTGTTTCCTTTCTGGACACAAAGCTCTGGTGTTTGTGGATTAATTTTCATGACATCACTTATCTCCAAGCACTCCCTGTTTCCATCTCCCTGCCCCTGGGACCGCCACAGCCCCGGCACAGAGCAGCTCTTCCCTCTGATCCCCTCAAAGGCTGTTGGTGCCACGGAGCAGAGAAGCGAGGCAGGAGCCGCCTTCCCAGGCGGGGGTTCTGTTACATCTCCTTCTGACTGACTCGTTTCATGTGTCTAATAAACGGTGTTTACCAGAATCAAAGGACTCAGAGCTTCTGTTCTTGGTGAGGAACACAAGGAATTGAGGCTTTTTTCGCTGTGAAAGGCTGAGCTATAGGGACAGCTTTCTCATCCACGCCTCCTAAGTGGGTAATATCCCGAGATGGATGCAGAGATCTCTGCAAGGAAAATCAACATCTGCAGCCAGTGCCGGGCTGTCACCAGAGCTGGAGGAGGGGAACTGCAGTGGGGGCTCAGAGCCCCTTGTGGGATGCCCTGAAAGCTTTTCAGTGCAGCTCAGATGGGGTTTCAGAGGTGCCAGCACAGACCTGGCCACTATTTTCTGTTAATTACAGTTGAGTGTTTAATTTAATGATACCTGGAAATTTCAGTGCCACCCCCTTGGCCCTTGTCCTGTTGCAGTGAGACATTCAAAGCTGAGGAGGGAAGGGACATCAGAGCTCCCGGATTCTGCTCAGGGTAACGAGAACCCCTGGAAACCCCAATTTGCTCAGTACAGCTCCACCCCGAGCTCAGCTGCAAAACTCAGCCGTGTCTCTAAAATGCACAAAAACCTCACTGACAGGAAGGGAAGCTTTTGGCATTCCAGTATTTCTCATTCCCTCCAAAATTAACTTTGGTTCATTTATTCTAAATTTAATTTTACAGCTGTGAAATGGTTGGGTTTCTCAATAGGCAGATGAATGCTGGATGGTGTTTTGCTGAACCTTCTTGGTGCATAAATTATTTCCTGGGGAACCAGAATTGGTTTAAAACAAAAAGATTTAAAACATTTAAAACAAAAAGAAGGAGGTGAAGGATTGGTATTGGCTCCTCTGCTACTCTTGTGTGCGTTCATGTGCCGAGGGCTTTGTCTGTTGCTCTTCCCACTGCCTCCAAGCACAAAAACATTAACAGGCGAGGCTCCCTCTTAATCACCCTGCAGAACTGTTCTGCAAATAAACCCAAATAACGTTGGCCTGACAGGTTGGGATTGGGCTGGTGATGAAGGCTGAGGATGAGAGCGATTCCTCAGATGTGCCCTGGCATCAGTCTGAGACTGCAGCTGGAAAAAGAGTCATAAATATCTTCTGGAGTCATAAACATCCCCTCTCCTTTCACACGCTGCGAGTTATAAACATGAGGCTCCAGACTCTGCATCAGGGCCGGATGGAGTCACTTTTCCCCGAGCTCTCCTGCTCTGCTGCAGGTACTGCCTTGTGGAGCTGCATCACAAATCTCAGCTGGTTTTTATGATTCCCTTCATTTTTCTTGGGGAATTTCACTCCCCATAGCCCGTGAGCGCTCCACTCGTTCCATCCTGGGCTGGTTTTTGTGACCTGAAAGGGAGCTTGGCTTGGCCAACCAGGCTGTGTCAGGAGTGAAATGGTCAGAACAGGAGGGAAGAGGAAGGAAAACTCAGCCTTAGGAGGTCAGCGCTGCTGGGGGCTGCTTCCCCAAGCCTGGAGCTGCTCTTCACACTGGCAAGAATCAGAGGAAACGTTTGGAACTACAACCAGCCAGGGGCCACAGAGCTCCTCCAGCAGCAGAGCCAGCAGGGCTGGCTGGAATCCCAGCACCAGGAATCCTGGAATGGTTTGGGCTGGAAGCTTTAAACATTATCCCATGGCAGGGACACCTCCCACTGTCCCAGGCTGCTCCAGCCCCAGTGTCCAGCCTGGCCTTGGGCACTGCCAGGGATCCAGGGGCAGCCACAGCTGTTCTGGGCACCCTGTGCAGGGCCTCACCACCCTGACTGTAAAAAAAAACTTCTCCTTTCCACCTAAATTGACTCTTGTCAGATTAAAACCATCACAGGGGCAATGGAAGCACCGCTGGCAGCCAACCCCTTCCCATGGCCAGAATTCATCCAGAGAGACCTGCAGGAAAGGCTGGGACAGGATGGTGCTGAATGGGCTGAGGAGGAAGAGATCAGAGCACCTGAACCTCCAGGAGATCCTTCAAAAGCAAAAAGAGAACAAAGCCTCACAACTGTGATGGGGGTGGCTGCTGCATTAAATATCTCCATTTTTGAGAGCTTCCTTTTTTTCCAACTCCCTGTTGGCACATGCTGACCTGAGGGAAGGGGAGATGGAAGGCAGGGGATGCAGGGAAGGATGGAATGCAGGGAACTGTGGGGCTGGGGGCCGGGCCAGGATGGTGCTCACACACCCAGCCTTGTCTCTTACCCTCCTGACATCAGGTAAATAGAGAGGGACCCTGGAAAATCTCCTGCCAAAACCAATTTTCTGAGTCCTGAGGGTGCAAAGATCAATGGAGAAAGAACCCAGTTTTTCTATAAAAATAGAAAAGGAAAAAAAATAGACAAAATTGAAGACAAATTTCCTGCCAGGAAAGAAGAATTCTGCCAAAGCAGTGACAGATGTATTTTTTATTTTATCAAATATTTGGCCTGGAATCAGATGTGCTGAGGATCTGTAATTACTTCCACATTTGGAGGAGCCTGGGTGAGGTGAAATATTCCTCACAACTCCTTGGCATGAGGACGCATGAAACCAGAATATTCTGAATTACTGGGATGGTCCCCGTTTCCTCAGTTTCCCCCAGCAATGCATCAACACTTTGTATTAAATAAAGGTAAAAGTCATCACATAGAAGAAAAACAAGTTTTGGGAGGGCATAAAGGAGGTAAAGAAAGCAAACAATGGCTCAGCCAGATCCTGCAGGGACTGATGATCCCATGTGTGCTGGAACTGGCATTTTATCCTGGAGGAAATTCAAGCAGTTCCTGGTGGTGGTTCTGGTCTGTGCAGACCTGCACTCCGTGAAGGAGATGAAACTCAGGCTTGGAGGAAGCAGCTGCTGGCTGGGTCCTTCTGCTGAATTTCACAAGTGTTTTTTACGTCTCATATCACAAAGCCCTTGCTCCTGAAGGAATGGGATTACAGGAGAATTTCTTCTCTCACTAAAAAGAAAACAAACAAACAGAAAACACAAAGCTTTCTTGTAAGGATGCAGGCAAAGAGCCTGAATGCTCCACTCAGCCTGATAAAGGCTTAGAAACCAAAAGAAATGCAGAGTGTGTACAACATTTATTGTTTCAAATAATTGATGGCTTTGTGAAGCCCAGCTCTTTCCTTTGTGCCATTCTCCTGCTGCAGAGCTGCACCCACTTCATGGATTTCAGCTGATCAACCCCCAGAGCCTCTCCCAGGTGCATCCCTGGAGGCCCAGGGCAGGCAGGAGTGGGGCTGGGTAAAACCAGAGTTACAGACAGATCTGTGTGGTTACAGCTCCAGCCTGCTCTGAAATGGCCCCATAAAGTCACCTGGCTCTAGATATACATCACACCGTTTTTCACTTTGCAAATGAGGACTTTTTTAAGAGCTATAACTTTCTGGGAGTTCATGAATTTCCTGGATTCACGGCCCTTTGTTGGATGAAGGTGCAAGAGCTGCTGCTCTGCACAGAGAAAGGAGGGAGAGTGGCACAGGCAGCTGAGGCAGAAGGAAAAAATAAATCCTTGGAGATGAGATTTCCAAAAGCTGCTTGGAAATAAAAGCTGGGATAAGTACATGACACACTCAATAAATATCACTTTGCTTTATCACCTCTTCCGTTTCCCAGCCTGGCCCAGGGATTTTGGGAACCTGATCCGAAACTTGAGGCCTTTAATGGCCAAGCTCCTTAATCCTGCCCTGCACCAGGGCTGAGGTCCTTGGTCAGGCCCTGAGAGGTGCTCGGGCAGTCCCAGGGAACAGGACAGAGGAGGAAATGACCCCAAGCTGTGTCAGGGGATGTTCAGGTTGGATTTTAGGGGAAATCTCTCTGCGTCCACCTGTCCAGCCCTGGCACAGGTGGGGTCCCTGTGGCTGGAGGGATTTAGAAGCCCTGTGGATATGGCACTGGGGACAAGGTCAGTGCTGGCCTTGGCAGCGCTGGGGATGGTTGGACTCCATGATCCCAGAGGGCTTTTCCCACCTCAGTGATTCTGCAGTTCCACGATTTTTGCCTTTTTATTGTGAAAGAAAACAGTTGTGTGGTGTTTGTGCTGAATTTCCTACCCCAAAGAGCACTTTCAGCCTGGGCACTTTTGGCCATTGAGGGAAGCCTCAGAGAGGCCCCTGGCACCTGAGGGGGCAGAGGGGGTGACCCAGGTTGGATCAACCCTCTGGGGCTGAGGCTTTGTGTTCAGCTGCAGCAAAGTATCCCAAAAACTGAGCACAAGGCCCAGCCCCAGGCCCCCAGGCCAGGATCTCAGGACAAGGTTCCCAAAGTGCCCCGTGGATCCTCCCCCGCTCAGCAACCTCAGGATCTTACGGCTGCTGGAAAACGTGCTCGAATTCTCCTCCACCCCTGTGCTTAGAGCAGCAAATCCATCTTCTCGTGCACTTAGATCAAGATGAAGGAGGCTTGAGAGGTAATTAATTTTAATAGTAATGCTTTTCTTCTCTCTGAGTTGCAGACATTGCCTGGCTGTTCCCTTCTGGAGCTGGAAGCCAATTTCCCACTGATCTCTCTGAGCAGCACAAACGTTCCTATCTGCAAGGAGCAGGTTCCTCTTCTCTTCACAGACACTGAGTGAACCTTTCCTGCTTTCTGAAGGCAGACCCTCATGAAAACTCCTGCCTGGGAGCTCTCACAGGTGCTCCAGGGAGCCCACCAGGGCTTTCATCTGCAGCTGAGAATTTGAATTTTTCTAAATCTTAATTTGCTTAACTGAGATGAAAATCTCTCACCTTCTTCTAGGGGCATAATTTGCTCCCTTGGGTTTGTAATGCTTTTTTAAAACATCATTTGGCCATTTTCTTTTGTGAGTTGGCAAATGAAAGGGACGGGGAGAGAAACAGAATGACACAGAGGCATAAAGCCAAGATGAACCAGGGTGAGCAGGTGAGGTGTGAGGTGTGGTGGGTGCACTTGAGCTGTGCATTCCCCTGATGGTGGCAGTTGGCATCTCCGTGCTCCCACAGCTCCTTCCAGCTGTGCCCAAAGCCCCTGGCAGAGCTCTGCCTTTCCTGGAGGGCGTGCAATGAAAGAGCCTCATCCTGCTTTAATCAGAACATGGAGAAGACAATGGGGTCTGAGCCTGGCAGTGTCCTGTGCCTGTGGATGGTGTGACACTGGAGCTCCACTAACGAGCTTTGCAGCCTTATCTTTATCCATTCTGACAAATTAAATTAGCACTGTCTTTCAAATTTCCCCTAGGCAACCACCAGCAGCACAAAATAAACCACAGGAGGGGATTGCTGTCCTCACCACCAGTCCCTGGGATTTCAGCAGCCACTGCTCCAAAAATCCCACCTGTGCCTGTGCCTGTGCCTGTGCCTGTGCCTGTGCCTGTCCCAAAAGCTGCACCCCCTCTGCCTGGTGCCTTACAGAGCTCCTGGGCAGCACAGCCGGGCCCTGCCAGCCCTGTCCTCTCTGCTCTCCCCAAATCCAGGCTGACTGGGCTGTTTCTCCTCCCTCCCTTCGTGGTGCTTCCCCTCTGTGGCTCCTTGAAGGGCTGGAGGGAGAGGCTCCAGCCATGGCTGTGGTATGGGTGGGAATTGGGAGCAGGGAGGGTTTGGCTGCAGGATTTTTGGGTTTGGCTGCTGAGAAAACATTCCTGGGGAGGTGTAGGAAGTTTGTTACTCACAGAACCCCAGCTGTCTGGGGGCTGTTCAGAGAAGCCTTGGTGAAGGGTACAAAGATGGGGTGGGGTGGCAGGACCTCTCCCCACCCCTGTGTTCCCTGGGAGCAGGGTGGGTCTGTCAGCGGCCATAAATCAAGCTCCGTAACCTTGCAAGTGCCAAGCGTTTGGAGCAAGTGGTTTTACACTAACCACTAAATATTGCAGCTATTAAAGCACATTCATCATCCCCACGAGGTGCCTGAGCAGAAATGAGCTGTAGTACCTCCTGCAGTGCTGGGCACGTTGCACACCAGCCCCGTGTGTCACTCACTGCCAGCCCAGAGGGGACACCTGGCACTCAGGTGAGGCTCAGCCCAGCCCTTCACAGCATCCAGGGGGGACCTTCAGCTCAGCTTGGAGCCACTGACCTTCTGGTGCCTCCAGACCCATCTCTGTGTCCCTCTGACCCTCTGCTCCTCAGCCGTGTCTCCAGCTGTGCTGTCCCAACACCTGGGGTGCTGGGACACCTCTGTCCCTCCTGGAGCCAGAGGTCCCTGAAGGTATCAGAGGAAGCTGTAGAAGCTTTCTGGTGGTTTTGTTGGTGTTCAGTGACCACCCCACTACTCACAGGTGGGTTCTGCCCCAAGGATGCAAACCCGAGGCCCTGCACTGAGTTGTGATGGGGATTTTCTTCCCAAAACCTCAATGGGATTAAATGGAGAAGAGTTCATTGCCTCTCCCTGGGCAATTCCCCTGCACTGGGTGCTTTTATCAGCTGTTCCCAGGGGTGGCCCAAGCCTCTGACCCACAGAGTCTTCATTGCCTTCCCCTTCCCCAGGCCAGCCAGGACGGTGCTGGGCAGGGTCACTCTGGCCAAAATCATGCCCATATAAGAGCTAGATGATGATGATGATGATGATGATAGTTGTTAGAATCCTGGTCACTGAGAATTTGAGACTTTCTGTGCTGCCAGGCACTGACCCCCAGGAGAACACTGCACTGACCTGAGGCCATGGAGAAGCTTCCAAAATGGAATGGTAGAACTGGCATGGTGGCTGTGGAGTTTGAATAGAAATGTGTGATGTCACAGGGTGGGAAACAGAGTTTGGGGTTTAGAATACAGTAATATATATAAAGCAAGATGGAGGTTTTGGGGCAGAGGCTGCTCCTTCTCCTTCTCCTTCTCCTTCTCCTTCTCCTTCTCCTCCATGGGTTTGGGTCATTTTGTGTAATTGGATAAAAAGTCCTCATTGTAGGCACAGGTGGTTGGTTCTTGGGTTAAAAGTAAAAATAATTTAGGTGTCATTTCTTAATTGGACAGTTCATCCTTAAAGGCCTTATAAAAAGATGCAGCTCCATGATGATGGTGATGGTGATAGTGGTGGTGATGATGGTGGTGGTGATGATGATGATGATGACGACGATGGTAATGATGATGATTAACATGACTGTTTTATTTCTCTGCCAGGTGGGCTGACACAGGGATAGCTGTCCAAGCTTCCCTCCCTCCCTGCCCTGACAAACAAGGACAGCCTGGAATTCTGATGTTGCTGGGAGAGCTCTGAAAGCAGGGTCAGGGCCTTGCCCCATGGTCACTTGAGAGAAAGGGCTCTGGTGCCTCAGGTGAAGAGTGGGGATTCCACCAGGACCTGGCCCAGCATCAGCTTCCAGCAGGGAAAGCAAACCAACCTTCCCAGTTTGGAGAATTGAATCCCAACATCCATTAATTGAATGCTTATTGAAGGGCAGAGTCTGCAGATCCAGCAGGAACAGTGGCTGCAAGTGTCACCAGAAACTGCCACAATCTCTGGTGAGGGTTTTCACTTTTTATCATTCCTTCTGCCTTTCCCTGCCAGGAGCAGGTGAGAATTTGGGATTTCTCCCACAGGAGACTCCCTGGTCCCGAGCCCCATCCCAGCCCCGCTGCAGGATCCCTTAATCCCAGCTCAGGAACAGCCCCAGCTCAGGAACAATTCCCGAGCCCCATCCCAGCCCCGCTGCAGGATCCCTTAATCCCAGCTCAGGAACAGCCCCAGCTCAGGAACAATCCCAGCTCAGGAACAGCCCCAGCTCAGGATCCTCAATCCCTACATGATCCCTCCATCCCAGCTCAGGAACAGCCCTTACCCCAAGTTTAGGGAGATTTTTTGGCACTTCTGACCCCTGGACAGCTCTTCAGAGCCCGTCCTGCCAACAAGGGGACACCAAAGGGACACCAACATGCTCTGGCTTCCACCTCGAAAACTCTCTCTGCTCAGCACTGCTGATCCATCCCATGCATCCCTGCAGTTCTGAGGTTGATCCCTCCTTGGATCTTCAGAAATCCCCCAGGAGATCTGCTGCGTGTTGGTCTCCTCGCTGTGTGTTGGTCTCGGTGTTAACTGGTGGCTGTGTGATTGGAAGGTCTTTGTGCCCATTTCCGGAGAAATCCATGTCAGGGAATATCCCCGCTGCAGTCCCAGGGCTGCTGTTGTCCATCTGCACCAGCAAACCCCAGAGAAGATTGGAAATGCTGATTATAACTTGTCTGTCTCATTAAAGAGGCTCATTTATTGTAGCCTCTTGCAGAAGTACCTCCCATTTCCTAATGAATTCTTCTCAGTGCTGGAGGAAATGCTGGTCTCTCCACAGGCCCTGACAGGAGGGTGCAGCCACTGGGGCTTGGCTTTTTCTCTCAAGTAACAAAAAAGAGGGCAAGAGGAAACGGCCTCACCTTGTGCCAGGGGAGCTTTAGGGACAATTTCCTGGCTGCAGGGCTGGCTGGGGCTGGCAGCAGCCTGGGATGGGTGAGGTGTCCCCGTCTGGCCAGGCAATGGGAGAAGGGGAAGGCTGAACCCCGGGGCAGACCTGGCTGCATCAGGTCTGGGATCAGCTCAGCTGCCCTCCAGTCTTTCAAGGGCTGAGTCTTCCCCCTCAGTCAGGCTTTAAGGGAAGATTAAGTGTTCCAAAGCCCGATTTACATTTCAAAACCAGGCCCAGGCCTGGTGTGAGATCAAAGTGAGAGTGGGCTTTGGGTGTATTGATCAGAGACCCACAATGAAAAAAAAAAAACAACCCTTCCTGCTTCCCATGTCTCTTACAAGATCAAACAAGAGTTTGGGAATAGAACTCTCAACATTGTTATTTTTTCCAGGTAGGCAGTTTGTAATCCCAGGTATTTCCATGTTTCCCTCAAAGAGAAACCCTTCCTTTGTGCTATTGTGACCCCTTACTACATGTGGCACTTGTGCCTCCCCATCCCAGCCTGATGCTCATCTGCCAAAGGCTCCAGCTCAGGATCCACCGTGGATCCTGCTGCTCAGAGCCCACACTTTATCCCTGCCTGGGCCTCAGCCCCTGCCCTGGCTGTCCCCACACCCTGGGTCACTGAACTTGGGAGATCCAAGAACTTGGTGGGATCTGAGACTGCACTAAATGAAGGAATTCTGTTCTGATTCTCAGGAAGAATTTCTTCCTGGAAAAGGTGGTTAGGCCTTAGGACTGCCAAGAGGGGTTTGGAGTCCCCATCCCTGGAGGGGTCCAAGGAAGGACTCAGGATGTGGCACTCAGAGCTCTGGGCTGGGGACAAGGTGGGCATCGGGCACAGGTTGGACCCAATGGTCTGGGAGCTCTTTTCCAACCTCTGTGATTCCATGAAAACAGAAATCACCTTTCCAGGGACAAGCTTTGAGGTCCCTTCCAAGACAGCCACTCCATGGCTCTGTGCTGTCACCTCCATGCCCCCACGCCAGTGTCCCTTGTCCCCTGCCCAGCTGCAGCCAGCAGCCTACCACGGTTCAGGTGCTGCAGCTCCACCCTGGGCTCTTCCCACACACAAACCCAGGGATCTGCTCGAGCTCCAGGCTCGGAATGGGAACCACAGAGCTGGATCCTCCTGCTCGGGCACCCTCTGCCTTCCCTGTGCTGCGTGTGCCTGCCAGGGAACCCTGGGGGACAGCGGGACAGAGCATCCCAGCCCCGTCCCTGGGGGTTTTGGCTGAGCCAGAACTGTCTCACTGGAGCAGCGTGGCTGTTCTCCCCCTTTTCCTTTGTGCCAAGCTCCCCGCGGCTGTGAGCAAATCCCAGGGGCAGGAACAAAGCCCCAGTCCTGCTCTCCACAGTGGGATCGGGGTGGAACTGCCTCATCCCAGCCACCAGCAGCAGCTCTGGAGAGCAGGCAGAGGGAAGTGTTTAAAATCCAGAGAAACCACTGAACCTTGGAGGGCTCTGCCTCCTGCCTGGCTGAGGGAGGGCAGCCTGAGACGAGACCTGGCTTTGGTGTAAAACCCCTGAGAGGAGACCTGGCTTCGGTGGAAAGCAGGAAATGCCACTGCAGGGACGCTGCTGTGGCTCGGGTGGCTGGGGATGGTGCCAGCGATGCAGGCAAGGAGGGGATGCAGGATTGGACACAGCTTTGGAACCACAGCCGATGCTGCTCCAGCCTGGTGATGGTTCAGCAGAGCAAAAGCCCTGCTCAGCTCTTGTCAGGGGCAGCAGTGACCAAGGGATGTCCCTGTGACCCAGCACTGCTCCACCAGCCCCACAGCTCCCACCTGGGGAGGATTTTGCCTCTCTCGTTCCTGGCTGAGGAGGTACAAGGGCTGACAAGCTGGAGCGTTGCTGAAGGCAGGTGCTGGGCTCTGATCCATGCTGGGAATGCCAGCAGGGAGCTGCTGGAGCTGCTCCTTGGAGCTTAAAGCTCCCCAAATCCCTGCTCCAGCCTGGGAAACCTCGGCCTGCTCTGCCCTGCCCTGGGAGAAGCTGCTGTTCTCCCAGATAAAGGCAATGTGGCCTGCCTGGGAAGATAAATATTTACTTGTGAAGGGCAGCAGCAGCAAAGCTCAGCTCCTGCTGCAGCATTTGCACTGCGGGCTTGGAATGAATTTCTGCCTCCAACTCTGCCCAGGGAGTGCTGCCAGCAGGGCAGGAGGACAGGGCTGCCAGGGAAGGGCTCTGGTGGCTGCTCCCCTCTGCTGGGCTGGGATCCCGAGAACAGCACCTCCTCCATCCTGGAAAAACACGGGATTCCAGGCTGGGATGTGGGGCAGGTCACTGGGTCACAGCCAGCTCATCCTGGGATGTTGACAGCAGTTGTTGGTGGTGCCCCTGGAGCTGTTTATTCTGTTTATTGGAGTGTGGCTGATCAACCCCTGCTGAGGAGGACCCCCACCCCCTATCAGGGAATTATAAACTCCCCCATCTCAAGTAAAGGCATTATTCCCCTTCTGCAAAAGCCTGGTGGGACTAAACCCAGCCTGGCCCTTCAGCCTCCGAGGATTGCCCACATTTTCTGCATCCTGCCCCCTCCATGAGTGAGGACTGGCTGGTACCAGACACTTCTGTGTGGCCTCACAGCCAGTTCCAGATTTAACCTGGAACTGCCCCTGCCCTGCTGCTGGGCTTCCCCTGCTCTGCTTCAGCCCTGCCCTTCACCTGACTTTGGTTTTGTGCAGATTAACAGACTTTGGGCTTTGAATAATTGATCAAACCCAGCCCAGCCTCACAGGCTCAAACACAACTTCTAGCCAAGTTTCATTCTGACACAAGGCACTAAATCCAGGCACACTGAGCCACGCAGCACCTGAGTGTGTGGGATCTGATCTCCTGGAGCTTCTGAACTCTGCATCATCCCTGGAAAATCTCCCTGTTAAGTTTGTGTCTCACAGTGCTGGGGCTGCATTCAGCAAGAGCTTTGCTCATATAAAAATGGGCTTTACTTTTGAGTCCCTGTCCAAGGGGCTCTTTGGGCTGTTTCAGGTATGTTGACTTTCCCAAACATGAAGATTTTAACAATGGCCTGGCTCTGCAGTCCCTGCAGGAGCTTCAGGGGATGTGATTTCACACTCATTTGTGTGTCAGCTTTATAAACAGAGCACTGGGGGCTTCAGTCAGTCCCTGGAGGGGTTTGTCCACATCTTCCCACAGGGATCATCCAGTCCCACCCCTGCCCTGCCCAGACCCCCAACAACAACCCCATCCTGGGCATCCCTGCAGCTCTGGCAGCCTCGGGGCCGTGCCCATTCCCTGGGGAGCCTGGGCAGTGCCAGCACCCTCTGGGGGAAGAACCTTGCCCTGATCTCCAGCCTGAGCCTGCCTGGCCCAGCTCCAGACATCACAAATTAACAAATAATAACATCTATAACTACAGTGAACAAGAGAAACCCCAGTCAGACCCAGGCAAGAGCGGGGTGGGCTCTGTGCCCTGCAGGGGATCTGGGTGTTTCAGAGCTGTGGATTTGCACATTTCGGGATTTTATTCCTGCCCTGCACTTCAGCCCCACCTCAGCAGTCTGGGGGTTTCATGCAGGGTCTGCAGGGGGAGGACCAAGGAAAAGCCCCCAGAGAAGCTGGCCCAGCCTGGCCCCTGCAGCTCCAGCCCAAGCCCTGCAGCAGCCCCAGTGAAGCCCTGCATTCCCTGCTGGCAGTCATTCTGTGG
Organism: Passer montanus; assembly: GCF_014805655.1. Lineage (NCBI taxonomy): Eukaryota > Metazoa > Chordata > Aves > Passeriformes > Passeridae > Passer > Passer montanus. The sequence continues at coordinate 3,516,587 of NW_024371926.1, forward strand.
CAGACAGGGCACGTCAGCCCTGCAGGGCCTCGCTGTCCCGCACACACAGAGTGACCGTGGCTGTGAGGGACAGGGACTGTCCCCAGCTCCTGCTCTGGGGGCAGAACAGCCCAGTTCTCGTCTCTCCCACCTGCTCCAGGCCTGTCTCACTCTCCCCACCTCCAGACACGAGTTAAGCACCAGAAAGCAGCTTAGATCAGCGGTGACTCGTTGTTGCTCTTTAATTCATGCAAATGTTCTTTTTAACTAGCTCAGAGTCTCAAACAGCCCTCTGGGGAACCTTCTGCGTTTATGATTATTGAAACAAAAGTCTATTTCCTTTAAGCACAAAACAATTGGGGGAAGAGAGAGAAGGAACCTGTTTTCTTTTCTAGAAAATACAGTAAATTCAAAGGTCAGGTGCAAGCTGACATAGCGGTGGATGAATCAACACTGGGGAGAATTTTCTGGAATAGCAATAAATATGTCCCTTTGCAGGCACACAGAATCACTGGGTTTTTATCTGTATCTGACTTCAGAGGGTCTGGGGCAGGTTTGGTTTGGCAGCTTGGTACCCTCAGGTACCCCCAGCAGGTACAGCCAGAGTCCTGGTGCCACTACACAGGTGGAGCATCAAGTTTGGCCAAAATGTTGGGGACAAGCACTGGGGTGGCCTCAAACCTGGCCAGGGGTTCAGCCTGAGCCAACCCAGCATCAGCCAGGGGAGCTCAGGCTGGGTGTCAGGAAAGAATCCTTCACTGGGAGTGGTCAAGCCCTGGCAGTGGGGGAGTTCCCTTCTCTGGAACTGCCCAAAACCAAGCTCAAGTCCCACTCCATGGTGGCACTCAAAGCTTGAACTTGGTGATCTTGTGAGTCTTTTCCAGCCTTAATGATTCTGTGATCTTCCCACAACCCCTCCTGATTTCAGAGGGCAACTCCCACCACGTCCCTGTTCTCTGCCCTCGGAGTGGCAGCAGCCACCCCTGGAATGATCCATGTGCTGCCCCAGCCTGGAGCTGTTCCTGCCGGGCTTTCCTGGTGCTCCTGCCTCAGTGCTGCAGTGATGGATGTGGTCTCTCAGCCTCCCATCACTGCTGGGCTCCTGTGGGCTCCTTGGGGACCCCACAATGCCCCAGGCACAGCCTGACACAGACCCAGCTCTGGAGTCACAGCTGGAGACATTGATGTGGAGTTACTGGTGCTGAAGGGCCCCATAAATACACCATGGAAGGGTCATTCACCCTGGAAAATGGATCTGAACCCTTCAAACCCACGCTCTGGGGAGGCACAAAGCCAACCCCATGTCTCCTGTGGGGAGCTGATGTGTGCAGGCTGAGCACTCCCTCCAGGGGTTTGGGTGCTGCCCGGGGTTTGTGGTGGCTCTCAAGGTGAGGAGCAGCCTCAGCAGGGGCAGAGCAGGAGCTGCTGCTCCAGGAGCTGCCTCGGGGCTGGGTTAATTCTGCTGCCTGCCCCAGCTTTGATTTTCAGCTGTCACTCAGTGCAGGGCAGCTCGGAGCAGCTCCCCTGGCTCAGGCTCTTCTCTGCCTGACAGGGCTCGACTGCAGCTGCCAGGAGCAGGAGGAGAATCCAGGCAGCTCCTCCTGGTGTCCCTGAACACCCCACAGGGATCCATGGGGTTCCCTAGCCCAGAGTGATTTCTGGGCTGTGTGCTCTGAAACCACACAAACCTCCAGCCCTTCCAGCAGCTCCTGGGAGCTCCCCGTCCCTGCTGCACCTGTGAAGAGCTGCCTTGCAAGGCTGCTAATTGCAATTAACTTCCCACAGTTCTCTCACCATGGGCAGCAAACACTCTTTTCTCCTCTCCATATCCATTTCACAGCCACCTTTGGGTGCAGCTCCTCAGTTGTCTCCTCTCCAATCCTCATCCAGAGCAGAATCTGCACAGATCCAGCCCTGAGCTCCCCAAAATGCCACTGGCAGGGGTGGCAGGTCCTCTGCACCAAATGAGGGGGGTTCAGAAGCCCTCTCTGTCTCTCCAGGTGCCAAAGGCAGGAGCAGGGGCCCTTTGCTCACTGCCCCTCTGTAACAGATCATCCTGGCCCTGACTCACTTGTTCTCTGAGCAATAAGTGATAATCTGCCCGCTCACACAGACATGTAAAAGGAAAACTAACATGGCCTCTAAAGCCAATGAGCCAGTAAATAGAGGGCTATAAATAATCAGGAGAACAGATTTAATTAGCAGCAGAACTCACTTGCAGGGTTCATATGGGTGCTTCTCATCACAAACTGCCTCACGTGCCCCCATCACTCCCCAGCCTTGTTCCCTTCCCTGCCCAGGCAGGCACCACTGCTGAGCTGTCTTTTGGGAGGGTTTGGTGCCCTGGCTGTGCTGGGACAGCTCTGTCCTGTCAGTGCTGCTGGCAGCACCAACCCTGAGAGCCCCAGGCCAGGGTGAGAGCAGGGCTCACACAGCCCATGATGTCAGGGGTCCTGGAATTGGTCAGGCTGGAAAAGCCTGCTGAGATCAGAGTCCAACCTTAACCCAGCACTGCTGAGGCCAGCACTGCCTGTGCCCCCAAGTGCCACAGGGCTGTTAAATCCTTCTAGGGATGGGGATTCCAGCACTGCCCTGCCTGGACAGCCCTTTCCATGGGGAACTTCCCCAAAATCCACCCTGAGCCTGCCCTGGCCCAGCCTGAGGCCGTTCCCTCTGCTCCTGTCCCTGTTCCCTGGAGCACAGCCCGACCCCCCGGCTGTCCCCTCCTGGCAGGAGCTGTGCAGAGCCACAAGGTCCCCCCTGAGCCTCCTTTTCTCCAGGCTGAGCCCCTTCCCAGCTCCCTCAGCCTCTCCTGGGGCTCCAGCCCCATTCCCAGCTCCATGTCTCCTGTTCAGAGTCAGGGCTCTGCCTGCCCAGACCTGCTGCTTTCCATCCTCCCCTGCACTGCTGGGATGCTTGGGGGGATGCAGCAGAGGGGTGCAGCCCCAACCCAGCAGTGCAGGAGCTCTGTCCCTGCTCTGCTCTGCCTCAGCTCACTGACAGCAGATCAGCAGAGAGCCCACAATGAGATTAAATTGTACCCAGAGTCTCTGGTTTGAAGTGTCTGGGCTGAGTTTAAGGGGAGTTTAACAGATCCCTGGTGCATCCTGGCAGCCAATCCTGCAGTTCAGGCTGCAAACAGATCCTTTAAAAGGCAGCTTTCCCAAAGCTCTGTCTCTCCTTTATTTTGCACCTGTTTGCTCCCCGAGCCGTGGCTCAGCTCTCTCCTCATCACTCCCTGTTTGTGAATTCAGCCCAGGTTTTCAGATGAAAATGTTCTATTGAGCAGCAGCAACCCCAAACCCCTGAATTTTCTGGGAATGGCTCTGTGGATGTGAGGCATGCTCCATCATGTCTGGAAAGAGTAATTTTGCCATGGAAAGAACGATTCCATCAGGCCAAAGAGCCTGTAAAGGCCCCTGTTGCTGTGTTTCACTGCCTTTCTCCAGGACCCAGCCAGATGCCTCTTTAGCACCCACGTGCTGGTGGTTTTATTAATGTTGCATCTGCTGGTGATTTGAGCAAGGGCCAAAGGTTCAGAATTGAAACTCAAGGACCCTCTCCTACTAAAAGATTTTATTAGCCATAAATCTATTATAAAGTGCCCGTGTTGACAATAGGGAATAACACAATCAAAGCCCTCTCCTGCCAGTGACAGCCCAGCCCTGCTGCAAGGAGCCACACAAATTAATCTGTCTCGTTAACTGTCCTGGGGAAGAGCCTTTCAGGAGCACAAAACACTTGGGCAGAACACAGAGGAACAGCTGTGCCTGTACAAACACATCCTGCCTCCCATCCCTGAGTGGATGATGCTCCATCCCAGCCCCAATCTCCTGGGCCCCGTGCTTTGTGTCAGCCTCGGTGCTAAGTGATCAACAAAACGTTTCAAAGAAGGAATTGTGGCTTCCTTTGTGCTGCCTGAAGGAGAATATTGATGGCAAATGAGATCTCCCCTTAAGGGGAAGGGAGCACTGAAGATTCAGAGATGTGGTGGCCCAAAGGAGCAGAAAACGTCAGGGGCTCTGTGAAAGCTCAGGGGTGTGTGGCAGGTGACACACTTGGTGTGGGGATTGGGGCCAGTTTGTCCCTGACCTTTTCAGGGTCAGCTTTGCTCTCCCTGGAGAGAAGTTTTGCACTTTCTGTGCAAGTCAATGACCATGCCCAGTGTTCTGGACCTTTCTGGAAACAGGCTGGAACACCTCAGGGGTCTTTGGTGGTCTTGGTCCCCCTCCCCCATTCCACGCCCACTCCTCAGCCTCACCCCTGGATCCAGGGCTTGTATGGACCCACTGGCACATGGAGCTGATCATTCTCCTAAAGATCGTGCTACTGTTCCCACCAGGGAGGCTGTTCCAGTTTGGAGGGTTCCTCCTCTTCCCTGTAAATACCAAAATATTCCATTGCAGCCCACCTGGCAGCCCCTCCCAGCGCTGGCAGAGTCCCCTGTCCCCTCCCTTTGCAGCCTCCCCATCCAGCCCCAGCTGGTGCTCACAGCCCCGGGGGTTCAGGGCCTCGCTGGAATAAAACCGAAATTGCCATGAAAATTTTGGGAGGAGGCTCCTTGTGATAGAACAAAAGGAGAGAAGAGGAGGGGACGAAGGTGCACAGCACTTCACAGCCTGCTGCAGGAATTCATTGAATGTTCTGAGGCACAAGCTACCAAAACTAAACAAAAACCCATCAGCACCCAGCTCCTGAAGCCTTACAAAGCCAGGCTCTAATGAACTCCACCGGGGTGAGGAGCTGCCCTGGGGGCTGTGCTCGGGGCTCTCTGCCCACAGGACCCCTCTGACCAAGGATTTCAAACATTTCTGGTGCTTTCACCCACATTCTAACAGCTCTGGAAACTCTGTCCAGGCCAAAAGCAAATGAGGAGAGCATTCCATGCTCTGGGAGCTCGGGAATGTGCAGGGCAGCGAGCTCCTGCTGGCAGAGCAGCCGGGACTGCCAGGGAAGGGAAGGGCACAGCAAGTCCAGATCCTTCCTCCTTCCTCACAGGGAATGGCTGCCACTGCCAGAGGGCAGCCATGGATGGGATCTTGGGAATTGGGAATTGTTCCCTGGCAAGATGGGGAGAGCTGGGCTGGAATTGCCAGAGCAGCTGTGGCTGCCCCTGGATCCCTGGCAGTGCCCAAGGCCAGGCTGGACAGGGACAGTGGGAGGTGTCCCTGCCAGGGTGGCCCTGGATGGGCTTTAAGGTCCCTCCCAGCCCATCCCAGCCCGATTCCGTGTCCTGAGCTGGTGCAGAGGCTCGTGGCTGTTCAGATGTTCCCAAGTTTCAGTTCCCCTGCACCCCCAGCCCCCCCAGCTCGTGCTGTAAGTGCCCTTTTGAGGAGCTGGGTGAAACAACTCCTTTGTGTTTGAGAGCCACTTCCCGCTGGGTTTCTCATGCCAACACTGTGGTTGGAAAATAAGTGGATCTTCTTTTCCATTTGCCGAAACTTTCAAGCACTTTCAGCAACCCTAAATGGAAGAAGAGTGTTCAGGCTCACAATACCTTCCCTTTCCACACCTGCTTTTCTGGAATTACTCTCAACAAGCATCTGAAAGGAGAACTAAAAATAAATTATCAACAGTTCGGTCGATATCTCAGAGTGTCCCATGAATGGCGGTTGAGCAGTGAGACTGTGGCTGCCATTGTCAGGGGGCAGCAATTCCAGCTCAGCCTCCTTTGCAGCAAACCCCAAAGTGCTGCTGCAGGGATGCTCCGTGCTGGGGCTGGGCTCTTCAGCTGATTTAACAAAACTCAGCTCAGTCCCAGGCTCAGAACAGAGCAGCTGTGGCTGCCCCTGCATCCCTGGCAGTGCCCAAGGCCAGGCTGGACACTGGGGCTGGGAGCACCTGGGACAGTGGGAGGTGTCCCTGCCAGGGCAGGGGGGCGTGAGATGGGATTTAAGGTCCTTCCAACCCAAACCATTCCAGGATTCCACAAACTTTCTACTCCAGAAACCCAAGTTTGGGTTTGTTCCTTTTCCAAAGGGGAAGCTCAAGGCTGGAGCTTCCAGCAGAGCTGGGGAGTTGGGAGTAGGCAGGAAATAATGGGACATTATTAATGTCACTGCTGCCATCACCAGTGATCCCCCAGACACCCCAGGGCAGGCTCTGCTTCTTCAGGGGAGTTCACAATCCAAAAACTGTCTATGCACAAAAAGGAAAAAAACAAAAACCACCTTAATTTTACCTTCCCACAAAACGAAGTAAAACTCACCTCACAGCTGCTTTTAGAAGTGCCTCAGTTTTAACTCTTTGTATCAATTAAGTTACAGTTCTTTAGAAGAAGGATGTGATATTGGCACATTGTATTTTTGCTGTCCTGTTTTTCTCCTAAAAACCCCAAAGTTCCCATCAGAACCCTTGTTTCAGCATTTTTTTCGTGGAGAAAACTTCCCATTACCCACCAAAGCAGGTGGGAAAAGATTCCTGGTGCTGAGTTGCAGAAGAAGGGCTTGCCCTGTCCCTGTATTTGAGGGGCTGTAAATCCCAAATAAGCCTGTGCTTGCAATCCTGGTTTTGGGAATTTGAAACCCCAGGTCCTTGCAGAGTAAAGTGCCTGTGACACATGCCAGTGGCCACCCCCAAACTGTGCCAAGCCCACAAGCTGCAGCTCCAGTGCACAGGGCCATGGATTTAGGATTTTTTTCAGCCCTTTCCAGGCAAATCTGCCCACTCTGGTTCTGGGGTCACCCTTCCTGTTCCTCTGCTGCTCTGTGGTTGCTGCTGGGTCAGTGACCCCGAGCTTTGGGACCTTTGGCTGTGCGTGGAGCTGGCCCCGGAGCTTTGCTGAAATCCTTGGATGCTCTGTGTCCCCCTCATGGCACTGCTCCTCTGTGGGGCTCCAAGAGTGTCCTGTCCTGTCCCCTCGTGTCCCCTCGTGCCCCCTCGTGTCCCCACAGCCCCCCATGCACAGCTCACCAGCAGCTCCAGCCCCTCTCTTTTTGGGAAAACAAACCTCCCTGAGACCTCTGGGTGAGGAATGTTATATGAAATTGTTGCTTTCTCGAGAGCAATGGGATGGAGCCAGAGCCTTCCCATGGGATTTGCAAAGCCAAGCACAGCCCCTAATGGCAAATGGGGTCTTTGCTGCAGGACCCCACAGGCTGGGAATCACCCATTCCTCCAAAAGCCTCAATGAGCTGCATGAAACCCCTTCAAGCACAGCCCTGCACCAGACTCCTGCCCTTGCATTTATTTATGGGGTTATTCCTCTCCTGGGCTGGTCTCACGGGGCTGCAGCTGCAGGATCTGCCCTGGCTCCAAGCTCAGTGCCAAACCCATCCCTGCCCGTGCCATGTGGAGCCCCTGGCCCTGTGGCACTGTCCTGGAGCTGACAGATGGTTTGTGGTGTTGGGCTGGGCTCCAGGAACAAACATTTTCTGAGGCATTAATTTTTATAGGGATTATCTACAGCAACTGCTCCATGTGGCACTTGGAGATCACTCTGGGGGGTTCTTGTATCTTTTGGTGAGTGGAATTTGGTGAAAAATTCAGGGCTTTTCTTCAGGGGAGTCTGCATAGAGAGAATGAGGGAGAGGTAGAAGAGGTTCAGAACTTTAGGGACAGTTCTGGTTCCAAGTTAGGATGATTTGGGTTTGTGCACGAAGGGCACGAGGATAAATCCTCTCTGAGGAGGTGCAGGGTTTGGGGACATCTGTGAGGAATGTTTGGACCCTCAAGGCCTCTCATTGCAGCAATTTACCCCAGTTACTTTCCAGTAACCTCAGGGGCTGTCTGGACTTCCTTACCCGGCTGGATAAAGGGGTAACAAACCCACAAACCTGAGTTGCCATGGAATTCACTGAGAATTCCCATTCTCCTCCTTTGGGCACAGAGAGCTCACAGCAACTCTGCCTAGCCCAGGTACCTGTACAGGGCTAGCACCATTCCTTGGCAGATTTTCTACAGAATCATGGGAAAACACCTTTGAGATCATCAAATCCCCCTGTCACCCCCAACTGCTGAGGCCAGCATTGCCCGTGTCCCCAAGTGCCACATCCACATCCAGGCCTCTTAAACCCCTCCAGGGATGGGGACTCCAAACCTCCCTGACCAGCTGTGCCAGGGCTGGACAGCCCTTTCCATGGGGAATTTCCCCAAAATCCACCCTGAATCCGCCCTGGCCCAGCCTGAGGCCGTTCCCTCTCCTCCTGTCCCTGTTCCCTGGAGCACAGCCCGACCCCCCCGGCTGTCCCCTCCTGTCAGGAGCTGTGCAGAGCCACAAGGGCCCCCCTGAGCCTCCTTTTCTCCAGGCTGAGCCCCTTCCCAGCTCCTCCTGGGGCTCCATTCCCTTCCCAGCTCTGTTCTCATACCCACAGCAATAGGAGCTGCTCCAGCTGTGGGGTGAGCGATGAGGGTTTTGGGGTGAGGGATTTGGGGTGAGGGATGAGGGATTTGGGGTGAGGGATCTGGGATGAGGGGTGAGGGATGTTCCCAGCCCAGCGGGCCCTGGGCTGGGCAGGAGCTGGAAGGCAAAGGGGGATTTTCCCCAGCCACACTGAACCAGGCTCTTTGGGAATCCTTTCCTCTCTCTGGCACAGGAAAGGGAGGGATCACGGAAGAAGTGGGAGAAGGATCATCTTATAAGTGGAAACATTAAAGCTGCATTTAGCACCCGTCTAATTTTTAATATGAGCTGAGCTGCAGTCAGATATTGGGCACCGAGCTGAGTGACAATTTATGCAGCAATTCTAAATTAGCTGCAGAACAGAGAGAAAGGCACTTCTTTGGCTCAGCAGCCACAATGGAAACGAAAATCACTTCAATCCCAGCCAAAAAAAAAAAAAAATAATAAAAAGGTGTATTTTAGGGGAAGGGATGGCTGAAAGCTCAGAGTTTTGTTCCTTTGTTTTAAAATTAGGGGAATTTGGAAGGTCAGTGTTTTGAAACAAGGAATCTTACCCTGCGAAACATTCCTGTCACTTCTTTGGTCAGGGCATGGCTGAAAGCTCAGAGTTTTGTTCCTTTGTTTTAAAATTAGGGGAATTTGGAAGGTCAGTGTTTTGAAACAAGGAATCTTACCCTGTGAAACATTCCTGTCACTTCTTTGGTCAGGACTGGATGGGATCTTGGGAATTGGGAATTGTTCCCTGGCAGGGTGGGGAGGGGCTGGGCTGGAATTGCCAGAGCAGCTGTGGCTGCCCCTGGATCCTGGCAGTGCCCAAGGCCAGGCTGGACACTGGGGCTGGGAGCACCTGGGACAGTGGGAGGGGTGGCACTGGGTGGGATTTAAGGGCCCTTCCACCCCAAATCACTCCATGGCTCGATGACACAGCCTGGCGCTCCTCCCTGGGCACAGGGGCATCCCACTCCCGGGAGAAGGCCCCAAACCAGAAGGAAAAGCCCTGAACAACAAACCCTGGCAGAGCTGAGTGGCTGCTCAGCCTCACCCCAGGGCCAGGGCAGCCTCTGCTCAGCTCCCAGGACAATTCCAAACCCAGCTCCTCCTCAGGACTCTGTTCCAGTTACTTGCACAACCTCTCTCCTGCCACAGCCCCTCAGTGTCGGGGTCCCTGGTCACTCTGGGGACACAGGGTGGGTCCCTCTGCCTCCTGCAGCCCCAGGGGCTGCTTCTCTCCTCTGCTCTCTGCTCTGTTCTCTGCTCTGTTCTCTGCTCTCTGCTCTGCTCTCTGCTCTGCTCTCTGCTCTGCTCTCTGCTCTGTTCTCTGGCCTCTGCTCTGTTCTCTGTTCTCTGTGTTACCTGTTCTGTGTTCTCAGCTGTTGAACACAGAGGGCTCTCAGTGCCCACCCTGCCTGGGGACAGCAGGTGACAATGGCCAGGTCCCAGCAGCCACCAGTACATGGTCAATTGTGTGTCCACCTCGATGCCAGGCAGGAGAAATCCGGGATCTGTGTGTGGTGCCTTATCTCAGTGCTCCATGGCTGCAGCTCCTCCTTATCTCAGCAGCCACTGAAAGCCCCAGCAGGGCCGGCTGCACACAGGACTTGGGGGCAGCTTTGGTGCTGTGGACAGGGGATTTGATCTCTGTTCATGGCAGGATTGGTGCTGTGGACAGGGGATTTTGTCTCTGTTCATGGCAGGTTTGGGGCTGTGGACAGGGGATTTGATCTCTGTTTTTTCAGCAGGCTCAGGGAAAACAAGGCCCAGCCCCAGAGCAGGAGATAAGCAGCAGGACTCCCCTGGCACCTGCACATCCACAGGGTCCGGGTTTCAGCTGGGTGACCTCAAGCCAAGGTGAGCCTGGATGTGAGCTGGGCAGTGACACTAATGACAGGGACACACAGCTCCTGCTGGCTGCCCATGGGACAGGAGTGGGGTTTTACTGCTGACAGGGATTTTTTCCACTCCAGGGTACGATGCCAAAGGCAGCTCCTTTGCAAGGCTGCTCCTCAGGTCTGGTTGGCAGCCAAGGCCCTCTGATGATAAAATCCCATTTCCTGCAGTCCTGAGCAGGGAATTCACACCGTGATCTGGGCACAGGAAAAATTTCTACTGAAAGGCAGAAAAAAACATCCCTGGGGGTCGGAGCCCCTGGGCTGCAGCTGGGGCTGGCACAGAGCTCTGGTCCTTCCTGCCACCAGTGGTGATCCTGGCTGGGAGCTCTGGGCTGTCTGGGGTCACTCGGGGCTGCAGTCAGAGCAGGGAGGGATCCCTGCCCCTGTGTCCCGTTCCCCCTGTGACTCTCAGGCCACATTTCTGCACACTTGCTTTGGTGTTTGGCATTGTCCATCATCTCAGAATGTGCAGCAGGCAGGTTTCAGACTGCTGGAGCAGCCCCACAAAGCAGCCACGAGCTCTGGCAGTGATTGCACTCAGCACTTTCATTGCCTCTGCTGTGCAATGGGAGCTGTTTGTGCATCTCAAGTAAAACCTGTCCCTGCTCCTGGGGGAGAAAGGGACAAAAAGGGCTTTGGGGGCAGAACCCAGCTGCTCCATGGTACAGAATCATGGAATTGGTGGAGTCACCCCTCCTCTGCTGGAGCTCTGATCCCTGTGTTTGAAGGCAGAGGAAACCCTGGTGTTTATTAGGAGCAGTTTTAATCCTGCAGGCAGGTTTTGGGTTGGCGTTTTTAAGGCAAATGACTGTATTTTGTGTAGAAGCAGCACATCCAGAATATTTGCTGGATATCAGTAGGTCTGGTGTGGTGTTCTGCTCTCAGCATCCCAAACCTCTGAGCAGTGCTGGTGTCCCAGGACACAAGGCTGGCAAGGAGCAGACTCAGATCTCCAGGGTCAGGCAGTGTGTGTGCAGAGACCCTGGTTCCTGACCCCACCCTGGCTCCTGATCCCTCCCTGGTTCCTGACCCCTCCCTGGTTCCTGATTCCTGATCCCACCCTGGTTCCTGATCCCTCCCTGGTTCCTGGTTCCTGATCCCTCCCTGGTTCCTGGTTCCTGATCCCTCCCTGGTTCCTGGTTCCTCCCTGGTTCCTGGTTCCTGACCCCTCCTTGGCTCCTGATCCCTCCCTGGTTCCTGGTTCCTCCCTGGTTCCTGGTTCCTGGTTCCTCCCACAGCTCCTGTTCCCCTTCCAGAAGCAGCCCGGGAACAGAAGCAGCCAAAGGAGTGACTGCAGTGCAGGGAGGGAGAGGGGACCAGCTGGGTTCCATGCCTTGGGATCTCCTGGACTGAGAGAGGATACTTCCAGAAGCTGTCCTGCCCTGCTGCCTCAGCTTCCAGCTGTTTCCAGCTGTGAGGGTTGGGTAGGACCTGATAAAACACAGGGAGTGTCCAACAGGGATGGGACACTCAGGGGTGAGTGGTGGGAGTTCTTCCAGCCAGAACCATTCCAGGATTCTGTGATCTGTGTGCAGAGCATTCCCTGAGCTTCCTGCACAGCATTTGCTGCCCCAGCGGCTCCAGCTGCTTCCTTTGTCCCCTCTGCATGTCCCAGCTGTGTTGTGCTCCCTTCAGGGGGATCATCTGTGGAGTCCCTGCAGCTCCCAGGGCTGCCCAGAGAGAGCCCAGGTGAGCCCCAGCCCAGCCTGCTCAGGTGTTCCAGCAGCCTGATGCACATCACAAACCTCCAGCAGCACGTACCGGCCAGGGAGCCATAAAAATGATGGAAAGGTTTGGAGAATTGGGCCTGGGAGAGCCAGGCAGGCCCGGGCTGGAGGGGAGGTGGCTCTGTGGAGGCAGCAGAGCTGTTTGCAGCTGCAGAAGAGGCTGTGCAAGTGGGGAGGAATTATTCCCATCAGTCACTGCCAGTGTGAGCAGGAACAGGCTGGGGCTGCGCAGGGAAAATGCAGCTTAAGTGCTTAAGAAACATTTTCACTCTGAGCAAAACTGAGGGGTTTCAAGTGGTTGAATCACGGAATATCTGGAGTTGGAAGGGACCCATAAGGAACCTCCTGTCCATGCTCCATTTGCTGCATCGTCCACAGGGGATTTTGGAGGAGTTTTGGGCCAGCAGCTGCAAAAGCTGCACTGCAAACCCCAGCCCAGCTGGGCATTAACTCCTGGATGCAGCTGAGCAAAGCTGACAAATTCCATTTCCAGTTCTCCTGTCAGGTCCATTCTCTCCATGCACCGGGAAATTGGTGCCATTAGTGAGGAAACAATGGGAGCATTTGGGCCAGTTGGGAAAGCACTCCTTTAACCCCTGTCCTAATGGACCATTTCACTCCTGTCTCCAGATCCGAGTGACACCTGTGCACCCAGAGAGGCAGCAGAGTCCTGCAGAGCCTCCGTGTTTCCCTGGAATAAAGAATTATGCCAGGATGAAGTATTTCTGTGAGGGAATGTGCTCCTTGCATAGTTATTAATTCATTACTGGCCGTAGCCAAACTCACTCCTCTACTAAGTCATCTATTAAATGAGCCAAATGAAATTTATTAACACAGCATTGATCATTTAAGTCTTTTAGCATAAAGCATAATGGAACAGAAGCAGAAGTAATAATTCCTTGCCCAGCTTCTGGTTCATGTCCCATGCCCGGGGCCCTGCGCTAGGGCTCCGATTGTCCCCGGAGCTCCGTCCCGAGCAGGAATGTCACAGCAGCAGGGCGGGGGGACCCTCTGCCTTCTGTTCAGAGCCTCCCTTTGGGCTCGGCCTGCGGTGACTCTGCAAACGGAGCAGAAAGCCAGAAGGGACCTTTCGGGCAGCCCCGAGGAGCACCCGGCCCGGAGGGAGGGCAGGATTCCCCTCGGGCAATGAACACGGGCGGGGGCTGCGCCTGTGCCCCGGCTCCTGCTCCAGCCAGGGCTGCCTGCCGAGCGCTGGGCAGCGGGCAGGGCACGAGCCGGCTGCGCCTGGCACTGCCACTGCCACTGCCACTGCCACTGCCACTGCCCCTGTCACTGCCACTGCCACTGTCACTGTCACTGCCACTGCCACTGCCACTGTCACTGCCACTGTCCCTGTCACTGCCACTGCCACTGTCACTGCCCCTGCCACTGTCACTGCCACTGCCACTGCCCAGGGCACGTCCTGGCAGGGCATGAGCCCGGCTGTGCCTGCCACTGCCACTGTCACTGCTACTGCCACTATCACTGTCACTGCCATTGCCCAGGGCACGTCCTGGCAGGGCACGAGCTCGGCAGTCCCTGTCACTGTCCCTGCCACTGCCACTGCCACTGTCACTGCTACTGTCCCTGTCACTGCCACTGCCACGGCCACAGCCACGGCCACTGCCCCTGCCACTGCCACTGTCACTGTCCCTGCCACTGTCACTGCCCAGGGCAGGTCCCGGCAGGGCACAGAGCTTGGGCTGTCCCTGTCCCTGCCACTGTCACTGTCCCTGCCACTGCCACTGCCCAGGGCAGGTCCTGGCAGGGCACAGAGCTTGGGCTGTCCCTGTCCCAGTCACTGCCAAGGGCAGGTAGTGGCAGGGCAGAGAGCCCAGGCTGTCCCTGTCACTGCCCAGGGCAGCTCCTGCCGCCTCTAGATGTGTGCCACTGTCACTTCTTGGAAGAAAACCTCGTCCCACAGGAAACTGCAATCACCGGTTTGTACAGGCAGACTCGGCCTTTACAAAGCTCTGATCATTTATGGTCACCAAGCCCAGTTTGTTCCTGCTGGGGATAATTTGGCCTTTAGGCATTTGGGGATTTCTGAGGGGTTTCTAATTCTGAACTGGATGGGGAAATGCTGCTCCATGTCCCTCCTGCTGCCCCCTAAATTAAGCAGAAATTGGGAATCTCTCTCTGAGGTGAGGCAGAGCTGTGCAGACCAAAGGCTCTCTCCTTTGAGAGCCCTGTGGACCTGAATACTTGTGAGAATCCCAACAGCATCCAGACCTTCCCCACTTCCCATTTCTCAACAGCATCCAAACCTCACCCATTTCCTGCCTCAAACAGACAGACAGGGCCCAACGTGCTGACCCAGGCCACAGATACTCAAAGTTACTCATGAAATTAAGTAAGAATTAAGCTTTGAGGGTCTAAGCTACATAAGGAGGGGCTCCCAAGGTGCAGCCAGCAGAGAGGAGAGCACAGCCCTGGCTGTCCTGCTGTCTCTAGTTCAGGATGGGGACAGAAAGCAGAGAGGGGACAGTGCAGAGCTGGGGCTGCACCATCTGAGCTGGAGGGAGAAGAGGAGGGACAAACCCTGAGCACTCGAGGACGAAGCCACCAAGGAATGCCCTGGTTCTGCCAGCATGGCCTGGGAGGCTCCCCTGCCCTCCCCACACCCAGAGAATCATCAGGCACCCCCAGGCCTCGATTCCAAATGAGCCCCAGCCTCAGCTGAGAAGGGGCTTGCATTCCCCAAGAAGGGGTTTGCATTCCCTGGGAAAGGTTTGCATTTCCCAAGAAGGGTTTGCGTTCCCCAGAAAGGGGTTTCATTCCCCAAGAAGGGTTTTGCCTTTCCTGGTGTGTTCCTGGAGTGAAACAAAGCCGAGCTGGGATTTCTATGCCAGGGGCTCTGAGCCCTGTGTGGGATTCCACCCTAACCCCAACCCCTCTGCTGCCCTGTGCTCCGGTGTCATTTACTGGCATTCCGCAGGGCACAAAGCACTGGATAAGAGCTCCTTAAACAGAGCCCATCTGCTCCATGTCCATCCAGGAGGGCTCAGTGCTGCTCAGACCGTCCCCTGCTCCTGCTGTGCTGGGGGCACTGCATCTCCCTGGTCCCTCCCTGTCCCCTCAGGTCTCACTGTCACAGGGTGCTGCTGTCCCAAGCCGTGCCTGTGCAGCTCAAACCAGCTCCTCGCAGCAGCTGATGGAGGATTTTGCATTTGCTGCACAGAAAGGGCTCTCAGAGCTCACCATGGGCAAGCACAGGTTTCCATTTCACCTCAGTGCAGCTCATGAAAGTCTGGAGCCTGAAACAGGCATTGATTTTTTTCATGGCATGTCTGGCTTTGCTTTTGCTATGGGATTGTGTCTTGCAAAAGTTGACTAGAAATTGAAATATTTCTGGTAAATGGATTTATAAATCCAAGCCTTTTAACAGTTGGCTGGTGTTATTGCTGCTGAATTTACTGATGACTTTGTTTTTTTTAAAAATAAGATGTTTAAACAGACATTGACTTTTTTTCTGGGGGGGGGGGGGGGAATTTTAATCATGGCACAGCTTTTCTATTATTTCAGTCAAACTTTTCAGTGCAGACATTTGACTAATAAATCAAAAAGGTCTACAAGTGTGGATATGTGTGAGTATCAGAGGTTTCACTAAAACTTGCAAAAGTTAAGGGGGAAAAAGGTCTCTTTGGCTAAATCTCCATTTAGCCACCAAGACAAATGACAGATTTCAGCTGTGCAGGGGCTGAGCTCTCCCAGACTCCAAAGCCAAGGCCTGAAGTCACTCCCTAATCCTCTCCCTGTGCCTTTCTGCTCTAAACACCAAATCTTCTGCCTTTGTCACTGCACCTGTGACAGGAGAATTGCAGGGAGGCTTTTCTTGAGAATGCTGCCAAGCCACAAAATAATCAGGAAATCAGTTCTGAGAGTGAGAGTTCCTTCTCCTGAGTAGTGGGCTCCAGAGTGGGGAAGCTTCTCTGGTGTATTTGGGGTGAAATAGAAACACACTGACAGGGTTTCTTTGCAATCACGAAGTGACAGAGCTGGTCCAACACCTGGAAAACCTGCTTTGTCACCCAGCTGCTGAAAACAGCTCCTGTGGTCCTGACTTATTCCAAGGAATTCACCAGCGTGTTCAGAGGGGTTTGTGTTCACCCACAGTGGGAAAAGATTGGACGTGAAATATTCCAGAAAATTTCCTGAGCTCCACACAGGCAGATTTAGGCAAAGAGCAGCTTCCCTGAGCCACAAGTGCTGCAGGAAAGCAGGATGGGTGGGATCAGTATCTCTGCCTCTCTCCATGCATTCATGAATCCCAAATTCCAGCCGGGTGTGGTGCGAGACAGGCGGGGCTGGGGCAGCGTGGGAGGGATGGCAGCTTGTGCTCAACCATCACAGCTGAGAGCTTTTGGGATGGGGTCAGCGGGGCTGGAATTGGCAGGGCTGGATGGAATAAGGGCTGGGAAGCTCCTTGACCTCCAAGCCTTGATCTCCAGGTGGGTGGTTCATCCTCAACCCCTCCCTGTCCGGGCTCTGCTCAGAGCAGGATGAAGTTGGTTTTGCCAGTGATACGGAATTGTGAGGAGCTGCTGAGTCCCCCAAAGGCAGGACAAGTTAAAAGGCTGGGCATGGATCCCTGGGCCAGGGACAGCAGCCAGGGCACGGCTGGAGCTGGGCCAGGGCAGCTCAGGCTGGAGATAAGGGCAAGGCTCTTCCCCCAGAGGCTGCTGGCACTGCCCAGGCTCCCCAGGGAATGGGCACGGCCCCGAGGCTGCCAGAGCTGCAGGGATGCCCAGGGTGGGGTTGTTGGGGGGTCTGGGCAGGGCCAGGGTTGGATCCATGACCCTGTGGGTCCCTCCAGCTGAGGATATTCCATAATTCTGTCATTGCTGGGGCACTGTTGGTGGCTCCCAACCAGAAGGTCCCTCCAGGTCTCAGTGACTCTGGGCAGAGTTGATTTCTCCCAGCAGACTCTGCTCCTGGGGAAAGTTTGGGATGGCAGCACTGAACTGCAGGAGTTGTGCCCCTATCCTGAAAGAGGGAACTCTGCCCCTTCCCCATCCTGGCTGCTGGAATTGTAAATCCATTGGGGTGTCACACTGCAAACTGCAGCTTTGGATATACAGAACTAAAGGTGCTTCTGGCCTCCAGTGCATTCTGTTGGATTCTCCAGTTAAACTGTCCCACGTGGCAATTAACACTGCAATTAGAGCAGTTTCCATGCAGAGCTGCGTTAAATGCATGGAGCTTTTTTTCCCTTTATGGATGTCTTCTGCCTGATCCTTTCTTTCCATCTTGAGAATGGATTAAAAGACTCCTCTTAAGAAGCTGGAACAAGTTTCCCTGGCTAATGCAGCCCCAGCCAAGCTGTGCTTTCATCAAGGCATTTTAGTCATTGCCGCAACATCTCTCAGGCTTATTAAATCAGCCTTGTCTCCTGAGGGAGGTTTTAAATGGGGTAAAATACCATATTAAGCAGTCCAGGAACTCATTTGATTTAATTTCATTTGTATTTAGTTTTTTCCTTTGTCTTCTCTTCAAGAAAGCAGAAAGAACAATTTGGAGGTATTGGAAAGATGCCTCCTTTTTAACCTTTTGGTGATACAATAATTCAGTAAAGCTGTAATAATCCGCCTCTCTCAGTACTCATAATAACCCATCCTCCCCTCTACCATTTTCCTTCTGCCTTTACCCCACCAGTCGAGCAGCCCAGAGCTGGGTTGTGACTCTCATTCCTAAACATTCCTGAACTTGTGCAGAGGACAGTGGGGATCACTCAGCAAAATGCTGCGGCTGCCCCTGGATCCCTGGCAGTGTCCAAGGCCAGGCTGGAATACCCTGGGACAGTGGAAGGTGTCCCTCCCAAGGCAGGGGGTGGCACTGGATGGGCTTTCAGTCCCTTCCAACCCAAACCACTCCAGGACTCCAATTCCACCAGGCACGTTTCGGACCCTGCCTGCAAGAAAAGCACTCTGGGAGGGATCAGAGCCTGCTGACCTGGAAATGACAAATGAGGGACATTCCGAGACTTGTGGATGGGTCAGCACAGCCTGAACAGTGGAAAAGGCAGAACTGGGGACATCAGTCCCTGGGGACGTCCTGCTGCCTCCTCCCTGCAGCCTTTGAGTTGCCATCCAGCTGCTCCAGTGAGTGCCTCATCAGAATTAAAAGGTGCTTATCTGCATTTCATGCAAATCAGCCCAAAGCCGGGCCCTGGCAGCTTTCCAGCTCCCATCAGGAGTCTCTGCCTCTCTCCAGGCTCACAGCAGCCCTTTGGTGGGCTCAGAGAGCTGTCATCTGCACACGTGGCTTTGATGGTTCCTGGCTTTTTGGCACCAGAGTGCCTGAACTCGGGTCAGGAGGCAGGATCCTGAAGAAGAAAGAGCTGAACGGCACTGCTGTGCCCTGGGCAGGACTCAGCTTCTCTGAAGGACCAGAAACTTCTGTTCCTGGGCCACGTGGCCCTGGACAAGCAGTCCATCCTCAATCCCAGACCTCAACATCTCCCTGCTCTGCTCCCTGACCTGTCCTGCAGTGGGACCTGTGGATGTCCCTCGTGCTGTGGGGTCCCCATGATCCTCCCAGCCTGTTCCAGCCCTTCTGAGGAGCAGGACAAACAAATGCATGAGGCTGTGGTTTAAAAAGCGGGAAAAAACACATGCTGCTCCAAAATCGCTCCCCACATCACCTGCCCCATGCCTCAGTTTCCCCAGGTTTTGCCGATTTAAGCTCTTTGTTTGCTCTCCCCCTTGCTCTGGTCCATGCAGTGCCAAGTACAGAAGGTGTCCGACTCTGCTCCAAGCTCTGAGCTGTTTCCAGCAGCAGCAGCTCCTCCGTGCCAGGATTTAATTGCCAGATCCCGGCAGTTTCTCTGCACACCCCGGCAGAAGGCGGCGGATGGCGCTGACCCCTCCCAGTCCCTCGTTCTGCCTGGCAGACTCTTTTCAATTACCTTCTCCCCATGTTGCTGTTTACATTCTGCACTCACATCTTCCGCCGTGTTCCCCATCACCTTCCCGCAGCCCGAGCGCCTCCTAATCTGAAGTGTATTTCGGTATTTCAGCCTTATCTCTATCAAAGCAGAAGGGTAGGGGAGTCATCCTCATTCCCGGATCCTGGCGGAGCTGCAGCCAGCAGCGCTCAGCTCAGCTTTCACTGCACTTTGAGTAACTCACAGACGATTCTCCTGTCAAGAGCACTGAGGACAAAATGAAACATTCTCTCTCTTTTTTTTTTCCCCCAAGGCTGCCCGTTAATCTCTTCTCGACAATGATTGTGTGTCATGTTTCATTCTGGCTGTCACCGAGTTCACGCTGTCCCCATCCCAGAGCCAACCTGCAGGATTTGAGAGCCAGGATGTGGCTGATGGTGGCAGCAGGACTCAGGGCAAGACCCTGGGCTGGCAGGGTTTGCTGAACAAATTGGGCTGGTCTCCAGTTGGACCAATGCAAACTGGGGCTGGGATTGCTCTGGTGCCACAGGGAGGAAGAATTCTGGAATTCTGTAGGAAGGAGCAGCAGCGCAGTTGGTGATGAGCAAACTGGCTCAGGGGTCAGGAGGGACTTCGGAAAGCCACAAAAATCGGGTGGGCTCCTCTCTTCTTCCTGGCTGGCCTGAGAAACTCTCCAGATTCAGCCATTCTCTCCTTGGCCAAATGATTTGTGAGCAATAAATCACCGAAGCCCTCAGGGTCTCCACCCTGGACACAGCCAGGACAGGGGCGCTGGACAGAGGGGCTGGGCCAGGCCCCACTGGGGTCAGAGCAGCCACTTCTGCTGCAGAGCAGAGCAAGGCTTTGAGACCTTTTCTTCCATCCTCAGGTTTTGTTGCTTTTCCCCAGATCCACAGGGTTCTGTTTATTGTCACCTGGAACATTTGCTGAGAGTTTGATATTGATCAGAGTGGAGAAAGGCACTGCAAACAAAGCCCCACTGACAGTGAGGTCTCACTTCTCTTGCAGCAATAAAAGAGAGGTGCCAGAGACCCTGGAGAGGCAGCACAGACACCCCAGCTGGAATTACTGCTATTGAAGTGATCACTGCACAGACCCAGTTAGCACTGGAGCAGCAACATTTGCATAAAAACTACAAGCACAAAAATGCTCTGAAATGACAAATACAAGGGAACTGTATCAGATTTGCATTAAATTAGTGACTGTGTGCGAGATGCCATTTAAATGGCAGGTGACTCGAAAATTTCTCTCCCTTTTAGTGGAAGAGACTGAAATGTTCATTTTCATGGTAAACAGTAACTGCACATTGATTTGGAGCTTGAAAGCATCTCCACAAATAGCTTTCTCAGGGAGTGGGGTTGGAGCACAGAAATCACAGCACTGCCTTGCCCTGCACGGCTCTGAAACTCGGCAGCACAGCTTGAATTTCTTTCATACACTTGGTAAAACACCTGCAGTAACAACAAGAAGAAACCCAAAGCCCCCCTGTACCTGGCGGGGCAAAACAATTCCCTGCAATTATCGGGGAGAGGGATCTGATGGATTATTGCACACCAGGGCCATGGGTGAGGAGGAGCAGCAGGGAGCTGGAGGTGCCCACTGGTGGCTCCCTGGCAGCACCTGGGACTGCCAGGGCAGAGGGATGGGATCGGGGTTTGCCCTGCAGCTTCTGGGTCCCATTTTTGATGGGCAGCCAAGTGAGATCCCAGGCTTGGATTGGTGTTGTCCATCAGGCCCTGGCTGCAGGAGGAAGCCCCCAGCCTGTTGGGCTCTCAGTGGCCCCAAAACTCAGCACAGACCCTGGGGACAGCCCTTTTACCCTATGGATCCTCTCCCATCCCACAGGAGTGCCTGGGTGGGACTGAGCTGCTGGCTGGGGTTAAACCTCACAGGGAGGCTTAAAGTGAGAGCTTTTCAGAGTTACCCTTTGGCTGAAAGAATTCTTCCCCTAACACATCTGAATGGGGCTCTTTGGGGATGAAAAATGTCAGTTCTTTCCCAAAACAGGCCCATTTGGAGCTGTCACTTGGCACTGCCAAAGCAGAAGAAAGACTTTTCTCCCCAGGTTTTGCTGTGGTCACGGGTTGATAACTTGCTCAAGTTCAGTCCAGCAGTATCATTTTCAAGGAATTGTTTGAATGGCTTTAATGTGCCGTGAATCAAAAGAAGAAATTCCACTCCTGGTAATTAAGATGGAATGGGTAATTATTTCTGTCTGTCTCCATATTCCCTTTCTGGAGGAGGAAGGAGAAAACTGAGCTTTCCAATGCCTTTGTTCTCTCCAGCACAGGACGAGTCCCAGGTTGTACCCGCCAATGTATGCACATATTTACTGGTGTCCCCCCAGCAGGAGCAGAATCCCTTGGAAAACTGAGCCCACCTAAGGAGAGGAGGGAAACGGGAGCTGGTGTGAGCAGAGAGCCCTCAGCTGCTCTGCTCTGCCCTACTCCCACACCTTGCTCCAAGTGCTTGAATTTGAGATCAACAGGAAGGAACACCCAGGGCATTGGAACCATTTGGAAATGTGGCACTGAAACCTGCCCTGAGAGGGAAAAACTGCCAGGGTTCCTTGGCTGGGGATCAGAGGGTGCCAATAGAACCCTAAATCCCCAGGAACTTTCCCAGCTGCTTGTTCCCGACTGTCAGGGACACGAGTGGTGGGGTCGGGCTCTCCCTCACTTGCTGCTGTCGATGACCCCAGGCTGCCAGCCCTGCCCCTGCCAGGGCTGCTGTCAATCACACGTCAGTCACACATCAATCACATCTCAATCCCGGGCTGATTGGGCTCATATCAGAGCCATGTTTTGACAAAAGGTGGGGAGGGAGCAGCTGTCAAAGCCCTGAAGGCAAGAGGAAAGGCAGGGAGCTGAGCTGGGGGGAGAACTGGGGGATTTATTATCCATGGAAATGATGGGACCTCATGGGACAGGCAGAGCTGGGAGCTGCAGCCACAGGGGTGTGGGGAGATTTGGGGTGGAGCTGGTGCTGCTTCAGGAGGTGCAGGAGAGGGTTTTGGGTGGCTTCAGAATAAAGCAGAGCACAAGGTCTGAGCAGGGGAGGAAGGAGGAAAAATCCCAGAATTCTGGAATATCCTGAGTGGGGAAGGATGCACAGGATCACTAAGTCCAGCCCCGGTCCCTGCCCAAACATCCCAACTGATGCCTCAGGTTTAGCTTTTCTATTTTTCAGATTTTGTTCTGCTTTAGTGGGTGCGTCTGGTTTTCATATTAGGGGATGGTGAGCTCTCTTCACAGAGTGGGGAGACAAAACAGTTCCTTCTCTAGCTGGGGACCAAGAACAAATGATCCAAATCTCAGGCCCAAGAGCAGAAACAACGTGGGCTGGAGAGAGAAAAACAAGCAGGATGGGACTGCATGGGCTGGGGCTGGAATTGGGCAATTAACTCCAATATGCAAATGGAGCAGAACTGATCACAGTGAGAGACCCCGTGACCAGTCATGCATTTTGTGACCATTTTTGGTTTTGCTGCCCAAGATGGATCCATTGAGGCCTCGTAACAAATCCCCACTTTCTTCTTTAGCTCTGTCTAGTCTCTGTTCTAGGTCAGCCTTCACAAGGCATCAGTTTTTGGCAACCACGAAGGGACAAAAGATCCCCCAACAACCCCACCCTGAGCATCCCTGCAGTGCTGTCCAAACGCTCCTGGAGCTGGGGCAGCCTCGGGGCTGTGCCCATTCCCTGGAGAGCCTGGGCAGTGCCAGCACCCTCGGGGGGTGTGGTAGTCACATATCCTCTGAACAGAGAGAGACATAATTCTCTCCCAGGATTTTCCTGGGAAGCTGTGAGAAGCTGTGAGAAAGCTCAGAGAAAACAATTCTTGTCTCTACTTGCTGCACCTGTTGTTGTGCACATGTGGAATGTGTTATGGAGATTGTTTACCAAAGAGTGATTTCTTAATTGGATTCTGGTGATGGTGTTTTGATTGATTGACCAATTAGGTCAAAGCTGTGTCGGGACTGTCTGGCAAGGGTGATGGGTTTATAGTGTAGTGTAGTAACAATAAAGCAATTGATCAGCTTTCTGCAATCATGGAGTCAATATTCATCATTCCCCATTCAGGGACCCACTGCTACAAGTGCAGGGGGAAGAACCTTACCCTGAGCTCCTGCCTGACCTGCTCTGGCACAGCTCAGCCATTCCCTGCTGAAAGATGAAGGAAACTCCCCCATCCCATTCCCCCACGCAGTCTCTGCTCTCAGGGGATGGGAGGGTGCTGTGCCCCAGCCCAGGGGTGCTGTGCTCAGCTCCCTTCAGGCACTGGGGACCCCACAAAGAGCCCCACCTGCAGGGCACAGTGTTGCAGTGTGTTGTCATGGTGTGCCTCAGTTTCCCTGGTTGCTCCCTGAAGTTTCTTTCCCAGGTGGGGTGTCAATCACCTCTCCTTTCCCCCACCTTGACTCCTGCTGGGCACTGTCTATCAACCCAGAAATTCCAGGGGAGCATTGCGTGACTGGCAGGTTCAAAGGATGCTCTCCATCCCTGGGGGCCATTGGCCCACCCAGGTGTCCCTCTCACCTGAGACCCCCTCCCCCTGTGCCTGCTTGGTGCTCCCTGTGTTCCCCCTCCCCATCTCCCTGGGTTAAAGGGTGAGCACACCATGTGCTGGGGAGTTCTTGTGGAGCTGTTACTGCATTCAGAGGCCATGCAGCCCGGAATAAAAACTCTGGATTAACCCTCCATGAGGACTGACTCCTTCATCATCACCTTGAAACGTTTCTCCAGCTCAGGGAGGCCTGAGGAGTGACCCTCTTCTACCAACAAGCCATAGGCTCTAGAGCTCAGGACATGCCTGGAATTATCCCCACATGCTCACAGCTAGCCAGAGCGTCTCTGGGGGGAAAAGACCCCAGGTGCCACTATTTGGTTCAGCAGCAGGGACCAGACAAGCCAAGGCACATCCCGTTCAGTAATATTGGTAAAATCCAATAGCACAGGGTGGAAGCTGAGGTGTTTGTGGGATCCCCAAAGCTCTGATCCACCCCAGTATGGGGATCCCTGAGCTGCTGGAAGTCCCTCATTTAACTTGGATGTCACCACAGCCCCAGATCCACCTGGGAAATGAGAGCTCCCAAAACACTTTATATGAACTAGAAGAACCAAACACAGATCTTATATCAAGTTTGGAGTCAGGATTTTCCTCCTCCTAGGGAATTTTAAGCTTTTGTAGGAATCATTTTGCCCTTTCTTCAAGTCCAGGTGAAGCTGTCCCTGCCCAGGGCAGGGGGGAGGGACTGGATGCCCCTTAAGGTCCCTTCAAACCCAGCCCATTCTGTGATTTTATAATTCCTCTGAGAGATTTCACAATTTCTCATTCATTTTCTTCAATTCTGGGATGGGATTTTTTCCCTCCTGTAAAATTCTGAGCAGATGGAAAAGCTTTGGGGATCACGTAAGCCTCTTGGGTTTAATGACTGAAATGTCTCCCACCTGTTCTACTTTTTAAAACTGAATAGAATTTTAATACCAATGGTGGGGGGGGAAATAAAAAAGCTAAAATGAAAAATCACTTCAAAAGGAAAATCAAAACAGTTCCACTCTGTGGCTTTTTTTTTTTTCCCTCAAATAAAACGTGATTGAAGTCAACACGTTCCCGAGCAACATCTCACTCATCAAAAGTGGCATTTACTGACAGAACAACGTTTTTTCCCTGAAATGAGCTCTCAGTTTGGGATCCCTGGGTAATGACATTAAATGTGAGTCCTTGGTGGCTCTGACTGTGGAGAGGAGACACAAATGATAGTGTGGGCCAGTGATTATTCTTCTCTCCTCCACTACAACAAAATAACCCACAATCATCCAGTGGAGCTTCTGCTCCACAGCCTCCCCAGCACAGAGCCTCAATTAGAGAGCTGGGGCTGCCTCCTGAAAACAGGGGCAATGAACCACAGCATTGAACAAAGAGAGGTGCCAGCAAGAGCTAAGAGACAACACTTTTCTTGGTTCAATGGCCAAATGGAAGAAAAAATACATTTTGAGTTAACCTGAATTGAAATTTTTTCAATTTTTCCAGTCAAGCAAAAAGTTGAAAAAAAAATTAATGGCAGATTGCTTTTTGTTTCAGCCTCTTTTTATTTTCTGTTCCATTACTTTCCCAGCTCCTTTCAGGGGAAGTTTCAGAGCCTGTTTCATCACTCCCAACCTACAGCTTTGTAGTGGGGGAAAAAACAAGTTTTGCCCAAAATTATTTTGCCAGGTGGTGGAAATTTGGCTGGGCCTGGCAGAGGTGGGAATGGTCTGTGCTCACAGGACAGGATGGGTCCATCTCAGCTGAGAGCTGGCCCCACATCCCTGCTGGGACCCCATTTGCTCCTGATTTGACACTGTTCCTCCCAGGGGTATCCCTGCAGAAAATTAATTGAGGAAAAACCTCTCAGTTTTGATTACTGGAGTTTTCCATGAGGTGGTTGGGTTTGGAAACCTCTCCCAATAAGAGTAGACCAGAGCAGGGCCCAGGGAATTCTTTCCCACTCCTTTGTTTGGTTTGTTCTTGTGCCAAAGCTGCAGATTTCCTTAGACCAAATTGTTTGGTCAATCCATATTGATGTCCCTGAGTCTGCCACTTTAAAATATTCCAGAGCATTTAGGAATTCAGTGTTCTCAGAGCTTTGCTTCTTCCAGTTTCCTTTCAGAAATTGCTTCACATTTCCCTAATCTGTCATCAAAAGACGAGGATGCAAAACAAAACATCTCATTTCCAGATTCCCATGAACCACATTAAATTCAGGATTTTGAGAGTACCATGTGTGGTGCAAAAAAAAATTTTGGATTAAACCCTTCTTAGATTCTGCTTCTGCTTTTCCTGAAGTTATGGGACACCCACTCAGCCCAAAGCAAAACCTGTTTTGCACAGAGGTCCAGCTGTGGGAATGGGCAGGAGGGGTTGGATTTGGGTTGTTCTCTTTAATCCTGGTCCTTACATCTGCTCCCAGCCTAAACCTGCTGCTGGGGGCAAACACAAAAGCAACCCCAGACCACCTGGACTTGCCTGTCAGTAAATCCATCTTTTCAAACTCTCCTCAGCACTTTCCCTCCCGAATCTTCCCAGCCCTCCTCTTTCTGAACCTGGTATTCCTTAGGGTGCAGAATTATTGGAGTTCCATCCAGAATTTAAATCAAGACCTCCTGCAGGTGTCCCTCGATGTGCTGGTGACATTTCCAGGGGGAACTCATCTGCACAGCAGGGTAGAGCTCCCACTGCTCCCTGCCAGGCTGAGTGAGGTCCTCTCTGCTTCCAGAACAGCCTGACCTGAGCCTCACCCTGCCCACCGAGGGGAAGGGCAGCGATAACTGGATTAGATCAGCTCCACCAAATAAATAATGAAAATACACAAAATGTGCTCTAAGGGGATCTGTGGGGCAGAGGAGCCCCAGGACTTCAGTGCTGGCCTCCTGCAAGGAGCAGGGCAGGCTGGAAGTTTGGGGTTGGCCTGGCAGATGGTTCTGGGCTCCTTTGGGAATCCCCTGCCCAAAATCAGGCTGGAAAAGTGAGGGATGAGGGGATGAGCTCTGAGCCAGTCACTCCCTGCAGAGAGAAAAGAGGAACTGACACCTCCAAGGATTGATTCCTCTCCTCTCATTATGGTCAAAACCTTTCCCAGAGAACCTGGAATGGCCATAAGATTATGAGAAATATCATGTTTGTTTATAACCCAGTGTTTTCTGAGGAAGTTGGGCTTGGGCTTAGGGAGGCCCTGGACTCCTCAGAAATGAAGGTCCAGGTTTGCTTTGGACTTAGAGGTAATAATGAGGGTCTGGATGAAGGCTGGAGTCCAAAGCCAAGAATGGGAGACCCAAAAGACAAAACAATGAGGTGCAGACCTGCCTGAAAATTTGACTGAATAAACCTTTTGTCACTTGGCTGGGACATAATCAGGAATTATCTGGTTTTAATATTGTTCTTTAAGAAAAGTGAGAGACCAGCAGCAGGGACTGTCAGCAGCCCTGCAAACAGGGCCTGAAGGTGAAATGACTGTTTAGCCTGAAGAAGAGACGGTGAGATAACAACCTTCAAACAGGAGAAAGGAAAAGGGAGGAATTTATTCTTCGTGCCCCTGATGAAAAGTGAAGAAGAAATGGGTTTAAATTGTAGCAGGAACGATTTTGGTCTGACAGCAGACAGGCTGTGTTTGAGGCTGTTTCTGGGAAGTGCTGAGCTGATTGTCCAGGGAAGGGGCAGAGCCTGCACTGCTCAGGGAGGTGACTCCCAGCCCTGCAGGGATGGGGTGGGCAGCATTTCCTGGCTTGAGGCAGAGGAGAGACCCTCTGACCCCCCAGAGCCTTTCCTGCCCCTTTCCTTTTTCGTGCAGTTTCAGTTCTGATGTTTCCCAGCTCTCCCAGGGAGTCCTAGGCAAACCTGCTGGACAAATCCAGCTCTCCCTCTGTATGTGAGAGCACAATCAGCATTTCAGGGTCATTTCCCAGTGCCTGAAACACCCGAGCCTTAAATATGGGCTCATTTGGGGTTCAAACTGCCATAAATGCAGCTGTCCCTGCTGTCACCTGCTCAGGGGAGAGGTTTGTTGGGACTGTGAGCTCTGGATAAACCCCAGGAGTGTTGACCTGGGCAGGGAGGGAGCTGCATCTCACTCCTGAGCTGCTCAGTCCTTTGGGAACAGGAGAAGGAGTTTCATTTTGCTTTGCAGACTTTAGCTTTATTCACTTTTTTCAGTTCCTAACTCAGGTGCAAATCATTGAGAAAAGAAACATAGCCAAAGGTAGGAGCTCTCCCAGCTCCAGAACTGTTCCCAGTCCAGGACATCTGTGGAATTCCAGGTGGGATCTGCCTCTCTCCAGGTCCTCACAGCCCCTCTCCTCTCGAAATATAAAAAATTGAGAGCTGGGATCAGGGGATCCAGAGAAGATAAAAATCCACTCCAGATCTTGGTATTTAGACCCTCAACTTCCAGAGAAAACTATGGGAATGCCTGGTTTTCACTTCTGCTACAAAATCACCAACCCCTATCCCGACAGCATGGGGTGAATTCTGTAGGATCACCTGGGGTTTAAGATTTGAGACCATGGGGAACTCTGCTATTTCTGCCTTAATCTTTTAAGGCCATCAAACCTCACAATAAGAGCAATAAGACCACATGTACATGAACAACTCAAACTGGAAGGTTCCAAAGTAATGAAAATCCTGACCCTGTTCTGTAAAGTTGTCGAAGCTGTTCACTCCAGCTCTGTTGAGTCATTCTGGTTTGATGAAGTCAAACCCGCTCTCACTCAGTCTCTAACAGAGGCTTCACATCTGAAATTCCACGTGTCTCCAACAATAAAGGGATCCTGGAGAAGGGAAGTTGAAAAGGAAATGAAAACAAACCCCAAAAGTTGTAATGAGCCACTCTTGACTTATCAAAGCACTTTGACATCTCTGAAATGAAATGAGAACACGGAAACAAATGGTCCCAAAATTCTGTGACAGGGGAGTCCCCTGGAAGGTTTAATGATGGCAAAAGTGAGGAAACTGCTTAAAAAAGGCCAGGTTGGATGGGGCCTGGAGCAACCTGGAATAGTGCAAGGTGTGGGATGGGATTTAAGGTCATTCCAACCCAAACCCTTTCAGGACTTTATGGGATTCTCCATCAAAGCTCTCCAGACCAACAAAGACACTGAGATGTGACAAGTTGGCCCTCGAGGGGTGGCACGACTAGGGACAATTGATTGTGTCTGTAATGCAGCACAGACCAATCTGGGGAGACAGCATGGGCCAGAGGGAGCTGGGACACGAGGAAGGAAAGGTCAGAGGTTCCAGACATCAGGAAGGCACCAGGCTGGCCAAAAATCCATCTCCCGTATCTCCTGAAATGTCACAGAGGGTTCTGGGAGCTCTGCCCACCCGGGAGCATCCCACTCCAGCAGCGTGGCTGCTTCCCCCGAGAGTGACAGGGATGGGGATCCTCATCCCACAAAACTCTCCTGGACAGGCGTTCCATGGGAAGATGGAGCCGAATGCTTGGAGCTATTAGCAGGCAATTAAAGCTAATGTGGCAGCTAGCAGAAAGATCCCAGCCAGGCACTTCACTCCACTTTAATCTTTGAAAATGTTCACAGCTCTAATCAAGGGATAAAAGGGAAAATACACAGAGATGTGCATATATATGTATATATATATATAATGTAAAAATACATATCAGAGCATTAACTTTCATTGTCAAATCACGTCGGGAATTGCTGAATGAGGTAAATAGGAGGAGCAATGTAACAGACAATTACCACAATCCTGCTCGTGGCTTTCATTTCCAAATGAGTCTGGCACAACTCACCCCCACACAAAGGCACTCCGGGAGAGGGAAGGGAAGAAAATAGGAAGGTTTGAGATGGTGAATATAATCACGTAAAAGGCATAAAAATCTGCAAGGAAGCAGGTGGAAAAGGGCTGGGGTTTAGCTGGGGGGTTGTTGGAGAGTTGGTAGAATAATTAAAGATAGAATTGATAGAAAAATAAGGTAAATATAAAGTGTAGAATAATATAGAGTATAGAACAATATAGAATATAGAATAATATAAATTGCAGAATAGTATAGTTTATAGAATAATATAGAATATAGACTAATATACATTATACAATAACACAGATTATAGAATAACAGAATGTAGAACAATAGAGATTATAGAATAATATAAATTAAAGAATAATGTAGATATAGAATAATATAGAATATTGAATAATTGTAGTTCAATATAAATATTAATATAATATTAATATAATATTAAGATAAAATAAATATAAATTTAATATAAATATAAAGTTTAATATAAATGGGTGGACACATGGATAAAATGGAGAAAAGGAAAATGTGTGTGTACATTGGGGCATCTTCTCCAGCATCCTCTAACCAGGGCAGCACAGACAGCAGGAGAGGGAAGATGCCCTCCTGCTGCCCCCAGAGCCAGTGGGACCAGAGTGGGCCCCAGCCTGGTGCCCCTGACCCCGTCCCCATCCCTGACGCTGCTGGGGCTGGCGCTGTCTGTGCCCAGGGAACCAGGGAGGAGAGCAGCCTGTGCCCACCAGCCCAGCGTGCCTGGCTCTGGGATTATTTACACCATTTTGGCATGATACTGCAGCTCAAGGCAAAACAGAGTTTTCAGCGCTGAGAGCCATTCCCAGAGCTGGCTGCTCCCAGAACCTGGACGTGGGTGGTGGAACATTGTCCGTGCTCAGCTCATGGCCCCAGTGCTCTGGGCTTTGGCTTGGGCCACGTTTACCATCTGTACCTGGGGCCTGGATTGAACTGCGGGAGCTGCTGCGAAGGCTCAGGCTCAGGGACAGAGCTGCAGGGAGCAGGGGGCCCAGGAGATGTGGGAGAGCAGCCTGGGAACCCCAGGAAGGAGCTGCCTGTTCCCCAGCAGACGCCACCTGTGCCCAGAATGAACACGCAGCAGTACCAGAGGCCAGCCCACATCAGAGCCAGGGGCACCAGGAGCTCCTGGCGAGTCCCCAACCCTCCCAGGAGAGCTGCAGCTCCTCCCAGCTCTCCCGAGCAGTTGCATTGAGTCAGCACTTTCCAAATGTCAGCGGCAATTGGAATCAAAGCTGCGTGCCTGCAGCAGGCACAGCAGGGCTATAACAATAACAGGAATATTATTATGGAGTTAAGTGCCTGCATTAAACTCTGCACTCCCAGGGCTCACCTGCTTGAGGAGTTTGGGTTTGTGGAGTCTGAGGCAGTAGTGCTCGAGTGCTGGGCAGGCCCTCAGGGAGCTGAGGACAGTGCTGAGCATCCTCCTGTTTATCTTCCATCACCATTCAGCACAATTAATTTGCCTTCTCCAGACTGACCTTTCCTTCCCTGCACCACCAGCTTTTCAGTTTCTCAGCCTGTGTGAACCTTCTCCCAGCCCTGTAACAATGATTCCCTACAGCTCTGGGGAAAATATCTGGTCACTTCTGGATCACCCTCCACAACCCTCTGAAATTCACTGGAATGGGACATCAGTGGCCAGAATGGCTCTTCCTTCCTCCCTCTTTTGTCCCTACTGCCAGGGAAGGAGCAGCCCACAGATGGTGCCTTCTTTTCCCAGCCCAGCTCAGCCCATGGGCAGTGAGAAGTAAAAGAGAAAACCCGCAAGATTCTGCTGGTTGGGGTCCCCTTGTTTATTAAAAATGCTTGGGGACAGGGACACAAAAAGTATTTCTGGTTTCATGTACTCAGCAGCTCCAAAGTGTTTTGGCAAAGCAACAGATGTGAAGCTAAAAACTCCTTTAGCTTTGCTGAAAGGAAACAGAATCCAAATAGAAAAAAAAGTGCTCAGCAAAAGGTACAGAGAAATGTGGATCTGCAGTGCCCTGGTGTGAGAGTAACAGAACCCACCCTGGGCCCTCCTGCAGTCCCCTGTCCTGCCCAGCTGCAGGTGGCACAGGGAAGGAGGGGCTGATGTCGGGGCAGCAGCAGAGGCGTCCCTGCCCTGGCACTGCTGCTCAGGGAGGTTCAGCTCAGCACACAGCGTTTGGTCCCCAGCAGTCACAGCTGATTTGGGAGACACCAGGGGGGAAAAAACGTCCTTTGGTGTGGATGTGATGGCAGCAGGGCAGCCAGCCTGGAAGGGCTGCACAGGGAATGTGTGCCCAGGGTTAAACTGCAAACCCACACTTGCCTGGATGGGAAAAGCAGCCGGAGTGGGAAGGGACCTGGAGCATCCTGCTGGCCCCATGGACAGACCGTGCCCAGGTGTTAACACACAGCAGGGCTGGCTCCTATGCTGCTCTCCAGGAATCTGCAGGGCACGATGGGCCCATCCTGCATCCATTCCCCAGCTCAGCCAGCTGCTGCTCCATGGAAATGTGCCCAGGAAAAGAGCAGCGAGGGAGGAAGCACCGAGGGGCTGCAGGAGAAGGGAGCAGGATCCAGCTGGATGTCAGGAGCCAAAATGAGCCTCATGTTTTCCAGGCAGAGGGGCTGGCAGCTGAGGAGTGAGCCTTATTTACACCCCCAGGGGCTGGTGCCAGACTGCAGTGGCACATGGCTGGGCACAAGGCAGGGAATATCGACCCTGCATCCTTCAGAGATGGGGAGAGCAGAGGCCCATCAATCCCAGACCCCAAGGCCAGGAGTTACTGCCTCACTCACACACACTCTCCCAGTTGCTTTGCCAGTTTGGCTCCAGCCCTTCAGTGACTCAGAATGCAGCCACTCCATCACTGCTGAGCAGGGCTGCCAGTGCCTCCCACCAGCCTGGGCAAAGCCAAGCTCCAGTCCCAGATGATCCCACCAGAGCCTCCTGCTCCTGCAGGGCCCAGGTCAGGCTGGCTGGGTTCCTTTGCAGGCAGTGGAGCAAGGGAGGAGTTCCCTCAGGGAGTGACTGAGCCTTCTCTAACAACGATGTCAGAGATTGTGGCTGAACTGCCCTTGGTGTGTCAGGATTTCCCAGAGAGCCAGCTCAGACCTGGGCCTGCATTCCAGCAGCTGGGATTGCTCTCCAAGTGATGGCAGGAATCCCCATGGAAGGCAACTTCATTTCCCTGGTTGCTTTGTGGCTCCTGCACTGACAGTCCCAGAATCCATGGATTCTCTTGCCAGGTCTTCCATTATCTTCTCCTTCCCTGTGTCCCTCTTCCCTGCCATAACACAACATTCCTTCTTCCCCAGTTCCAAGCACAGTGTAACTCCTGTGGGATCAGTTTACACAAATCCTGGTGGATGCAACCCTCATAAAACAGCTTCTTAATATCAACTTATGGGAGCAGACTGCCCAAAGCCACCTCAGAGCATGGAGAACGCCATGAACGCAAATTCACAGTTTGTGTTAGATATACAGCAACATTTTCACTGCCAGGGAGCTGCAAACTCTACCAAAAAGTGAAGATTTGAGCTAAGGAAGCCCAAAGTGCTGCTGTCCATGGGATGCCTTCACTGCCTTCTGCTCAGGGAAGGTCTCCTGAACTCATTCAAGGCCACAGAAGCTTCAGTGGTCTCCAAGGGCACAGAGGAGCCTTTCCTTGGACAAACCCTCCCCTGGCTCAGCAGCTCAGCCCTGCTCCAGTGCCTGTGTTCCCCAGGCACTGGAATTTGGGGTTGGAATTTGCTGAGCAAGGCCTGTAAAAATTAACACAGCTCTCCAGAGAGACACTGGGAGATGATTAATAAGCAAAGGCAATGCAGGGGGTCAAAGGGGAATAGATTTGCTAAACTGGCAGCAGATAAAATGTTTGTTCCTGCTGGGAACAACGAGGTTGGCAAACCCCACCATGGGCCAGTGCCTTGGGTTAAGTGAGGAGGCCACAGCCCCATAAATTGTTCATCACCTCATCCAGAGGTGCAGCCTTGTAGCCTCTCTGGTCCAGTGAACCCAGTAATGAAAGGCTTCAGAGCTGCCCAGGACAGGAGATCAAGTGCCCTGATTGCTCCAGCTCTGATAAGATTTTAGATGAGGATTTATTTTGTTAATGATGTGTGCAGTGATCCATCTCCTCCTCGTTACAGGGTTATCCTGTGTGTGTTCTGCAGGAGGTGAGCCTGGAGGGGTGCTCAGGAGAGACTTTTATCCCAGGACTAAAACTGGAATAACTGACTGAAGCAAGGGAGGATCTGTTATGGAATCATTTGCCCGGAGAAAGATGCAATGAAACTCACCCAAAACAATTCCAGTTCTGTGTTTATCATGTGGCTTTTTGCTCAGGAAAGTTCAAAAGGAGTTTGCAGAGGCACATATTTCTCCTTCTGCTGTGTATTGGTCAGGTGGTAAAAACTTCCTATCAAATCTCCTCCTCGTTTTAGGAACAGCCTTGGCAGGGATGGAAATTCAACAAGCAACGCCCTCAAGATGTTGAAATGTCTCCCACCAAGCAGATCCCCCTCAGCTCCAGGAGGGTGGAAGTTCCTCTCACTTCCCCCAGGGTCTCTCCCGGCCATCCAACTTCCCTGAGTGATGTAGGTCAGGCAGACATTTACACCCACAGGAACACCTCCAGTACCCAGAGCTGGAGCACAACACTCCTGCAGCATCTCCTGATGATGGCTTTCCTCCCTCATAAGTTCTGCCATCTTCCATTGATAGCAATTCTGATAATTAATGCCATTGACAGCAATTCTGATAATTAATGGAACCCTCCACGGGCCAGGGCTGGCCATCCAGCAGCAGCTCCACTCCGAAGCCTGGCTGATGCCATCAGTGGGAGCACAGAGGGATGTTCAGGGAGCTCTGCTGGATATGGGGAGCAGGGAATTGAGGTTCCATTGGAAAGGCAGGCGGGAAGGAGAAGGAACCTGGAGAGAAGTGATGGGTGAGCACAGGTAAGGCAGCAAAGGGAGGAGCTCTGGTGGTTTCACATCCTCCCCTCCCTGTTTATGACACATCACAAAAATTGCACAGCCTTGAGCCTGGGGGTTTCAATCAAGGCCAAGGTCTGGGGTTTGACTTACCTTGGCACCGAGCAGCTTTGAAGCTTCCTCAAGGTGTGTGCACAGAAAAGCCCCCCAGAGCCTGTGCCCGTGCCATCAGGATCCCAGCAACCACAGGATGTGCCCAGGAGCCATCCAAGGCCATCCTATTTTCAGAAGTGGCTTAACCCTGAGGTGTTCTAAGGACGGAGAATGGCATTTGTGCAGCAGAGCAGACCCTGTGTCCCCGGGGTGCTTTGGAGAACGCTCCAACATCCCCTGCAGCTCTGCAAAGTCTCCTGAGCCACTTTTCCAGATGAGCCTCCGAGGAGACAGTGGCCCTGGGCAGCAGAGCAGCTTTGGTTCCAGGAGCTCAGCCCTGCCTGAGGTGTCCTGCTGCTCTCCCCACAGCAGGCTGGGTTCCTGGGGCTGTGCAGCAGGGACAGGGCAGGACCCCAGTGAGGAAAACATCCCAAAAGGGCTGCATCCTCCTCTGGACACATCCTGGTGAATTCTGGTCTCCTCTGAACCCTCTAAACTGAGCTTGAGGATGTAGCTGGGGCTGTGGCCCAGGGTGACCAGTTCAGGTGAGACCCTCTGCCCGCACCTGGGGAAGGTTGTCCCATTGCACCTGGAGATGTTTATCAACAATGAGATGAGAAAAGGGTTTCTGAGCCATCTGGGGGCTCTGGAACTCCTTCCCTATCCTGTCAAAGCCCTTGTGGGCTCCTCAGGTACCCTCTCCTTCCAACCTTGGGAATATTTGACATTTCCCCAGCTGCTCTCCTTTGTCTCAGAGAGAGAATTCTGAATAACCTCCCATGGGAACTGAGGGAGGAAAGGAATAATGGGGGTTCTGCTTTTTTGAAATGTCTTGGAGCATCCTAAAAAAAAAAAAAAAGCCTGTCATTTCCAGCTTGTAACTTCCTTTAAAACTCTCCTGTCCCTGAGACTTTACTGTTGTTTTAAAGTTCTTGTGACCTTTATTTTCTGCCTTTAGTTTCCTAAGCAATAAAACTGTAAGGAACAAGATGGGATTTGGGGGCTTTTTCCTCTCCTCCCGCCTGAGACACAGCCGTGTTTGAAGTCACAAGGTGAACGGAGCGAGATTTGAGCTGAGCAGAGGCTGTGGCAGTCCTGGAGCTGACTGATAGCAAAACAATCACTCAGTTATTAGGAGACACAAATCACTCTCACAGATTAAGTGCTGAAAATAATAACCATGCAAAGCTTGGAGGGAGGCACGGCAGAGGCAAAGGTCATTAATTGACTGGGGAGATTTTTGGCTACAAGTTCCTGGGGAATTATCTCTCTTTTTTTTTTTTAAGCAAAGAAAAAAATATATCTGGTTCTCTTATCAGTGGCAGTGTGCAGTGATTGCTGGTGTTGCCTCTTCCTCAGTGTTAATTCACTGTTCCGTGGATCCCAAGTAATTACTCATCCTTGCAGTTTTTCTGTTATTTTATTTATGTGTTTGGTGTTTCTGTAGTGCTCCTGCTCTATATCTGAACACGAAGCAAGATTAGAAATGCTCAGTAATTAAGAACTCCAGGAGATAAATGAAGCCTATTTCAGAGACCTGGAAAGTCTTCCAAGGTCCCCTCTTGAACATCCCCTTCTTATGATGCATTTCTTTGATTTCTGCCTCATTTGTCCAAATAGAAATGATCCTTTTGAGTCTTGAATGGGGAATTCTGCTTCACACTCCATTTTCAGAGGAAAAGGGAAATATTCAGCCAGCCCCACTGCACATCCAGGTTAGTGCTTGTGCCTGTCAGGGAGCAGCCCCAGAACTCAGGATGGAGACATTCAGGGAAATGAAGCTGCATCAGTGCCAAGTGCACCATTTGAGCTGGTTCAGACTCTTCTGAACTCTTCTGGTGTGGTCCTTTTATTCTGAGCTGCAGTGACATCAATCAGGGCAGGACCCTCCAGGTCCAGCGGCTTTCTCTTCCCGGTGAAATGATCATAGAACTGCAGAATAATTGGAGTTGGACCCACAAGGATCATCAAGTTCAGCTCCTGGCACTGCACAGGCCAATCTCAGGAATCACTCCATGAAATTGAAGCAAAAGGCAGGAATTTCTGGCACATTACCTTCACTGCAGGCTCTCCCCAGAGGCAGGGCAACTTCTGTGCTTCTACAGAAGAGCAAACAGCCAAAAGTGCCTCTAAAACACATCAAAACCTTTGACCATCATCCAGACATCCAAACCAGCCATGCAGAGAGGGGCACTTTGAGTTCAGCCCCCCGGGCTGAGGCAGCCCAAGGACGGGGCAGCAGCTGGGAGCTGCTCTGCCCCACCAGGAGTGTTTACACTCTGCTTTAGTGCACACCGGCTAATCTGCCTTAAATCCCCAACCTCCGTTAATTGCAATTGTTAAAGAGGGGATTAAACTTCTCAGCCTTCCCTGGGAAGACGAACTTTCCATGAAAAGTGGTG
This sequence comes from Passer montanus, assembly GCF_014805655.1. Lineage (NCBI taxonomy): Eukaryota > Metazoa > Chordata > Aves > Passeriformes > Passeridae > Passer > Passer montanus. The sequence continues at coordinate 3,553,212 of NW_024371926.1, forward strand.
TCCTGTTTGTCCTGCAAATGCCAGACCTGGCTTTGGGCAGGGGGTGGCCAAAGACCCCCAAAATCTGCAGCAGGTGGGGTTTGCAGCCCCTGCACTGAGCTCCAGGCAGCTCCTACAGCTTTCCCATGTGCTGCTCCTCAAGCTCGTTAATCTTTTCTTGTACTCATTAGCACCAATTAGCTGCCCTCACACCTCAGACCCTGCTCCTTTTCCTGGTGCCAGCACTCCAGCCTTGTTCCCACTCCATGAAAACAGCCTCAGGTTTAATAAGAGCTCCCGTCTCTCTGCTGGTTCCAGGGCGTCGTTAGCTGTCACCACAGCTTACAAAACAATCATTATTTCTCTCAAAAACGTAGATGTGAACAATACACTTGTAACTTAATCCTCATTTTTCATTTTGATATCACACAAAGCTCAACTGTTTGAATTTTTAAAAATTACTTTTTGCCTCCCTTCTCATTTAGCCTCAGACTCTGCTGGTGAGGAGAGAGGAAAAACAGAGGAAGGAAATAGAAACCTCAAAAAAAATCTTTGTTTTATATCAGTGCAAATCCACTTCAATCTAAATGTATTTTCTTTTTGTTTGCATTGAAACTGAAACTAACCCGGGCACTTTTATGAACTTTTGAAACACATAGATTACTACAAATATTTTTTTCTTGTCCAAATGCATGGACTGTTTGTAATTCTGTTTTCCATGGGCAAATCCTTCAAACCAAAGGTGCTACCCCACTGGCGAGGGCAGTGTTTGGGGGTTCCATGTTCATTGATCACTGCATGCTGCTCCAGCCTCAGCCAAACTCCACCGAGCAATAAAAGATCTTTGGCCCAGCGAGAACAGGAAAAACCCAGCGATTCCAACCAGGATTTCATTCTGTCCCTGCCACAGAGCAATTCCAGCCTCAAGCTGAATCCCAGCCCATTCCCAGCTGAGGGAATCCGACTGCAGGAGCAGGTACCTGACAGTTCTGAGTCCTTCATCTGAAGCATGGAGCAGTTCCTATCCCTGCTAACACTGATAAAGTTGCTGATATATCGTTCAGCTCTTCCTCACTGGAAAAAAATAAATATTGAGGTTGACTGCAGCAATTTCCTAAACTGAGGAGAAATAATTGGATTGTTTTGCCCAGGAAACGTGAAAGCCTTTTTGAAAAACTGAAAACAGCAACAAAAAATTATTAGTTTGTTTGAATTACATGTTCCAGGAATTAATTTCTTTTCAATTTAATTTAAAAAAAAATACACATAAGAAAGAAAAAAGGAAGGAAAAGGAAGGAAGGTGTCTCCTTTGCTCTGTGGTCCTTGTCTCCTATTGCCCTTTACTGACGTTTGTAAATTTTCACAGGAGAGTGAACTTGTTTTTCACATTCCCTCACGGAGCAGTTCTCTTCTCCCCACCCCGAGGATCTAGCAGCAATCACCTGGGTTTATATATTTTATACATTATCCTTCCCCCCGTCACCCTTTTTGTTTGAAGTCCCCCATGAAGCAATGTGAAACATTTGCAGTGAGATCCACGCGCAACCTTCCCTCGGCAGCTCCAGGGGAGGAGAAGCCTCAGAACCAGGAGCCCTTCCCGCGCCTGGCTGGGATTTGTGGCTGCTCCCCTCCACTCCCAGCTCCTCCAGGAGTTTCATGCATAATGCAGAAGCACTTTTGATTGAAGTGAAAAAAAAATCTGCTGACAGAATGTAGTGTCAGGCATCTGGGGAGATGTCTAATTAATTATTATAATTGACATCCACACCAGATGTCTGATAGACGATGGTCTCTTTGTTGATAAAAGGTTTGGGTAATTCTGTTTGAACAGCACTTTCAGAACAATATGTTTTCCATTTAGGTCACAGGGAAAAAAAAAAGATTTATTTTTTTTTCCAGAAAATTGAATTCCGTCAGAGAGCAGCATTCTTTGGTCTTGCCTTCCAACTGCTAACCAGCCTTGAAAAGCCTGGGATGAAGGATGCAATGGAAAAACATCCATCAGTGCACTGACCAGTGATCAAAAGCACTTAGCTGGGAAGGGCAGGATCTGCCACTATTTTTTATTCTTTATAGTCACAAAGAGGAGCAGCTGATCTGACATCTATAAAAAATAATCCAAGTAAAAAAGGGAAAACCTCAATCAAAGAGCTGTTTTCACATGGAAAGCTGATACTTCAGCTTATCAAAGAAGGGCAACAGCTCTGGAGATTTTTCAAGCCATTTTCTAACTCCCGAGCAGCTCGAGGTGACAAGGGACAAAGCAAAGTGAAACTTGATCCCTTTGGCCCCCAACTCCAACCAGCTCCCAGGCAGAGCCCTTCAGGGACAGGAAATGCTGGGTTCCCCTCCTGCCTCAGCAGTTCACCTTCTCCTCCTTTGCTTCTCCCTTTGGCCTAGGCCTGTGAGGCCATGCATGGGTCTGTCTCCTCATGGTGTGCACACTGGAGAGAAGCAGAAAGTACCCAAAATCCAGCTCTGAGGGCTTTCCAGGGTGTTTGATGGATCCCAGAAGTCCCATTTCAGAAAATGAGCACCTCACTTAGGGCAGCAGCTCCCTGAGCTGCCTGAGGCTCACTCAGGATTTCACACATCTTAACAACGCAAACTGAACTTTGCACGTTGTTCTTCCACCACAGAAGACAACTGGAGATGCTCAGGTGATGCTGGGCTGATCCTGGTGCTCCCTGAGCTGCCAGGACCTTGAGCCATCCCCCGGGGCTGCCTGGGCTCAGACATGAGCTGGCCTTGGAAGCAGAGAGAGCACCTGATGTCCGTCACTGCAAACTGCATCTCTCCAGCAGCCTCAGAACAGCTCTGTGTGGATGTGAAGGGAGGGTGAAGTACAGAAAGCTCTGCCTGTGTTTATAACAGACATTTTTTTATGCTTTATTGCCAGCTCCAATGCAGAACATGTGGATTTCCAGGAGCTGCACTTGGGCCAAGGAGCACCACTCACTTCTAATCCATACTAACAAAAGCCTGGCCATCTGGATGCCTTTTGCAGTGCAAAGCCTCTGTAAATTAAACCAGAGCATCCACAGCCCCGGTGATGATCCTATACCCAGTTTGGGGCATGCCAGTCACCTGTGAGACTTTCCAAAGCCCTGATGGGTTTGATCCTGGTGGCAGGGAGGGGTGGCAGAGGGGCTCCTGCCATACCCTTGGAGCCATTTCAGAAGTTCTCTGCTCAGCCCCAGCTGCAGCTGCCTCAGCTGGGCCCAGCTCTGACTCAGCCACCATGAGCAGAGTCTGACAGATTGGCTTAAATTGCCCGTTAAAGTCCCCCAGCTAAAAGTAACCACAGATATTCCAAGGTATTCTGATACCCAAAGCAACAGAGAGGCTCCAGTCATCATTTCTAAGTCTGCAAGTGCCAATTTGCATCCTAGATACCCAATTTCCTTCCCAGATGTGGCTGGCAGATGCAGGGACCTGACCTCACAGAGAGACCTAAACAAGGATCTGTTTTAAAGGCAATCCAGGCACTTGTTTCAGGGCTGCATTCTACCTCATTTCAATCATCTGGAACGAAATGTCATTTGGGCAATTTGTGGGGAGTCCCTTTCCAGTTAAAGAAGATTTGTAGTTATTATTCTGGCCAGTTGTATTTGATGTGCCTCTTGTGGGTGGGGAGTTGAGTGTCCTGATCCCTCCGTGTGTAACTCCAAAGGTTTGCATCACTTCTGAGAACTGAATCCCAGAATCCCAGAATGGATTTGGGTTGGAAGGGACCTTAAAGATCCCTTGTTCTACCCCCTGCCATGGCAGGGACACCTCCCACTGTCCCAGGTGCTCCCAGCCCCAATGTCCAGCCTGGCCTTGGGCACTGCCAGGGATCCAGGGGCAGCCACAGCTGCTCTGGCAATTCCAGCCCAGCCCCTCCCAGGGAACAATTCCTAATTCCCAATATCCCACTTAACCCTGCCCTCTTTTCAGGACATGAAGCCTCCCTGTCAGACAGTCCCTCGCTGGATTTCGGATTTACAGGCCCTCATTAAGAAACCAGAAGTCTGGAATCATTTGCTTTTATCCTGCAGTATTTCTCTGGCAAGGATCTCCTGGGGTCGGGTTATTCAGCACATGGAGAGGATTAGGGAGCCCTGGGAGATGCCTTCAGGACTCCTGGAGCTAATTAAAGCAAGGAGAGCTGGCCAGAGGAGCAGCCACACATACACAGGCAGAAAGATGGGGCTTTGAAGAGACAAGTGAGAGAAACAAAGATGGAACACCTGCAAGGAACTGCAGTGATTAACACCTTTCATTTTCATTTTCAGCCGGCTTTTCCCTCAGGATTTTGCCCACAGGAACAACATTGTGGCCATTATGGAAATTTCCCCTAAACCAGCAGGAATTGTTTGCTCACTTCCAGCCATGAAAAGCTCAGCTGCTGGGTGAGTACAAGGCAGTGGGAGCTGGAGACATTGCCTTTCCCTTTGATTCCTAGAGATCGCTCATTAGAAAATCCTGCTTTGCTAAATTTGTTAGAGCAAAGGAAAATCTGACATATTTGGGCTCACATTCTTCTGGATAATTTTTTTTGCAATGAGAAACAAACTTTAATGAGAGTACAAAGTGATTTGACTGTGTCTGAGGAGGGAGTAAAGGGAGGAAAGTAAACTGGTTTTCTGCTTCATAAAAATATCTGCTGTGGTTGGTTTAAACAGCTCCTGCTGTCTGGGGAAGGAACCTGAGGTGTGGAGGTGAAGTTTCCCTGTTAGCGAAGTTTTGGGGCTTTGCCATCCTTTCCTCTTCCACTGAGTTGTACCCAAAGAGAAATCCCAGGTCGCAGGTCGTAGTTTGGGCTCTGTGGGAGCTTCCCTGTCCCCTGCAGGGATGGGGAGGGTATTGGAGAACAGCCAGCCTGAAATCCAGGGATTAGAAGTCCTTGGAGGTTTCCAAGACCTTCCTGGGTTGGTGACAGTGCCAAAGGCTGGGCAAGAGACCTCCAGACCTGCCTTCCACTGCTGCCCTGGCCTTTACATCACAAACAGCTGAGTCCCAGTGATGTGTCTTCTCTCCAGGAAGAGAAGGATCCGTGGCCTGGCAGAGCTTCTCCTGTGCTGGGGCTGAGGCACCTTGGAACTGCTCTGGGCTCTCAATACGTGCCTAAAAATTAGGGGCGGGGGGGGCATGTCAGATCCTTTCCTGACCCTGAGATGGGGTAACTGAGAGCCGTTTTAAAAACTTTTATTTCCATTTTCAGTCTCATGAGAAGGGTGAGACAATAGAGATGTTATAATTCACACCATCACAATCAGAGGACAACTATTTCCTAATTACAATACACTGTAAGCATTTCTTGGCCTATCAGCTTTAGCCACACCATGCTGTAAATGCCTTAAAGCCAATCTTCTAAAATTACTCTTCATGGGCCCTACTACATCGTTCATAGTTCTATTTCCCCAAAGTATCTAGCCTTATTTGCCTTATATAAACCTCCTATCAAAAGTTGAAAATTTTCTATCCATCCATTCCCCACAGGGGCGATAGGGAGGGATCAATGGACGTGGACAGCTATGGGAAAGAACACTGTCTGTTCAAAGGGAGCCCCAGGAGCAGAAGCCAGGAGGAACAGTGCTCCTCCTGCTCCAGCACGGCCCGGTACGGCGGCTCCGGAGAGCCTGGTGCTGCTGTGGGAGAGCCCAGTGCTGCTGTGGGAGAGCCCGGTGCTGCTGTGGGAGAGCCCGGTGCTGCCTGTGGGAGAGCCCGGTGCTGCTGTGGGAGAGCCCAGTGCTGCCTGTGGGAGAGCCCGGTGCTGCCTGTGGGAGAGCCCGGTGCTGCTGTGGGAGAGCCCAGTGCTGCCTGTGGGCAGGGCTGGGCTCCTGCTGCTCCTCAGGAGATCCCAGCCAGGGCTCAGAAGGCGAGGCAGGGTCCCCTCCATGCCGAGAGGCCCCGGGGCTGGTGGAGAGGGGCAGCCGGAGGGCAGTGGGGCAAAGCGGGCCTGAGGGGCAGGGCTCACCCCGAGAGGTCTCAGCAGGACAATAAATTACAGCTCCGGTGGTGGGGACAGCTGAGCAAACGCCTCACAGTGGGCTGGGGCAAGAACAGGGCTGAATGCAGCTCCATGAGCAAAGAAAATGTAAAAAAGCAGCATCGGGCAGGAGAGCTGCCAGCAGTGCGGTGCTCGGAGGTGATTCCTGAGCACAGCCCTCAGCAGGGACACGCTCTCACTGCTTCTCACAAGCCTGTGGAATTACACAGGTCTGGGGAGGATGAAAGCTTCTGGGTGAACTTTTGTAAATGATTTGGGCAAGAAAATAGAAATAAAAAAAAAAAACAACAAGGAAAGAGCAAGAGCACTTTGCCATTTTCAAACCAGAACATTCTGACTGTTTCCAAAAACACTGGTTTTATTTCAAAATGGACTTAGATGTGTGAAGAGTAAAAATAATCACACAATTCAGACTGAAATAAAGAGGTGTTGTTTTGTGCCAGGCAAATGCTGACAGCCAGTTTTAACCTCTGAGGCTGCAGAGTGGCTGGAGGAGGTGCTGATTCATGCAAGGGAAGAGCTGTTTGGGATAAAACTGAGAATTAACTATTTTTGCCCCCTGAAATTTTGCCACAGAATATTACAGGTTTCAAAGGCAAGTAGGCAGAGCAGCGGGGAATGAATCCATGAAGGGTTGTTAAGTACAAAATCATCAACAGGCAACTGCAAGCTGGAAAAGATTGGGAAAATAACCAGGCAAAGCACCCCATTGTTCCTGCACACAGCTCCTGGTGTCCCATTAACCACTCCGGAGATGGAAACCTGGGTTACCTCGGCCTTTGCTGTGACCCGGAATAGCTGCTCTTGTAGATCATCAACTAAATCTGAAAATGCTCTTGTTTTACCTTCAGATTTCTCAACCTGAGTCATGAACTGAGTCACTGCTGCAGCTCCTGCCCCCAGCAGGCTCTGACCCTGCTCCTCAGCCCCAATGCTGCTGCAGAGCTTCACCCTGGAGTCAAACTTCCACAGTCATTCCCTTCTTCTCCAGTGCCCCCGTCCTCTTGTCCCTCCCTGGCATGGTGAGGGGTCACTGGGAGATGTTGGACACCCTGTGCCACCCGCATGGCTCAGCAGCCCTTGGGGACCAGCACCACTTCCCAGGTCCTGCTGGAGCTGAGCTCTTCCAGCAAGGAGCTGGGATTCCAGAAGAGCTGAGTTTGGATCCAGCCAGGGTTCATTTCCAAAGCCCAGCCTTGACTTTTGCTACCAAACCCCCTCTGTCATTTCCATCTCCTAAAAACATGTGGATGTTGGTGGGGCAGCCAAACAAAGCAGGGAAACAAAGACATTGCAGAGGAAATTATAGGCATTTTCTGAGCTATTGACAAAATACACAAAAATTTCTTTAGCACCAAGATAAAGCTGCTGAGTGAGCCCAGAGCTCCTGCTCTGAGTGCAGGCAGCTCCCTCTGCCCTTCTGTCCAAACTCTCTTCTCCACTGGCAGTTTGTGACACATTCCCAGGAACTCTGGAGAAGCAAAGGAGCCACTGGTGAAAATGGGATGGAGCCTCCTCACACAGGGACATCACAGGGTGAGGAGCTCCCTCCACCTGGGATGCTGAGTCAGTGAAATACTGACAATACAATAATATAAATAATAGATAGTATATTGTATATACTAGTATATATAATGTAAAAATATATTATGTTATGTTATGTTATGTTATGTTATGTTATGTTATGTTATGTTATATTTAATATATTGTAATAATATAAATATATTTAGATAAAGAGCCCTGTAGGAAGTAACATAAACCAATACATTTTTACATACAGCAGATTCCTGTATTTTTTTTTCACAGCCAGGATTTCTGAGACACTTCAGCATCCCTCCTCATCGTCTCACAGCAGGGACAGTCCCAGGCCACCAGAGCTGATCCGTGTGCCAGATGTGCTCCAAGGAGAAGGAACACCCTGACACGTGTGCAAACACAGACACTCCCTGGGGCCTCTGCAGTGGATTCGACTTTGATTTTCGCCTGTTTGCTTTAATTGAAAGGAAAAGGTCATTTTAGCACAACATTCCACAGAATTCACTGCCTATTCCCATCTGGAGACACTGCTGTCTCTCTTATCTGACATTTCCATGACAAATTAAGTTCCTCAGACACCTTTTGAGGATGTGAAGTGATTAATATCTACCAGAACTCCCAAACAGAATAAACTCTGCCTCTCACTGCTGCAGCTTTAATGAGCTCCTCCTCAGGGGAGGGACACAGAGCCCGTAACCCTGTGTGACACCTTGGGAGGGGGGAGCAGATCCTAGAACTTCCAGGGAATTCTCTCCTGCATCTTGAACAGCCCAAACTCTGCCAAGATCCTTCTCCAAGAACCTGAACACAGGACTGGGCCAATTATTTATATTAAATAACAATAGGGACGTCAGTTCTTATTTGTAGAAGTTATTATTTGATTATTCATGCAGCTGGGCCAGGCAGGCTCAGGCTGGAGATCAGGGCAAGGTTCTTCCCCCAGAGGCTGCTGGCACTGCCCAGGCTCCCCAGGGAATGGGCACGGCCCCGAGGCTGCCAGAGCTCCAGGGGTGCCCAGGGTGGGGTTGTTGGGGGGTCAGAGCAGGGCCAGGGGCTGGATTGATGATCCTGTGGATCCTTCCAACTCAGGATATTCTGTGACTTCCCCACTCCTGATCCTCCCTGAACATTTCCTACATCTCCCTCCACCATCATCTGCTTCTGTCAAATTCCTTCAGACCTGGGCAGGAGGCTGAAAAGGTAAAGAGACACACAGAAATAGGGTGACCCCACAGAACTTCATTTCCTTGGGAAACCAGCCTGGAAACAGCCGGAAGCCTTTCAGGATGAGCCACTGCAGCCACAAAGAGCACGAGAGGGTGCTCTGTCCGTTGGCCTGACTCGTCTCCAGCCTGGATCTAGGAGTCCCAGAGTGAGGAGCTGGTTTAGGGAAGTCATGCCGAAGGTTCAATTGTGCTGCTCAGGGAGGAATTGTTCCTTTTCTCCATTTTGCATGCAAATGGAATAGACAATATGCTGGAAGAGACATCGGGGATGACCAACATCCAAGGACTGAGGAGACACTGAGCATCCCAGCAGTGACAGATCTTTGTGGCTGGCCAGAAAAATGCTTCCAAGCCGTGATTTGGGGTCCAAAATGCACTTCTGTCCAATTCCCAGCACTTTGCAGGAAAGATTCCAGTGTTCACATCATTTTCTGGGAGAAAAATCAGAAACTTTGGCCTTGTCTCATCTCATTTTGGAGAGGTTTTGGCATTAATGGTTCATTGCTGCTTCTCCACAGCATCTCAATAGCACTGAGCTCCTGCTGTCACTGAGGCTTGGTCCTGGGGGCTTCCTGGGGGCTTCTGGGCCAGAAGCATTTGGCTCCCAGTTTGAAATTGTAAATTCACACCAGGCGGGTCCCCAAGACGATGGAGAAGGGACAGTTCCCACTGGAAGAGCTCTCCATTGCTGAGGGAGCAGTGGAGGGTGGGAATTCAATGCTTGGCAGGTCCCTGGCAGCTCCTCACACTTTGTGCCCATAAATAGCTGCACAGATCCCCTGCACAGCCCTCCCTGTACCTCCTGGTGCAGCAGGTGCAGACTTTGCAGGTTTCCCGTGGTTCTGGGAAAAAATAGCACTGAGAGAGTTCCTGGAAATGCTGCTGGGAGCTGGCAGGGAGGAATGCTGCCAGGAGAAGAGCTGGGAGGGGAAAGTGCCCCAGCACCGGGGCAGGGCAAACCCAGCAGTGTTAGCTGAGCTGGCTGCAGGCAGAAGGCACCTGTCCTGTTATTTCTTTTTCCCCTGCTTTTGCAGGGAATCAGAGGGGTTTTACTCCCACATCTGGATCTCTCTTCCAAGGGGAGATTTGGAAAAGCTCATCAAAATTAATTTTTAAAAAGGATAAATGAAACCACATTAAGCAACCTATGTAGACACACTCATTTGGAATTAAGGGGTTCGTAATTAAGTTTTTCTTAATTCACTTTTGAAGTGACTTGAGCCAAATTGAATTAAGGCCACTTTAATTTTAAATGAAAGTATCCAGGCCTAGGTTTAATATCATTTAACTAATCCACTTGCAATTCACACCACTAGTTAATTTCCCCATGTAAGCAAGCCCTTAAACAGATGCCAGGGACACAACTTTGTTTTCCCTTTTCCATCTAGAGAGGGAGCCACAGAACTTCTTTTCCCCATGAATACTCCTGTTCTCTGTGCATTTAACCCTTTCCAGGCAGTTTAACCCCCTTCTGCAGGGCCCGGGGTGGCCCTGGGTGGGGTGTGCCAGCTGTGTGCTGTGACATCCCCAGCTGGAAGGAGACAGGGATGAGCCTCTGGTGGCTCTGCTGGGCCATCACTGGTGTCCCTCTCACAAACACCTTCCCTCTCCCAGCATTTTCAAGCTGATTTCACCCAGGGTAAAGAAAATTTGGCAACAGGGTCTGGGAAGACACCACTGGCCTGGCTAAGGGGGCAGGATCCAGGCAGAGGTTTGGGTGGAATAGATCCAAAAGGGCTTTGACAAACTCAGGAGAGGAGTCATCACTGCATGGTGGGACTGGAACCACTCCAACCAATGAGCTCTGCTTAATTAATGCCATTTGAAAAGCTCCAGAGGTCAGGTTCTGCTGCCCTGAGCTGTGGCATCAGCACTGGGGGTGGTGCTCCTCTGGGTTTATTAAAATAAGGGATCTCTTGGCTTCTGATGATGACAAGTCATGAACAGAGCAGCCAGCTCTGCTCAGGGAGCCATGGGGCTGGAAGGGACCTCGAGGCCTGGGGGAGGAAATATTTGCAGTGGGGTCAGGGTCAGCTCAGGGACTGCCCTGGCCAGGCCAAGTCTCTGAAGGGTTTAAGTGACCCTTGGGGGGCACAGAGCCCCCTGAGAGCCTGGGATTCATCCACAGCATCCCCTCCTCCCAACAGGAATCGCCAACAGGAGCTTCCATCACTGCACTCAGGGTGGGCACTGTGTGCACGGGGGCTGAGGAAAAGATGGTCCCAAAAAAAGAATCATGAAATGGTTTGGGATGGAAGGGACCTTAAAGCCCATCCTGTGCCACCCCTGCCATGGGCAGGGACACATCCCACTGTCCCAGGCTGCTCCAAGCGCTGTCGAGTGTGAGTTTGGGCACTGCCAGGGATCCAGGGGCAGCCACAGCTGCTCTGGGCACCCTGTGCCAGGGCCTGGGAGTAATTCCTTCTGTAACTCAGTGGGGACCAACCCTCTCTTAGTTTTAAACCATCCCCCCTGTCCTGGCACAGGCCCTGCTGAGAGGTCTGTCCCCATTTTTCTCAAAGCCCCCGATCTGAAATTTGCTCTCAGAGCTGTGTTGGGGCTCAGGCAGTCGCGGTTTCTCTCCTGACACCAAGGGATTGATGCATCCACACTTCTCCCACAGCAGCTCCCCTCAAAGTTCCCCTCAGAGCACCAGGGAGTGCTGCCCTGCCCTGCCCTGCCCTGCCCTGCTCTGCCCTGCCTGCCCTGCCCTGCCCAGCCTGGGGCACAGGGCAGAAGTTGCTCATCCTGCATTTTCTGGAGAAGGGAACTCCAGCAGGAACAGACCTGGAACCTCAGCTTGCACCTCCTTCCCCCAGCAGAGCCTCCCTGGGCTGCAGAAGCTGCTCCTCTGCACAGCCCCAGCCAGAGCAGCTTCCCTGGGAGCTCCCGGGTGCCTCCACCCTTCCTTCCCTGAGATCCCCCAAATCCAGCTGTGCTTCCCTCACAGCTTTTCCCGGCAGTGCCTCGGGCAGGCTCTGCCTGCGCCTGCTCAGGGTTTGGTTTCTCAGGCATCTGAGTTTTCCAGCAAGGCGAGGGGAGACACATATCATATCAAATATCATTTAATCAAAAGGAAATCTCTTCTCATGGGAAAAGAAGGGAAAACACCTGTCTGCTGAGGTGGTTTCAAGCTTCCTAATGATGGCTATCCCCGAGCTCCCAAAAGCTGGCTCCCTGCCTTCCCCTGAGCAGAGGATGGGAAGGAACTCCTGCTGTCAGCGTTTTACTTCATTTTTGACCCACCACCTCTCCTCAAATAAATTCACACTGAATTATCTGAAGTGAGCAGGGAGCAAGGGGTGAGAGGAATTCAGGCTTGCAGTATAATACAGAAGTTATTTCAGCTGGAAGATGGAGTGCATCGCATGCATTTAAAAATCATTTAAAATGGGGAAAGAGCTGGTTGGAACTCAGTGGGAAGTTGATGACTGATTTGAATTTGTGCTCCAAAGGCTCTCTGGAAAATAAAAATCCCCAGAGAAATCCCCTGGGATGTGGGAATGGTGTAAATCAGAGCTGGATGGAGGTGGGACCCAGGGGTGGAGGATCCAGGCTCTGCCTTCTGGGACAGGACGGGGTCTGTGGCTCCTGTCCCCCCTTGGCCACCCCTCACCGCCCCCAGAAACCTCCCAGGGGAGGAGTCCTGCAGGGATCTCTCCAGCTGCCAGCAGGGAATGCAGTGTGTGGGAGCTGGAGCAGGGATCTGCTGCACTCCCAGCTTTGTTTGGGACCCCAAGCCCGCAATCCCAGCACGGATCCTGCTGGATCAGCCTGGCTCCTGCCTCAGCACTGCCATCCTTGGCACAGGGGTGGCAAACAACAAATCCCCATTTCTGTGATGGGTGGGACAAGGTGCTGACAATGGCAATACCCAAAGGAACCCAGGTAATTTCTTCCCTTGGTTTGAACTTTGTGCTTCCCCACCTGCTCACACACATTTATATTTTAGGGGTTTTTTTGTCTTAGGATTCATTTCGTTTGCAGTGAGTATGAGATGAGTCCAGGAGTTCAGATGCACATCTCCTGTTATTGATGGGGTTTCAAAGTAAAGAAGTGTTTGTTATTATGATTCCATCTCCTGAGTGGATTACACCCATTCCGAGACACATCCTCATTTTCTGAGGCCCTGAGTGTCTTCTCCACTTTCCAGCACACTCAGGATTAACACCCAGCCTGGAAAATGCTTTCAACTTCCACTGCAGTCTGTCATGCTAAATAAAATCACAAATAAATAAAAAAATCTTCACTCGCCTTCACCCGCTTTTCCCATTGGTGAACTTTTTAGCATTTTTGGAAGGCAGGTGAATATTCCCAGGGGATGGGTGGTGTCATCAGGGGTCTCCGGGCTGCAGCAGGGCTGATCCAATCTGTGCACAACCTCCATCTCACGCTGTTCCCTGCAAACCGCATCCCTGTGAACCTTTGACTCAGAAAAGCAGCCTTGAAATCTCTGTTCTTGCCAGAAAAGTTGAAATCCGTGAGTTTGTGCTGCAATTCCCACCTGCAGGAGGGGTTTTACAGACCCTCCAGTCTCACAAGGGCTGTCTGGGGGGCTTGGATGGTGGGACAAAACAGGGTTTGTAAATAGATACAATGGGGAGAAAATGCAAACCCCAGCTGTTTCTTGGTTTGGAAAGGAAACAATGCCTCCAGCTTCAGAGGCAGCAAAAAGTTTGCAGCATTTTATATGAGCCTGGATTCCCGTGTGTGTTTTGGAGTGAATTTTACCTCGTTTGCCTGGAAATATTCCAGCCTGCAGCTGCAAATCAATCTCTGCAAAGGTACCAAAACTGGGTGACTTAAATCCAGTCCAGGCTGAGCTTTCCCAAAGCTGCTGGGAGAAGCAGCTCCACTCTCAGGAACTGCAGTGAGCACTGGGCACAGAGATCCTGGCAGGGATAGGGGAGGGTTATCAGCCCCCACACCTGCCAATCCCCAGCCAAGCAGGAGGAGAGCCCCAAACCAGCCCCAAACCCCTGCTGAATGCAGCAGAGACCTGGCCCAGCACAGGAATGACCTGGACAGGGCAGCACTTCCACCAGGGATGGCAATAGGCTCTGAGCTTGTGCATTTCAGGGGTTTGGGGTTTTTTTCCCTGCCTCCTAGGAAGCAGAGATTATCTGGAGTGTGTTCCTGTGGCTCAGGGAAAGCCATCAACATGCAAATTCCAGGACAGCAGGGTTTTATGCTGATTGCCAGCCCTGTCCTCTGAGCAGATCCAGTGCAGGGCTGGATGCTCTGGAATTTCCTAATGAGCAAACCTCAGCCCAGGATTGACAGCCCTGCTAGGCGGGCTCTGCTCATCAGGGGGAAGCTCAGGTTTAGAGATACAAACTATTTCTTAATTCAGGTTTTAACTCAGACTTGCACAAGCAATCAAAGCACTGTTGATACAGAACTTCTGTAAGAACCTCACATGGCCGTGGTCTCTCCACGTGAGGATTCCTGGTGGCTCCCCACTGCCAGAGGGCAGGGCTGGATGGGATCTTGGGAATTAGGAATTCTTCTCTGGAAGGGTGGGGAGGGGCTGGGCTGGAATTGCCAGAGCAGCTGTGGCTGCCCCTGGATCCCTGGCAGTGCCCAAGGCCAGGCTGGAGCAGCCTGGGACAGTGGAAGGTGGCCCTGCCATGGCAGGGCTGGGATGAGATGAGCTTTAAGGTCCCTCCCAATCCCATCCTTTCCAGGATTCCTTGATTCAAACACCTTTGTGCGGTTGTTTTCTCCAGCAGCGGGCACAGCCAGAGGATTCAAAATGTCCTTGAGCTTCAGGAATAAAAGGCAGAAGAATAAGGGGGGGAAAAACCCCAAACAACCTGAGCAGCAGCTGGGAGAACACGACCAGGTGGTTGAAAAACCTGGAGAGAGCCTCAGTGCAGTTTTTTGTTAAAGCAGCAGTGCTCAGCTGACCTTGCCTTATCCAGGAGAGGCAGCAATGCAGGGATGGAAAGAGGGAGAGATGGAAAGGTGGAAGGATGGAAAGGTAGAAGGATGGGAAGGTTGAAGGATGGGAAGGTGGAAGGATGGGAAGGTGGAAAGATGGAAAGGTAGAAGGATGGAAAGGTGGAAGGATGGGAAGGTGGAAGGATGGGAAGGTGGAAAGATGGAAAGATATGCAGGCTCATGCTCCAGCCCTCCCCATCCAGAATTCAAATGACATCATTAGTATTCAGGATCTTTGCATGTGTTTAAATGTGGATTAAAAATGCATTAATTGGTCTCGTTTTAACAAGCTCTTCTCTTTGTATATCAAATATTTGAAAGATTCACTATTATCACCTCTTGTCTGGGCTGGAATTGAAGAGGGGAAAGGAAATGTAATTGAGGACTTTAGGAGTCTCCTCCTGTTTGCTCAGCACCGGGCACTCGGATCCAAGTCTCGGGGGAAGTGACTTTGCTGAGTCCATGAATGACATCCAAAGGCAGCACAGCCTGGCACACAGCGCTGCCATCCTGGCAGGAGCAGCTCTGGGCAAGGAAAGTCCCTTTCCAGGAGGTGCTGCCTTGGAGGAGCTGCTGGAGAAGCTGGTGCCACCTCACCTGGCACTGGCAGGGTGTGTCTGCTTGGGTGTGGGAGCAGGGCTGCAAGGACACCCTGGCAGTGGGAATTCATCCCCTGTGCCATGTCTCTCCATCCCTTGGCCAAAGTCTCTCTCCAAGCCCCTCTGATTCCCTCCGTTCACTTTTCAACAGCAGATTGACCCAAACCTGGATTTATTTTTTTTTTACCCCTTTCTCTGCACTGCCGATGGCTCAGGTGGGTCCCGTGTGCAGGCACAGGCTGTTTATTTGAGGCACCACTTCACTCCCGGGAGCTTTGCAGCCTGATTTCCTGTGCCTGCAGTATTTTTGGCCCGAGCAGACGTGGGGAAAGGGGGGAGGGAGAACACAGAGTGGCTGCAGTCCCGGCACGAGCGTTTGGCCGCGTGGGAAGTGCCACCTGCCAGGCGAGCGGCGATGCCACCGCGTGTGCGCACGGCGAGCGCCAAAGGCAGGGCTCACGGGAGAGGGGCCGGGGACACAAACCCACTGCAGGGGGTTGGAGCTGACAGCTCCCTCTCCCTGCCTCGCTCCCTCCTCAGGGCAGGAGAAAATCCACTGGGGACACAGGACAATGGGAATGGGGAAAGCTTCCCTGAAATCCGAGCCAGTCCCAGACTGCGCCCTGCGCCGAGCAGGATGTTAATGGAGAAATGAGTGTGCCTGGGAGTCATTTGCCAAAAAAAATCTCATCATAACATGTTGATTCATCAAAGCCAGCATATTTCATAGGAAAGGACCAATTTCAGTAGATTTTACATTTGAGGGAAAACGGAGAAAAGTTTTCAGAATCATCCACAGGTCACCATGACTCCAGAAATGGAAGTATTCTATTTTGCTTCAAATTTGCTCCTCGCTTTGAAATAGAAGTTCAGCTACAGGACAAAAAGAAAGACTGAAATGGAAATGAAACCTTTGGAAATTACTAAACTGAAATGTTTCTGTGAAACCAGACAGGGCTTTTTTTTTTTTTTTCTTTTAATTACTTGGTCAGAGTCTTCATTATTTGAGCTTTATTTTAGGTATTCAGCTTTTGCAGGGCAGGACAGGAGAAAAAACATTCATAATTTCCTGAAAACTTTCAGTCCATGGGGCAAAGTTTGTGTGCCAGCAGCAGAGCGTGCAGAAGGGGCTTTCTCTGGTCCAAACTGTGAGGCCCCCCCCCTCCACCAGCTGCCCCCCTCTTCCTCCAGTGATTATCCTGGATTTAAAGCTCTGTTCCTGACCTTGCAGGAGGGAAAGGCATCCCTCAGGTTTTTTACCCTTTTCTTAATTAAGAAGTTGTATTAAATATTCAGAATTTCTGCTCAGTGACTTTCCTGGGGAGCACAAGGACATCCTGGAGAGACAAATCACTTTCTCATTAACACCTGCCCAGGCCTCCTCTCTCCTTCCATGTTCCTCAGTCCTGGCTCTGCTCCTCCAGGGCCACAGAACTGCCAGAGAGGAGCTGGAGCTTTTCCTGAGCTGGGAATCCAGCAAAGCCTATAAGTGCCTTTGCCTCAGCTCCAAGTTTGGCTCTTTGGGAGCAAAGGGAGCAGGAGCAAAGCTGTGGGGAGGATGCTGCTGCTCCAGGCACCTCCGAGTGCTGCTAGCTCTGCCCGTGCATCCAGGGCTGGCTTTGTGCAGCCCATGGAAAGCAGGAGGAGCTCAGATATGCCAGCCTGAGCAGCAGCAGCGTGGCAGACACCCACAGACTGCCTGTGGGTGACAGCCAGCATGTCCCTGAGCCTGTCACCTGTCACCAGGGTCCTCACAGCCCCCCGGGATGGGGATCCTTGACACGCCACAGCTCCTGCTTGGGCTGGATCCACCTCCTCCTTCCCTTTTGTTTCCCTGCTTTATTTTCTGCTTTGATCCCTCCTTTCTCCAATTCCAAAGAAGAGCCCTGAATCCAGCCTGGCCTCCCACGTTTAATCACTGATCAGGAGCACAGGGCCATTCCAAAGTGCTGAAAGACAGGGGTTTGCACGTTTGAGAGGGGACTGTTGGATCCTGGAGGCGAGAGGTGTTAAAGTTGCTGGCATGGGTGAATGTTCTTTTTCTTTTCTTCAGAAAGAACCTCCTAGGTCTGTTTTTTTCTGCAGAGATGAAGCAACCACACCCCCCAGTATCTCCTGTTCTCCCTGCATTCCCAGGCAAGGGACAATCCAGGGATCGCCACCACCACCCCCATGGTGCAGCCCAAGTTTTGCACAACATTTTGAGCATTACCATGGCCAGGTAGGCTCCTGCAGCCCCCTTGGCTGTTCCTGCTGAGCTCTGCATCCCATCCTTCCCAGGCCAGGAGCACCAGGAGCAGCCCAGTGCAGCCAGGAGCCATCCTGCTCCATCTGTGCTGAGCCCAAACAAAGCTCTGCTGGGCTCCAGACCACCCTGGGGCAGAGGCAGAGGCAGCTGGGGGTGCAGGAGATGAGGATCCAGGCTCTGCAGCAAGGCCTGGAGGCTCTTCCTGGGCTTTTCATTTCCAGGTAAGAAAGATGGGAGTGAGGAAAAGTCTATGGTGTGGGGAATATTTACTCCTGGTGGTGTCTGAGCTGGTTTGCAGGAGGAATTCAGGTGCTTGGAGCTCAGGAAATGCAGCCTGGGAAAGGTTCACTGGAGCTTGGTTGGAAACAGCAGCTCTATCGGGAGGTTAATGGTGCAGTGAGGGAACTTCATTTGAGGGTCTTTACACTCTGCAGCTGAAGTGATGCATGTGACAGCAACAGCTCTGGGGCAGGTGTGCAGCCACCAGGAAAGGCTGATGATGGAAAGGTTTCCTCTTTGCTGGGGAAAAAAGCTGGGTTTGAATCCTTCCAGAGCAGCAGCTCAGTGGGAAGAAATATTACAGGGAGAGTCCGAAAGTGAGGAGCAGCAGGGGGAACTGGGGTTGTTCAGCCTGAAGAAATGGAGGCTCAGGAAGGCCCGTGAGGTCACACAGGTGTCCCTTTTCCTCGGTGAGAGGCAGGACTCACCTTTCCAGGCTGTTCGGACTTCTCACTGGCAGCTGGGCCGTGCTTGGACACCTCGGTGGCTGTTGTTTCAGGTCTGGCCACTCAGGGTCTCACAGCCAGCCTGGGGCTCCAATGGCCTTTTCTGGGCAGGGCTAAAACCCTCCTGGTCCTTCTCTACAGGGGGAAAGGGTCTGGGACCTGAATATGAGCCTCATCCCCAGCAGCGGAGGAGAAGGACTCACAGCTTCATTATCCCAGTGCTCAACTACCGAGCTTGGCCATCCTGGAGCTGCCCAGGGCCTCCTCCTCCTCCCGTGGGAATTCATCTTCTGCCCCAAGTGCTCCATGTGGGACTCAGCCCTCGGGGCTGTGCTTGTCCTGCTGGCCCATCCTGCTGGCAGCCCCTGTCCCCCTCAGGAGCAGGGTTTGGGGCTGGCTCCCTGCTCCAGGCTGGGGCAGGCAGTGATAGCATCTGCTGAGCAGCAGGCAGGGAGCTGCAGGGTTATTGTTTGCTAATAGATTGCTTTTGAAAAGCTGCTCAGATGGGACCAGGCGAGCTGCAGAGGTAATTAAAACTCTGCCTATGCAAAAGGCAGGATCTGATTATTTCCCTTCCCGAGCAGGCAGATTAAACCAGGAGGGTTTATTGCATCACTTCTTTGAGCGAGGGGTTGCTTTGAATGAAATTCATTATATGGAATATAACAAATAAAACTCTTCAGTTTCTTTTTTTATTTAAATAAAAAAGTATAAAAACCACACAAGAACAACAAAAAAACCCCAAATCCAACACACCCACAACTTTATTTTTCAACTGTGCTTCTCCTTGATTATTCCTTGGATTTAAACAGTTCCTATAAAGCTGAGCACAGGTGAACTTATGAAGGACTACTGTTCCAAAGCTCATTTCTTTTAAGACTCTTTGCTCTCATCCTAGAAGGCTTTTCTGTGCCATCCTACCTAAAATAGGAGGGTGGGTTGGTAAAGAGGCTCAGAAATAGCAGCAAAGTCTCCCTGTCACCTCCCCTTAACAAAAGGAATGGCTTCAAGTCCATTAAAGGTATTCCAGATATTTTAGAGCCAGGCTCATGTCTGTAATCTCAGCCTGCCTGCCTGGCTGTGGTGCTGCCTGTGGGACTTGGTCTCTGCACCACTCTGGGTAGGTTCAGATCAGATATCTGGAAGGAATTCCTCCCTGGGAGGGTGGGCAGGCCGTGGCACAGGGTGCCCA
The DNA here is from genome assembly GCF_014805655.1 of Passer montanus. Lineage (NCBI taxonomy): Eukaryota > Metazoa > Chordata > Aves > Passeriformes > Passeridae > Passer > Passer montanus. Next base: position 3,572,655 of record NW_024371926.1, read on the forward strand.
GAGCAGCTGTGGCTGCCCCTGGATCCCTGGCAGTGTCCCAGGCCAGGTTGGACTGGGCTTGGAGCCACCTGGGACAGTGGAAGGTGTCCATGCCAGGACAGGGACTTGGAATTTGATGATCTTTAATGTCCCTTCCACCCCAAACTATTGTGGGATTCCCTGATCTGCAGTTTCCACTGCCTTGGCCCAGAGATGGGAGCCCAGGTGTGCTCAGGAATAGTCACCCCGTGGGGGCAGAAGCTTTTTGCAAGCTCTGAGCCAGCTCTGTGTCCTGCAGGTCTCCTCCCCGCAGAGGAGAACCCTTCAGAGCTGCTCCTGCCCTGGGGCTGCCGTGTCCCTGTGTCCCTGCAGGCAGTGATGGGCACTGAGGGGAACACAGCCAGCTCTGGGGGATGGCTGTGGGCAGCTGGGCTGGAGGGACAACCCAGAGCTATGTGGGCAGTTGGAGTGGAAAAAAAAAAAACAAAATTAAAAAGAAAATTGGAGCTGTTTTCCTGGCGCATTGGAGAGGAGAGGCTTTGCCTGCCCTGGGCAGAGCTGCCAGCTGAGTTTCTGCCCAAACAAAACAGGCTGTGGTGGATTTAGACTGGCCTGGAGAGCAGGGGACAGATTCCATCTCCTGGGCACTGAAACCTGCCAGCAGCACTGGTTTCAGCTGGAAAATGACCTGGAAAGAAGAACTGTAGTGCAGGGAGGTGGCAGCATCCTCGTGCCTCCTGTCCCCACCTGCCTGCCAAGGTCACTGGGGCTGTGCAGCTCAGACAGCTGGGTCTCACCTACTGCCAGGTGGGTGAGAGAGAGATGAGAGATGTATAAATATACATCCAGCACAGCCATCTGGGTCACACGGGTTCATGAGGGCTCAGTCCTGTTCCTATAAAAAGATCTCAGTACCTGCCAGCAGAAAGGGACCAAAGGCTGCCCCTCCTGGGATCAGAAGCCTCTTCCAACCTTCTTCACCTGAGTGTGTCCCCTCCAAGCTGCTCAGTGCAGATCAGGAGGCCTGGATCAGGACTCAGCCCTGCAAATCCTGGCCCAAGGTGAGCTGTGCTGCACAGACCCTCCAGGCTGGGCTGGGGGCTCCCCTGGAAGAGGAGACTGTGCAGAAATGACAGGGCCAAGTCACAGGGCCATGGTCCGTCACAGATGGAAGTGGCTGATCAAGGAGTCCTTTCTGCTGTGAAACCTGCCCAGCCTGAGTGAAACACCTTTGTGCAACCTGACACACCTGTGTGCAGCCTGTATAAAACACCTGTGTGACACACCTGTGTGCAGCCTGTATAAAACACCTGTGTGACATACCTGTGTGCAGCCAGAGTGACACACCTGTGTGCAACCTGAGTGAAACACCTGTGTGCAACATGAGTGAAACACCTGTGTTCTGCCAGAGTGAAACACCTGTGTGCAGCCTGTGTGAAACACCTGTGTGCAACATGAGTGAAACATCTGTGTGCAGCCTGTGTAAAACACCTGTGTGACACACCTGTGTGCAACATGAGTGACACACCTGTTTGCAGCCTGTGTGAAACACCTGTGTAAGACATCTGTGTGCAGCCAGAGTGAAACACCTGGGTGAAACCTGTGTAAAACACCTGTGTGCAACATGAGTGAAACACCTGTGTGCAACCTGTGTGAAACACCTGTGTAAAACATCTGTGTGCAGCCAGAGTGAAACACCTGCGTGAAACCTGTGTAAAACACCTGTGTGCAGCCTCTGTGACACATCTGTGTGCAGCCTGTATAAAACACCTGTGTGCAGCCAGAGTGACGCACTTGTGTGCAACCTGAGTGACAAACCTGTGTGCAGCCTGTATAAAACACGTGTGCAGCCTGTGTGAAACGCATTTTGGGAGGGCTCAGATCTTCCTGTGTGCCCTCAAACCCAGCACATGTGTGCAGACACCCACACATTTTATTGCTGATAGGAAATGAAACCCCCGATAAAAAGACATTACCAAAGATTAAAAGCAACACCGAATCTAATTTCAATTGTTTGTGGCAGGAACCCAATTTTCAAATGATAATGGCAATAATTAAAAAGTCCCTTATCAACAGAGACAAAAGTGCTGCCTGTTGGCAGGTGGAGCTGAAGAACAGGGCAAGCTTAGGCTCCTCAGAACTGAAATCAATTTTCAGACAAAGTTCAAACAAGCCCCAGAACAATTCTGCTTTTGTTGTGCTTTTTCCATGAGGGGAGGAAGATCCTTTCCCCACGCATGTACACGGTTTTTTCTCCTATTTTTCTCTCTCCTTATCCACAAGGTCACATTAGCTGGAACAAAACCTCATGTAAACAAAACTATTCTGCTGTAGAAATGAGGTTTGGGGAAAGTTCAAAAGCAGCTCAGACCTTCAGTTTGGGCTTTACTTGTAATTATGGATTATCCTGTTTAGAATTAACAAATGCACCTGCTCAGCCTTTGAAGAGTTGGCCAAGGAGGGCTGTCAGAGCTCTCTGTACTGAGACTCCTGAACTCCACCATCATCCCTCCTGTGCAGTGGGGAGCTCACGAGCACAAATTAGGTCTGATTAAAAAATGTCTGGATGGACATCTGAAAAATGAACTTCTTTTGCCCTGAGAGCTCTCAGGTTTCTGCACATACACTTTTCAAAGGTAACAGAGTACAGAATTTGGGATTCAGGTTTTATCTCATGGAACAGAAATCCTTGGTATGGTCCCCTCTTTTCCCCCTCCAGAGCTCCCCAGGCCAGCCTGTCCAGCCCAGTGACAGCCTCAGGAAGGGTCACGGGGCCTTCAGAAGGCCTCGTTCCTCACCCCATAACTCCAGGGGATGGAGGGAGCAGAGCTTTGCCTCCTGCAGGATGCCCAGCCCGGGCCGGGGCAGCTCTCCCCTGGTTCCAAACTCTGGGCCTGAGGTGTTTGTGAGGAGATGACACTTCCTGATGCTCAGCAAACCCATTGGTGCTCCTTGAGCAGTGTTAATTGTCCTAATTAGTTCAGGGAGTCCCCAGGGAGGGGAAAGTCTTTCCACATGTCTTCATGGTTATTTGATTGCAGAGTTAGGAGAGCTGATTTCACTCTGAGCTCTCTATCCTGGCATTCCTCACATTTCTGGTGCTGCAGTGACTGAATCCTTCCTCTGGTGAATGTGTGCACTCCCAGTCCCATACTGGGCAGGCTGGTCCTCTCTCACTGCCACCTGAAGCTCCTTCTGCTGCCACCATGAGAATGGCTCATGAAAACCCTGCAGAAAGGATCTCATTCCACATTTAATTATGTTTGTGGAGCTGCTTTAAACCCACATCACTTTCATCCTTGCTGCCTTCTCCATGAACAGGATTTTTCCTCCTGGGAGGTGCTGTTATTCATCATTACTGGTCAAGGCTGACTTTATTTATCAGCACAGGAGTGTGAAGACAGCACACTGTGACACCTTTGTTGTTTTCCTTCTGGTCTGGAGGAAAATCAGGGGAGGAAAGGGGAGCGGGGGGTGTGGGGGAACACTGCTGGGTTAAAGGGGACTTGTTTGGCTGGGGTTTTCTTGTTGGCTTTTCCTCCTGTGGATAACAAGTGTGGAGATGACAGGACACATCTCAGCCACAGCTTGTCATCCACTGGGATCCACCTGGAGCCAGCCCTTGTGCAGTGCCTGAGGGCACACAACAGAGAGGAGCCAGGGGAGCAGGGAGGGCTGGAAGCAGCAGGGTTTCCCTGGATGTGTTGCACTTTTGAATTCAAGCTTCTCCACACCTCTCAGTGCTGCCAAGACCAAGCCCCAGGGTAACAGTGGGATTTTGATCAGAACTTTTATCTGAGGCAGGAGGGAGGTTTCCATTGAAGAGGAAGAACTCTTGTAGCAGTCAGTGGTTTTGAGCAGTCCCTGGCAGCAGAGCCTGCTCACCCCTGCACCCACAAGGGGCTGTGTTCTCCTCTAGGGAGGGACTGGTGCATGTGCAGGGCTGGCAGCAGCTCGCTCCCAGCTGGGTGATGCAGCCAGGGCCACCATGAATCCCAGTTACACTTGTGGCCTCTCCTGAGAGAGGCCACCAGAGCCTTAGTGCCAGCTCTGGCATGTCCCTGCCCTTGTCAGCAGCCCCTCAGGGAGGCCCTGTGGCTCCAGCTCCCCCCTTCCCCTGCAGCCAAGCAGGGCCCAGGGTCTGGTGGGAGCAGAGGATGAGGCAGAGCTCAGGGCGACCTCAATTTCTCAGCTCTGATGCTTCAATTATTTCTGCAAGGAAAAGAATCTTTATTTTTTAATAATGGCTGAGGCCCTCCAAATTATTCATCAGCTCAGGAAGGGAGCTGCTGACAGGCTCGGGAAGGGGGGGGGTTGGTTCAGCACAGGCTGAACTCCTCATTCTGGAGGTCTTGTCCAGCCACAGAATCAGGGAATGGTTTGGGTGGGAAGGATGTTAAAGATCATCTCATTCCATCCCCTGCCATGGCAGGGACACCTCCCACTGTCCCAGGTGCTCCCAGCCCCAGTGTCCAGCCTGGCCTTGGGCACTGCCAGGGATCCAGGGGCAGCCACAGCTGCTCTGGCAATTCCAGCCCAGCCCCTCCCCACCCTGCCAGGGAACAATTCCTTCCCAATATCTCACTTGAATTTCCCCACTTTTAGTTTGACCCCATTCCTTCTCATCCTGTCACTCCAGTTCCTGATGAACAGTCCCTCTCTGGCTTCCCTGGAGCCCCTTCAGGTCCTGGAAGGGGCTCTGAGGTCTCCACACAACCTTCTCTTCTCCAGGCTGAACAGTCCCAGCTGTTCCAGCCTCATTTGTGCAACTTGGAGAGAGATTCTATTTCTGCAGCACCTTGGGTTTTAGTCAGGAGTGATCCCCCAGGTGAGAACAGAACCTGCCCCTGTCCATGAGTGATCCCAGGCCCCTGTGGGTGCTTTGGGGGATGCACTGCTGGCTCTGTTCTGCTGCAATTGTCCCCTGCCCACACGCTGAAAATAATATTTTTCCACTGGAGCAAGAAGTTGAACCTGTAAAATGCTGGAAGAGGTTTTGTGGAAGTGTTGTACCTTCGTGTTTGAAAAGAAAAAGCATCCTTGCTTGCATATTTAATTGCCAAATTATCATATAAATGTCACATTACTTAGGATGCCAGAACTCACTGATATTTTAAATGCTTCCATGTTTTAATTCCTTGCCAGTCAACCTTTGCAAACCTAATTACAAAGGGAAAATCACTGATGGCATTTTGTTCACCATGTTTGGAGCTGAACTGAGTTCCCTGAGAGTCAGAGAAAATTTTCAGCTGATTTTATTTTGTCTTTCTTGGTAGTGACGGGAGCTCTTCCTGCTGCTCCTCGCTGGGATAAGATGGATTACTGGCAGGAAAGCCATGGAGCAGCAGTGCCAGAACGGGCCTGTGTATTTGGGTTAGCTCTGCAAAACAACCCAAAAATAAACAGAGGAGCCCATGCGGAGCTGGAAACCTTGGGGAGGCTTCACTCAGAGCAGTTTTCCAGTTCCCCATTCCTTGCATCTCCCTGTGACAGCAGCGATCTGAGAGGGACCAGAGACAAAGGGGGACCTTCCTGAGCAGGCACAGCGTGGCTCTGGCGTTCCCAGTGCCTTGGGAACGGCACTTTTCAGTCAGCCTGGGCTCTGTTCTGTAACACCCCACACCCCTGAGGGCTCCTCGCCCACCCTGGGCACCCATGGGACTGGGCTCGGGCTCTGTGCCCTCTGCAGCACCCTTGGAGGCAGCCCCAGCAGCTGGCTGCCCTCCTGGTCCATGGGCATCCCCTGACAGCCGTGCCCAGAGGTGCTGGGAACAGCCCAGAGCTCCTCAGCCCAGCCCAGGGCTCCTCAGCCCAGCCCAGGGCACCTCAGCCCAGCCCAGAGCTCCTCAGCCCAGCCCAGGCTCCTCAACCCGGCCCAGAGCTCCTCAGCCCAGCCCAGGGCTCCTCAGCCCAGCCCAGGCTCCTCAACCCGGCCCAGAGCTCCTCAGCCCAGCCCAGGGTGCTCCTCAGCCCAGCCTAGAGCTCCTCAGCCCAGCCTAGAGCTCCTCAGCCCGGCCCAGGGTGCTCCTCAGCCCAGCCCAGGGCTCCTCAGCCCGGCCCAGGGCTCCTCAGCCCAGCCCAGGCTCCTCAGCACAGCCCAGGGTGCTCCTCAGCCCAGCCCAGGGCTCCTCAGCCCGGCCCAGGGCGCTCCTCAGCACAGCCCAGGGTGCTCCTCAGCCCAGCCCAGGGCTCCTCAGCCCGGCCCAGGGCTCCTCAGCCCAGCCCAGGCTCCTCAGCACAGCCCAGGGTGCTCCTCAGCCCAGCCCAGAGCTCCTCAGCCCAGCCCAGGGCTCCTCCAGGAATCTGTTTGGGGCCTCTCCCGTGGGAGCCCATGGCCACGGCAAAGGGGACACGAAATCCTTCTGTGCTGAGGAAGCCCAGCTGGCCCTGGCCAGGCCTGCTGCAAGGGACACTCTGTAACCCCTGGGCATGGTCTGTGCCACTCCTGGGGTGCCAGCTCCGTGTCACAGCTGTGGGGGATGGTCTGTGCCACTCCTGCGGTCACAGCTCCGTGTCACAGCACTGAAGGATGGTCTGTGCCACTCCCAGGATGCCAGCTCCCTGTCACAGCTCTGTGCCACAGCCCCTGAGCATGGTCTGTGCCACTCCTGCAGTCACAGCTCCGTGTCACAGCTCCGGGGCATGGTCTGTGCCACAGCCTGTGGTGCCAGCTTCGTGTCACAGCCACGCTGCCTCCGGAGCAGCAGAGATTTGTCACCAGCTCAGCATGGTGTCCCACCGTGTCCCAGCACAGCCCAGCCTCCTGTTTGACAGGCGATGGAGAGAGGCTGAGCAGGGACTGCCTTCCCAAGATCCCAGAATGGATGAGGCAGGGCTGTGATCACCCCTGGAGCTGTGGGGATTGAGAAGCAGCAGGAGGTGGTGCCTGGGGACTGCCCAGGCTGCTCCAGGGTTTGCCCTCAATTTCAATCTGAAATTTTCCTGTTGAAAGCAGAGTCTTTTTCTCCTGATGTTCTTCCAGAGCACCTCCCAGCACTTTGAGGCTGGAGCTCCCACATTCCAGCCCCTGGGAATGGCACAGCTCCTGCTGCCAACCCTTCCCTTCCCTGGCCTTTCTGGTTGCAGGGTAGTAGCAGAGCACTGCCTGATCTCCCCTGTTCCTGCTCTCTTCTTTAGCCTGAAGTGGAGGAAACAAACTCATCTGTGCTAATGCAGACATTTAGGGCTCCCCAGCCAAGGTTAATCATCCAGTGACATCTGAATTGCACGTTCTGTAAATAGCTGTAAAAGCTGCTGCAGGGTTTGGAGCAGGCTGATTACAGACCAGGAGAGGAACGAGGCCCCGTGGATGCTCTCGGGGCTAGAAGAGGCGATTTCACACAGGACTGGGGTCATGCAGAACAGTGTCAGTGTAAAATGTGTGGGTGCAAGGCAAAGGTTGGGAAACAAAGGCCTTATTTCCACTTTGATGTATTTTCCTCCTCCGGGGAGATCTTGTCTCTCACCTTCTTAAACGCCAGTGCTAGTCCAGAGTGTTGACACTCATGTTGCCATTGGTTCTGCTTGGGTCTGTCCCAAGCTCTGCCTGGATGTGCAGAGCTGGGGCTGGATCCCAGATTTCTCAGGACTTCTGGACACCTCAGTCAAGGCTCTTCTTTGTTTGGGATTGCATGATTGTTTGGGTGTGGTGGTGTGGGATTTTTGGGGTTTGAACTTTTGGTTTGGTGCTTTGTGCTGTGAGGGTTTGGGGTTTGGATTGTTTGGTGTGACAGCAGGGAGGGACCAGAGCTTGTGTTCCAGGATGCTTCCATCCCTGCAAGGACGAGCTTGGAGAAAAACTAAAACTCACTGGCAGTAGAAGAGAGAAGAGAAGGAGCCATCCATTCCACCCTGGTGTCCCCAAAGCTGAGCTCAGTGTGCCCCCCTGGCACAGGCTGGGCTGTGGGGCTGTGCAGCTGCACCTCTGCGTGCCCAGACTGCCTGATCCAGGCTGTGGCTCATTAGTGCACAATGAACAATCAGCATTGTGGAAACCTCATCAGAAAAATGCTGCATTATTATATATTTTTCCCCCCTTCTGAGCAGAATGTGGGGTGTTCCTCCAAAATAGAAGTTTGTGTTCACGTAGAACCCCAGAATGTCCTGAGCTGGAAGGGGCCCACCAGCATCACCCAGTCCAACAGACCCCCCAACAACCCCACCCTGGGCATCCCTGCAGCTCTGGCAGCCTCGGGGCCGTGCCCATTCCCTGGGGAGCCTGGGCAGTGCCAGCAGCCTCTGGGGGAAGAACCTTGCCCTGATCTCCAGCCTGAGCTGCCCTGGCCCAGCTCCAGCCGTGCCCTGGCTGCTGTTCCTGTCCCAGTCCTTGTCCCAGTCCCATTCCCACTCCCACTCCCTGTCCCTGTCCCTGTCCCTGTCCCTGTCCCTGTCCCTGTCCCTGTCCATGCCCATGTCCCTGTCCCTGTCCCGGACATCGCCGCTGGCTCTGGGCTGGCTCAGGTGCCCTGAGCTGATCCCATCCCTTCCTGGGGTGATCCTGCTCCCTCCCGGGCACGGCAGGGATCAGCTCCCAAACCGGAGCTGCCTGGGCAGCCCAGCCCTTCCCAGCACAGCCAACAGAGATGCTTCGGCTGCCCTCAGGTTTTGTTCTGGATTAGCGACGTGATGGAACCCTGACATTTCAACCAGGAGCTGAGACATTTTAAGTTGTGTGCAGGGAAAATTAAGGTCTTTGCACTTTCTAGCAAGGATATTGCAAGGAGTGGGAAGCCAGGCAAGATTCATTATAGCCCCAAAGTGCAAAATATCACACTTCCATCTGCAGTTTCCTTTTTTAACTGTCTGTCATTCTGAAATGTTTGTATGAAGTACAGGGAAGCGAGGAGCAGGGGAGCTGCAGGGATAAAGCTGGCATATGTGCACACCTCTGACGTGGGGCTTTGTGTTCCTTCCCAACCCCGCCAGCCCTACTGGGCACACTGGAATTCCACAGGCTGGGGAGAGCACAGGTGCCAGTCCAGCACAGCGTCTGTAGGGGAACAAAGGAATGCTCCAAGGAGCCACAGAACCTTAGAGAAGACCACAAATGGAGCTGAACAGGCCATAAAACCAGAACAGTTTCACTGCTGCCTATTTCTGTTCACATTATTGCTGTAAAAGGCTCTCAGTTATGGGAGGACAGTTGTGAGAGGCCTTTTGGTGGGATTCTGTGTTGGAGCTGTTTGTACAAAGGGAGGTGCATCATGAGCAGCATGGAATGACCCATCCTGTGCAACTCAGGCAGCTGTTCATACTGGGTGACAAAGATGGAATGACCCTCTGGAGTCCTTTCTGCTGCTCTCCAGAGCTTCCTCTGCACCTTTGACTTTGCAGTCTCATAGCCAAGGGATCTTTTCACCTGTCTGCAAAGGGATCTTTTGTGTCCATACCTGGCATCTGTGTGGACACTTGGCATTTGTGTGGACACCTGGGATTGATGTGGACACCTGGGATTTGTGTGGACACCTGGGATTGATGTGGACACCTGGGGTTGATGTGGACACCTAGGATTGGTGTGGACACCTAGGATTGGTGTGGAAACCTGGGATTGATGTGGACACCTGGCATTTGTGTGGACACTTGGCATTTGTGTGGACACCTGGGATTGATGTGGACACCTGGGATTTGTGTGGAAACCTGGGATTGATGTGGACACCTGGCATTTGTATGGACACTTGGCATTTGTGTGGACACCTGGGATTTGTGTGGACACCTGGGTGGGAGAGAAGAGCCCTGCCCACATGGGAGCCAGCTGGGGAGGCAGAGCAGGCACCGTGTCCTGCATGGAGCCTGGGCCAGCCTGGAGACAGGAGCAGCCCAGACAGGAGCTGCAAGGAGAAGGGGAGCGGGATTTCTGTGGGCAGGGAGCTGTGCAGGGCTGGCACCCTGGTAAGCTGGGCTCCACGGCCCCAAGGCAGGCGTGCCCCGGCCCCCGCTGTGGACACCTGGGATTTGTGTGGACACCTGGGATTTGTGTGGACACCTGGGATTGGTGTGGACACCTGGGATTTGTGTGGACATTTGGGATTGGTGTGGACACCTGGGTGGGAGAGAAGAGCCCTGCCCACATGGGAGCCAGCTGGGGAGGCAGAGCAGGCACCGTGTCCTGCATGGAGCCTGGGCCAGCCTGGAGACAGGAGCAGCCCAGACAGGAGCTGCAAGGAGAAGGGGAGCGGGATTTCTGTGGGCAGGGAGCTGTGCAGGGCTGGCACCCTGGTAAGCTGGGCTCCACGGCCCCAAGGCAGGCGTGCCCCGGCCCCCGCTGCCTCCCGGGGGAAGCTGCCTGCTCCGGTTTTATGGCTCGGATCTGTCAGGCACCGGCAGGGAAGCTGTGATGGATTCATTCTTTTCCCTTATCCAGAGGCTGCACTGCACTTTCTGCAAATACCAACGTCTTGAAACGCCACGAGACAGCAGAGAGAGAGAGAGCCCCGATAAATCACTGGGGCTGGGAGCCTTTATTGCCACTGACAACAGCCTGCCAGGGCTTTGTTTTCCTCCTGCTGCTCAACTCCTTTGTTTTGCTTTCTGCTCACCTTCCCTGGGCCCTGTTCCCACTCTCAGCTGTGCGAATTTCCATTAACAATTAATTAATTTGGATCAGAATCTACTCGAACTTGGTGCTGCAGAAATTCTGGGTTTCATCTGTGTTTCCTCCTTCTTCCTTCCCTCTGCCATTACCTTCCTTCGCCAAATTCCCTTTCTGGGTCCTGCCCCACCTCGAGGTGCCTTGTCCTAATTCCAAGGGATGCCTGGACGTGCCCATCCATGGGAGATGCCCTCACCTCGGGCCATGGCAGAGGCTTGGTTTGGGAATGGGTCTGCTCAAGGCTGGAGCTGGGCAGCAGAAGAGGGCCAAGGGTTTTACAAGTGCCAGATGAGGCCAGCTCAGCACTCAGCTGTGCAGAACAGTCTGCAAGGGCTCTTGTTCGTTCTGGACATTTTCTGAGTCTTAAAAATTTCAAACAAGCACAAGACCAAAGAGAAAATGCTTTCCCAAAATAGCTCTGGAAGCTGTGATGGTGAGAGTTCTCCAGCACTGCCAGGATCCAGGGAGGGAGTTCAGCCAGCCCGGGGTGGTGATGGCTCCTGGATGAAGCAGCCTGGCCCTCCAGGAATGCTGACACCCAGCAGGAGCTGAAACCCCAGGAGCTGCTGTCTCTGCACCACGGGGAGGGAAATGAACAGCTCCAAAAGGCCCTGAGGGCCCTGCTGGGAGCTGCCTCTGCTGGGCTGTCGGCTGCTAAACAGCTGGGGATGGGGTCGGCTCCTCCAGAGCTGCATTCAGACCAAAAACCCCACTGGAACTGATTTATTTGGAGCCTTTGTTTCACTGGCGGAGATGTGTGGGTCAGTGTTTTGGGGAGCACACAAATCACCCCGAGCTGTGGTGGTGCTTTGATCCTGGAGGAGTCAGATTAAACAAATGGGGGGTTGGGATACCAGACACCTGTAAAAAAAGTAGAAAGGACCTGATTCTACCGAAGGCTGGGGCCATAATGTGCCGCCCTTGCTGAGTTTCCAGGACGCTGAGCTTTGCTGTCGCTGGGGTTTTGTTACAGACAAAAGCCCTGATGAAATCTCACACTGCTTTGCTGAAATGTTATCCCTGCCTAAAGCAGAGATTTGCTTATCCGGGGGCCCAGCTCCAAAGAGTCTCCAGTGGAAACGGAGAAGCCCCAGGAACATGAGGACTGTTCTTACCTTCCCAAAGCAGCTGGTGAACCACGAGCCCGAGGCTGGAGCCGGGAGGGCGTTGGAGGCATCTGTTCCTGTGAAGGCTTTTGGGGTGGTTTGGCATCACAGGGTGGGGGGGCTGTTCCCACATCCACACCTGCTGCTGGCTGCTTTGGGTCCATCCCTTTGGCTCCCTGCATCTGCCCCGGATAAAGCCCAAGGGGCTCCAAAGCAGTTTTGAAATTTTGCAGGCAGGATCTGTGAGTGGGAAATGTTTTTAATTTGGGTTGATTACAAGAACTCTGCCTTTCCTCACTGCCTGTGTCCTGCAAATCTCCCTCTTGCCTCTGATACATTTTGCTTTTTTTAAGGGAAGGGGGTGAGGGAAGTGGGATATAACCCAGCAAATCTTCTTTGACTAATGTAAGTCCATCCCTGTGCTTAAGCAAAAACCTTAAGCTCGAGTTAGAGAGGCTTCAAAGTCAGAGTTTTTCCTTCCCCCCTTTTACACTGGGAATTTCCTGGCAGGTGTTGTGGCTCAGCACAGAGGACCTGGTGCTTGTTGGGACACAAAACCAGGATAATACATAAATACATAAATAATAGTAACACATAAATACAGCCCAAGGAGCTGCACCTGCCCCAGGCCCAGGTCATTCCTGCTGCCCCAGGACCAGCCTGAGCTTTTGCCATGAGCTGCAATGGAGAAGCTGATCCTGTAAAACTGGGAACACGAGGCCTTGGAGAGCAGCTCTGGGCCAGCCTGGCAGGAGGGTGTAAAGCCTCTGGAACTCCTTCAACTCCATGGATCTCTCCTGATTTACACCAGAGGAGTGTAGGGCTCTCAGCACATGTGCCAGATGGTCTTTTATAAGCACAGGAATTATTTAAGAATGTGGCCATTACTCCAGTGCTAATGAATTACAAATAACTCCTGCAGGAAAGGCCTTTTGCTGACTAAGAAATGTGTCCCCAAGATAAGCTAACAGTTGAGGTTTAAAGGGTCAGCAATTTTTAAAAAATATATTTTATTCCGAGTAAGTTAAAGTGGCCTGGAAAGATCCCGCTTGCCTCATTAGCAAATATTGCCCAATTTTTCTTTCACAGTGTAGCAGGGGGGAAGAGAACCACATAAAATAAACACCTGGCAGGAGTGCATAATCTGCATAAATTCAAGTGGTTACACTCGACAGAAAACCCAACCAAAATGAACCTTTGGAAGGTGGCAAAGCTGCCTCGGTGATTTATCTCGGTGCATGGCTGGGATTTCAGAGAGCCAGGAAGATCCTGGGCTCCTTTAGCTCTGGATGGACACCCTGAAATCCCGAGGTGGAACAGGGCCAGCCCCAGCCCCAGAGCACATCCCGGGCCCATCCTGGCTCCTCCAGGAGGGAGGGCTGGTGCACGTTGGTCACAACCATGAATCTTGAGCACTGGTGCTCCTCCACTCCCATTGGAGGTGACATTTATTGTTCCTGGCTCTGCTGATGCACTTTTTGTGCAGAGGATTCCTGGTGTTCTCCCTCCTTGGGTCTTTAGGGATGGCCATTTCTCCACTAGCCCAGTGACCATGCAGGGAATGGCTCCTACTGCCAGAGGGCAGCCATGGATGGGATCTTGGGAATTGGGAATTGTTCCCTGGCAGGGTGGGGAGGGGCTGGGCTGGAATTCCCAGAGCAGCTGTGGCTGCCCCTGGATCCCTGGCAGTGCCGAAGCCAGTCTTGACATTGGGGCTGGGAGCACCTGGGACAGTGGGAGGTGTCCCTGCCATGGCAGAGGTGGCACTGGAAGAGTTCTCAGGTCCCTCAGAGCTGGCTGCAGAGGAGTCTCCCTGTGCCAGGAACACTCAAGGCTTTCTCCAGGTTGTCTTTTGTGCATATTTGCCTGAAAATTCAGAGCCTCTGGGATGCTTCAGTGGGATGAGGGGAGAGGAGAATGCAGAGGGTCTGTCTCTAAAAGAGATGGAAAAAGCATTTTAGTAATTTTTAATGCATGGGTAATTTTTGGTGCCAAGGAACATATCAGCAACACAGCTGGTCTCATCAGAATAATAGAAAATCCATGTTCTTGGCCATCAATTATTGATAAGGGTTAACGGGGCCGTATCCATCCATGGTGGTGTCATGTTGTTCCTTTGTTGTAACCCTTGTACATCTAATTTTCTGCTTCCTTCGTTCCCTCATTTCATCTTTTAACCCAGATGTTTCCAACCCCTCCCCCAGCTGTGCCATTCCATGGTGCACCAGAGTGGGGATCAGGGCAGGGCAGGGTGGCAACAAATGGCAGCTCCTGGCCAGGATTTCCTCTGTCCCTCGCTCCAGGATTGGCTCCAACAGGAGCAAACCTGGGGGAATTCCCGTGGGAACAGGACCCCGGCATGGGGACAGCTGGACCTGCTGCTGTCTCAGTCCCCCAGTGAGGAGGAGGATGCAGGAGAGCTCTCCAGCTCCAGGGTTAATTCCAGGCACATCCCAGCTGGGATGCAATGAGGGACTCTGTCCCAGAGCAGCAGCCCAAACCCAAATGGCCAAGTGAGGAGGTGACAACAAGCAGCACTCCCCAGCACCCCCTCACTGCCTCGTTGACATCTGTTCTTCCTAAGAAACCCTCCCTGACAGTGGTGTCCTCAGGCAGGGAAGGAAGGTTGGTTTCTTTTCCCCACATCCAAAAATCCATATTTTAACAAAGACAGGCACAGAGGCAACATCTTGTAATTAATCATAAAAAATATCATTGTGTGGGAATGGTTGTTTAGCAAGAGCAAACACCAGCTCTGATCTAACTTCTTTTTGTCATGGTTTGGACAATTTTCAGGAGTTCAGAGGTAAAGCTTGGTTTTCAGTAGCTCCAACTTCTTTTTTGGTGATTTTTCCATTATTTTTTTTTTCAACTGTTCCTTCCTCAGTGATGAGGCATCCCAGTTGGCATTAGGAATTAATGTTTGTTTTCACATCACTTTCTGGATCCATATTTGAGAGGCAGAGTAGGAGGCTGGCAGCAAGTTTGACGTCCCTGATTTATGATGGATGCAAACTCCAGAAGTTTACAGGGCCACAGGTGATGAAATGTGTGGATCTGAGGACTCCAAGAAGGTGCATGGAACCAGTTAGTGTTTGGGGAGGGAGGGGAAAGGGACAAGTAGGGGAAAAATGTGGGGCTTTTGCTGAATCCGTGGGACTCTGCTGCCAGACATCCCAATGGCTTTCTGAGTGCTGCCCCTCTCCATGTCCTGCTGCAATCTGGGCTTCCCAGATTTTACTCATGGCTTGTAAATAGTCCAAGGGGAAAGGAAAAAAAAAAAAGCCATTATTCTGGTCAGAAAGCACTTTGGCTGAAAGGCTGCATTTTTTATTATTTGTGCGTGTTTCAGTCCACAAATAATAAATAAAAGCCTGGGTGATTTAGTTTTAATGATGTTCCCTGGTTTCAGCTGTCCCAGGTGTGCCAGCTCTGGCCCCTCTTCAGCCACTTCATCACTGCCAGGGAAATGTGCAGCTGATTGTCCACCCCCTGTGCCCTGCAGCCCTTCCTCGGCTCTGCTGCTGCATTTGGGACTGACCTCGCTGCCAGGGGTCCCATGCCAGGCTGCAGCTGGAACAGGGGGGACTGGGGGCATTCAGGCAGGGAACAGGGGGTGTGGGGGCATTCAGGCAGGGAACAGGGAGTTTGGGGAATTCAGGCAGGAGGTTTGTAGCTGATCCTTCCTTCTGTCCCTGCAGGACTGCTGTGTTTCCAGCATCAGACACTGCCACAGTGAAGGGCTGATCTCTGCAGATCTCCCCTTTCTAAAGCAGGGAAATGTTTGAAATAACCCTTCTGGAACTTTTTGAAGTGAAAATATTCACTCTGAGGGGGAACATTCATTTCCATTTAGGTGTTTGTCTATAAAAGAGAGAGCAAGCAGGATGGGTGACATCCAAAGGGTCACCTCTGGTGCAGAGAGCCGGGAGCTCTGCACTGACCCAGGGAGGGAGGGAGGGAGTTGTTCCCTTTTGAATTTCCCTGTAGCTGGTGCCTCTAATCTGTGCAGAGCTGATCCAGCTGGCAAAGCTCCACGTCCAGAGATGGTGCAAACACCCCAAGGCCAGGACAGGGAACCCTGGAGTGATTCATGACTTTGTTCCCATCCTCAGGTGAGACCGTGAATATTCCATGGGGTTTGGAGCTGAAGTGAGGAGTGCTGGTGCTGGGTATCACTCACATTTTCCAAGAGAAAGGCTTTGCAATTTTCCTGCTTGCAGTGAGCTCTCTGGATGCCCTCAGTGCTTTGGGAAGACTTCCAGGTCCCCTCGGCAGAGTTCCCTGTCCCCAGCTGGGTCCCCTTCCCCTCCTGGCCGTGGGAGCTGTCACACTGTTCACGGATCAAACTCTGCCCTGTGATGGGAGCTGAGGCCTGAGCCATGAGCTGCACTGGGAACGAGGGCCCTGACCTAAAACTGGCACCAGCAACTGCCCAAAACTCAGTGGGGGAACGTCAGCCCAGCCCTGGTGTCCTTGAGCAGCCTGAGCCACGGGCATCATCTGAGGAACTGGGAACTTCCACAGCCATCTCTGGAGAAATGCCAAAGAGATCCCGAAAATGCTGCCTGGGGGCTGCTCCTGGGTCTGGCTGTGCCACCCTGGTGGCACTGAGCCATGAGGGAGGGTTCCTGGTGGGGCTGTCATGGGGCCTTTGGCTGCTGCTGTACCGGGAAGCAAAGGGGCTGGGTTAGGGGTTAAACTTTAGGGTTTGAGTGCTGTGGGAGAGAAACTGTGTGACCCCAGGCTTCCTTTGGTCATAGCAGGGGCTGATGACACCAAGAGCATGGCTTTGATCCCTGTGTGGGCCATTCACTGAAGAGCTGGACTCAATAACCCTGGTGGGTCCCTTCCAACTCAGGACACTCTGTGATGCTGTGAAATCCACCCCGTTCCCAGCTGCCCCTTCAGGGTCACTGCAAAGCACAGGCTCAGGCTGGCAGTAGGATGTGCCCCAGCCATGTGCTGGGAGCTGATGTCCCCCTGCACCCGAGGCAGGGTTATTCCAGCACCTGGATCCTGACTAAGCCCCGCACTGAGCCGTGGTGTTCAGTGGTGCCAAGCCCTGCCTTCAGCAGCCAGATCCCAGGGGGATACATCCCTTCATGCTGGTTGTAAACCTTAAATTTACATCTCCAGTTAAAGAGCAGCTTCCCAGATAAGGCTTCAGTCTCTAGTGAGGATGAACAGAAACGTCTCCCCCATTAAAGATTTCGTCCCTTTTTTCTGATGAGGCTCTGGCTGTGCAGGCGTTTTATGGGCTCCCCCAGAGGGAGTCTGGTGCAGCGTTAAATCTTTGCTGTGTCAGACTGAAAAGTCACTCGAGATGGTGCTTAAACACCTCCTCCAGTCCCCAGGCAGCCGAAAATCCTTCCCTGCTGGATCACAAGAGGGAGATTAGAATCAGCACGTGCTGTGCATCCTGCAGGGACGGGATGGAGGGACGTGGGCCCTCCCAGTTCCCTCCTGCCACCCACCTGCTCCAGGGCCACCTCCAGCCACTCCTCCTGTCCCTCCTCCAGGGCCCCACTTCCCTCCCCTGCTTATGGAAATGATAAATGTCCCCGAGCAAGGACTGATCCCCAGCACAACAGCAGCAATTCCAGAGCATTCCAAAATCCACAGCACACAGCTGTGCCCGGCCTCCTCCCCCCAGCGTGGGCAGCACAGAAAACCAAACAAACACAGCCCAAGTTGTTAAAATAACACTGCTTGTTGCTCAAACAGGCGAAGGCTGGGATGCAGAATGAAAGCTCTTATCCCTGCAGCTCACCTGGCTTTGTGGAGCACGGCCGGCATCCCGGCCACCCGCTGCTCCAGCTCTCAGCGACGCGGGGCTCTGGGGGTGGGGAGGTGAATGCAAGATGAAGTGGAGCTGGAACCGTGAAGTTCCTGCCTTAATATCATTTTCGGAGGAGTGCTGTGCCTTTGATAACATGTGCCATGCACACGGTTATTTCCTTGAATTAGATAACAGCAGATAACACAATGATGCTAATCTGCCCCCCAGCCCGGCGCTGCAAACCTGGCATTACAGAGCCCGGCTTATCTGATCCCGGCGGCTCCTCCTGAGCCCCGCAGCTCCCCCGGTGAGACATTGCCCACGTTAGTGCTGCTGCAAAGCCAGCTCTGCTGGCGCTGGAGCTGCCCCCAGGGCGTGGGGCTGGAGACCCTCGGGATTTGGGGCTGAAGATCCTAAGAAACTGGGTCCAGAGACTTCAGGAACTGTAGCCTGGACACAGCTCCTGCCAGCTTCAGGGGCTCTCGAGGGCTTTATAAGGGGCGACAGGGTGGGGACACCAAAGCTGGATCCCCAAAATGCTGGATCCTGGGTGGTTCCCACAGGAACATTGTCTCCCACCCCTGGCTCACCCTCCAAGAGGATCCATCTCATCTCATCCAGGTGGGATAACATTGGCCAGGACCCACTTCAAGGCGCTGAGAAACCCACAAGGGGTTTTTTTTTGTTGTTTTGGTTTTTTTTTAATTTTCTTTCCCCAAATCCCCCCTGGATCCTGGTGTTGGAGCAGTGCTGGGACAGTCCTGCATCACGGGCAGGACTCATTTGCTGTGCCTGCCCCTCCTGGGATCCATCCCATCCCATCCCATCCCATCCCGCCCCACCCCTTTGCAGGGACAGCAATGCAGAGATCTCCCCTGGAGGCACAGCTTTGCTGCCCCCAGCTAAAGGCTGCTTGAGCCCAGCTTGGTGAGACACCTGCGACACCTCTGGTCCTGCAAGAGGTCAGAAGGGCTTTGGACTTGAAGTAAAATCCTTTCCAGCAGCTCCTGCTGGGAGAGAGGGCTCAGACAGGCGGTGGGTCCAAATCTGCAGAGAAAAAATCAAAGTTGTCCCTCTTTTCTTGTGCTGGGCAGGGTCTGGGAGCTTGGCTCCTTCCCAGCTGGAAGCAGCTCCCTCTCCAGAAGGAGGGATGCTCAGTCCCTCCCTCAAGCACAGAGGGGAGCAGGTATTTATGTCTGGTTTTCCCCTGCTGGCATTTAATGGCCATTTTAGCAGCACAAACAGAAAATGCTGCCTATTCATCGTCCCTGTGTGGGACTGAGATGGAGAGGAAGAAAGGCAGAAGCACCTCGTGCTCATTGTTCCAGTCTCATCCTCAGCAGTGATCTCAAGGATGAAGAATAACTTCATTTCCAGCTCTCATTTTGTCTCCTTTCCCTGCTCTTCGTGGCTCTGCTCAGGGCTGTGCCCACCCTGGCACAGGGCAGCAGGAAAATCAGTCTGATCGAAATGCCTGGAGGAGCCCTGACCCACCCGGGGTCCCGAGGGGCCGGAGAGAGGAGATGGAACTCGGGCTGCCTGTGGGAAGGTCAGGAAGGGCAGTGCATTCCCTGGTGCAGGTTGGCAGAGCAGCACTGAGGGCTCCAGTCCGGGCTGAGAGGGGTGAGAGGATCCCAGTGCACCTGCCTGGTTCTGTTTGCCCTGAGCAGAGTTCACTGGAATGGAAACCCCCGGAGTGTTTAACCCGCTCCAGGTGCAGCCCATGCTGTGCCTGTGTTGGTGCTTGCCCAGCAGCAAGTGTTAATGACTAATGTGGCAGCAGCTCTCTGGCCACAGAGAGCAGCACAACTTTCTCAGGCATTGTCCTGTGAAAGACTGAGAGAAGATCAGAAAAAAGAATGAGAAAAAATTCTTGTCTTCACTTGCTGCACCTGTTGTTGTGAATGTGGAATTTGTTATGGAGATGTGTCTACCAAAGGGTGGTTTCTTAATTAGCCAGTGGTGATGATGTTTGGACTGGAGGACTAATTAGGTCCACTTGTATCATAACTGTCTATAAAAGCAATGGGTTTCTTAATAAAGATAGTTTATATTGATCAGACTTCTGATGGAGCCTATGCTAATTATTACCTGGCCAGGGGTCCGTTGCAATGATAGACTAATTAGTGCCAGACCAGCTTTGCAGACTGTCCTGGCAGAGCTCTGGCTGCAGGAGCTGCGTGGTGGCACCCACACCCCACAGAGGCCCTGCCACACAGACACTGCTGTTTCACACAAGCAAACACCACCAGAGCCGTCCTGACTTGTCCAGGAAATAAAAACAGTGCAGGGCCAGTGGAAAATGGCACATGGATAATTTAAAGTGTTCTTTGGATGCAACTGGAAATGTATTGCAAAGTGTTTTGAGTAGTAAATGCCATGTTGGATTTTATGCAGGAGAGGACATGCACCCGGCCACGGGTGGGACTTGCTTTCCCCAGCTGTGAGTGACTGCACAGTTTGCAAACAGCCATTGGAGCTCCTGGGCTCTGGCCCTGCTCAGGAGCAAGAGCTGCTTTGCTAATTCCCTTCCTTTGCAGAAGGGAAAGCAGTCAGGAAGCCCTTGGTGCTCACAATCAAATCCCAGTCACAAGTTGTTATTTTAGCAGTAATTTAGGGGAAGACACCTTGGAAGCTGCGTGGATGCCAGCAAAGAGCATTTCCCACTCAGTGCTGCTGCAGCCAGAGGTGCTCAGCCCTGGAGGGGCTGGGCCAGCCCGTTTGGGGTTGGTTGGTGCAGCCCAGGCTCTGCTCTGCTCCTCACCCAGCATGTGCTGCAGACACAGCCCCAGGGAGGGGTTTCATCCTGGGCTGGAACCCCACAGGACAGGAAGGATCTCCTGCTTCATTTATTCCACTTTCTGTGCTTCAATCCCACACCAGCCCGGGCTGGGAACCACGGGCACTGCAGGGGCTGGGGCTGGGCAGGGGGAGAGACACAGCTGGGAATGCTCAGCCTGGGGAGGAGGAGGCTCCAGGGAGAGCTCAGAGCCCTGGCAGGGCCTGAAGGGGCTCCAGGAGAGCTGCAGAGGGACTGGGGACAAGGATGGAGGGACAGGACACAGGCAATGGCTGCCACTGCCAGAGGGCAGCCATGGATGGGATCTTGGGAATTGGGAATTGTTCCCTGGCAGGGTGGGGAGGGGCTGGGCTGGAATTGCCAGAGCAGCTGTGGCTGCCCCTGGATCCCTGGCAGTGCCCAAGGCCAGGCTGGAGCACCTGGGACAGTGGGAGGTGTCCCTGCCAGGGCAGGGGTGGCACTGGATGGGATTTCAGGTTCTTCCAATCCAAACATACTGGAATTCTGTCTAATTCTGGCTCCTGTGCCTGTCTGGAGGCACTTCTTGCTGTCCCTGCCCCCTGGGCTGCATCTTCTTTCTCCTCTTCCTCCTCTGCAGCTTTCCTTGCTGTTGTTACATTCTGGTTCAAGTGGGTTTTAATCCACATAAAACAACGAGCAAAATGTAAAATATTATGATATGAGGAATATGATTTTATACTGTAGTTAGCTCTAGGCATTCCCTTCTTTATTTCATCATGATTGTTAGACTTCTTTTATTCCTTTCATAAAGAAAAACATTTAATGTAAAAATAAAAGTAGTTTTGATGATTTGGGTGAATTTCAGTGCTCAAGGCTTTCCTCCACATGTGCTCAAAGATGTGTGTGAACTTTCATGCAAGAGCCTGAGGAGGAGACACCTCATCCAAGGCCTGTCAAAGGCAGGAGTTTGATCACAGAGCAGAGAGAAACAGTGTGGCTTTGGAGGGGGGAATGGAGGGGTCCTTGTCACCCTCACGTTTGGGGCCAGGCTGGAAATGCCTGCCCTGACCAGGACACGCAGAAGGTCCAAGGTGATTTGGAGCCTTCCCCAAATTCCCAGCTGGTACAGAGCAGGCAGTGCTGCTGTGGGCAGCGCTGTGGGAGAGGCTGCTGCACTCTGAGCCCACAGCCCAGCTGGATAAATCCAGCAGCAGGGGTGAGCACTGGGGCAGGGCTGGGGGGTCTCCATGGATCCATGGGGCAGGAGCAGGCTCAGCTCTCCCACTCACCAGGGTCTCCATCAGGCCTCTCCCACTGATTTCTGGGATCAGACTCTGCCCTCAACACAAACACTCAGCCAGGAAATTCGATTTTTTAAGACTTTTTCTAAAGCAGGAAGAGTTCTGGAACTGAGGGGTTCATGGTAGGAACCAAACCAGACAAAACATGGAGATCAGGATCAGGGGCAGTAAATCCCCTGGGATTCCTGGTCTGGACCCTCCTGAGCTGTCCCCAGTGCCCCAAGGGACAGTACTTCCAGAAGAGCACTGAGGAGCCGCGTTCCCATCCTGTGGGGAGCAGGGCACTGCCCTGTGCTGAGGGAAATCCTGTGCTGGTGTTTGCAGCAGGGAGAGGCTGTGCCTGTGCCCTGGAGCACAGGGATGCACCAGGAGGGAGCTGCGGCTTCCAGGCTTCTGAGAGACTTCACAGACAATCACCAGCCTGATACAAAGCCAATTACCAACTATTTTTAGAAAACCTTTGACAGCCTCTCCCCTTCAAACGCGGGGATATTTATTCATTACATTGCAGATGAGCTCGTAGCCCGGGGTTGGTGCACATGTCACAGGCACGGAGTGTCAGCAGCCCGGCACGGCACGGCACGGCACGGCACGGCACGGCACGGCGGCCTGTCACCCCGCACAGCACGGCAGCGCTGCCTCCAGGGACAATTAAACACTAAGTGGCCATCAGGCAGGGTGACACCAGCGCGGGGAATACTCGGGTCACTGCCGGGTACCGATAGCGATAAATCCCTGCCGCTGCAGGAGCCGCCTGAGGGGACATCAGCGTGAGGAAAGGCAGCCCAGGGCTGGGAGGGGGCGCGGAATGGGCGCTGCTGCTGCTGCGGGGACGGCCCTGGATCCTGCCAGCCTGGCAGAGCTGGGAGCAGCCCGGGAAACCCAGCGGCTCAGCACCACCCCTGCCCTGCCCTGCCCCTGTCCCTGCCCCTGTCCTTGTCCTGTCCCTGTCCCTCTCTCTGCCCTGCCCTGCTCTCCCCTGTCCCTGTCCCTGTCCCTGTCCCTGCCCTGTCTCTGTCCCTGTCCCTGTCCCTGTCCCTGCCCTGTCTCTGTCCCTGTCCCTGTCCCTGTCCCTGTCCTGTCCCTGTCCCTCTCTCTGCCCTGCCCTGCTCTCCCCTGTCCCTGTCCCTGTCCCTGTCCCTGTTCCTGTCCCTGTCCCTGCCCTGTCCCTGTCCCTGCTCCGCCCTGCCCCTGCCCCTGCCCCTGTCTCTGCTCCTGTTCCTACCCCTGCCCCTGCTGCTGCTCCTGCCCTGCCCTGCTCCACCCTGTCCCTGCCCCTGTCCTACCCTGTCCCTGTCCCTGTCCCGTTCCTGTCGCTGTCCCTGCCCTGTCCCTGCCCCTTTCACTGCCCCTGCCAGCCCCACAGCTCAGCCACAGTCCTGCAGAGGGGAGCAGAGCCGTGGGGGACCTCCAAACTGAACTTACTCCTTATTTTTAAAAGCTTTGAGGCCCAGGGCCAAATTCAGAGCTGATGCTGTCCACAGCACAAATTTCAGTCTCCCCTTCTCTCCCTCTTTCCCCACGTAGAGGTTATTTTAGGCTAGGAGTTATTTTAACTCGCACCTTTCCTTTGGTGCATAAATTACACTTATTTATATTGCTTTCTGCATCAGCAGCCGGGGGTAAGAAGTGCCCAGGGAGCCTGAGCAAACCTGACAGGCTCTGAATCGTGCCAGCTTCATCAACAATGCTGAATTTGCCCTGTGGCATCCCAGGGATGCAAACATCCTGACTGGAAGGGCCAAGACAGGATACGGATGTGCTCAGCACCCCTGTCCTGCTCTCCAGACTGGTGTGAACGGTCCATGGTGTCCTGGCCAGGCTCAGAAAGCCTCTGGGAGTTTGTCCTGGGTTTGGAGGGGGTAGAGCAGAGCCTGAGAGGCTCTTCCAGGGCTCCTGCCGAGGGAAGCATGGAGGTGTCACCAAGACTGCTCCATCGCAGCAACGTGGGCTCCTCAAACATACCTGTTGGGAAGGGCTCCCAAATACCCCTGTTGGGAAGGGCTCCATGAATATCCCTGCTGGAAAGGGCTTCATGAATAACCTGCTGGAAAGGGCTCCTCAAATAATCCTGCTGGAAAGGGCTCCATGAATACCCTCATGGGAAGGGGAGGGTGAGAGCTGCCAGGGGTGTGAGCCAGGCTGGGACAGCTTTCTGCCACGGGAGGAAGGCTTTAGGTCCAGCAGATGGTTCAAACCATGGCCTTTAACACAGGACTCCTGTTTAAACAAACTGGGAGTTGATTCCCAGCTGACAGCTCCTCCAAAGCCCAGGTGATCTGTGTGCACTTCTAGCAGGAGCAGTTAAAGTAGTCAGCTCAGCCTAATTAATGAATTGTGCCCTCAATGTGCATCTTACCTTAAGCTGAAGGTAAAGTCCAGCTCTAAAGGTCTAACCAGGTCGTTCCCAAGCTAAACCCCACAGCTCAGCCTGGTTAAAGCTCTGAGGGTTTGACCCTGGGATCAGGATTTGCAGCCTACGCTGTGTCTGGGCTTGTTGGATTGCGAGTGACAATTCCCAGGCACTGCAGTGGACTCTGCATTGAGCCACATTTACTGCTCCGAGCGCTGCCTCCATCCTCTGCTAAGTGTACCCAAGTTTTAGTGTTTAATATTTAAACATGAAAGTTCTTTTGAGACATTTAAAGCGGAATTATTAACAGCCCCATGTAGAACTGACAGGTTAACAGTGCGACAATTAAAAAGAAAGGTTAAATACATTTTCTTTTCAGACCAACTGCTGTTGCCTAAGACTAATAAATCCACCAGGAGATGGTTTTTAGAGAGTGTGAGTGGCTGTGTGTCAGCTTTTATAGGCTGGAGTTTTTCAGAAATCACCACACTTCTCTTTCCAGGCAGCTACAGGTTTCAGACTATATTTAGCAGATGGGGCTTCTTCCAAAGAGTTGTGTGAATCAAGCTGGAAAAAAAAAATTAGAATATAAAAAAAGCAAACCCTACCGGCTGTGGGGCTTTAAACATTCAAGCTCACAGTTTGCTTGACTTCTTTAATGTACCATGATCCTCTTTTGTCTCGATGGCTCTGAAAACACAGGGGCTGGAGAGCAGCAGGAATTCTGGCTCTCTGAGGGATCAGTTCAAGTACTGAACTCCTGTTTCTCTTTTGGAAAATTGCTGCCCCCCCTGACTGGCAGGACACAGCCTTGGGAAGAGCCAGGGTGACTTTCTGGGGACAGTGAGGTGCCAGCTGGGACATCCAGGCCATAGAATAGCCCCCAGCCCCTCCTGGGTGTTTGTGAGCAAAGTTCAGCCCTTTCAGAGAGACATTTTCCACCTCTGCTGTGTGCAGTGACATAAACAAGCCCTCGGTGTGATTCCCCTGGACTGCACAGAGATGTGTGCCTGCAGGGCCGCAGGACAGGCAGAGGAAAGGGTGACCCTGTGACACGCTGAGCGAGGTGGCCCTGGGGGAGCAGGTGACCTCCAGAGGCCCCTGGAGCCCCAGCTGCCCCGTGACTCTGTGGAAGGAAGGGCACAAGAAGTTGGGGATAAATCCATCCGTGACTTTGGAGCCTGAGGCCCAAGGACAGCCTGCAGAGCCCGGGCACTGGAATTGCTGCAGGCTGGGGAGGGGGTCTGGCCGTCCCCTTCCCCATTTCCTCCCTACCAGGAGTTCTCTCTTGGCCCCTCTCAGGCCCCACAGGACTGCAGTCCAGCTCAGCATCACCCTTCCTACAATTACATCTCCCTCCCAGCTTCTCTTCCAAGCTCCACGAGTCCCTGCTTGCCAAGGCTCCTGATGGACACTGGTTTGGACCCAAATTTGCCACCATGGTGGGTTGTGTGACTTACAAGTAGAGAGGAATATTTACTCGCCCTGTGCTTTTAGCATGTTAAAAAACACTGCCTGATGTTTTAAATGAGTTCCTGACAGCAGCACTGGAGGTTCCAGACTATTAGAAGCACATCAGAGGAAGGCATTACAGGATGGCCACAAGCCATGGTTATAATCAACCTGGGCTTGATTTATTAAACTCTATAGCAACCCATATAAATTGATTAGCCATTTATTAAAATGGCTGTTAATCATGGATTATCCCTTTGCACAAATTTAGAAAACTACCTGAGTTATGACCAGCTTGAAAGAGAGAGGGAGAGAAGCCCAGGGTTAAAACTTTGGGGAGAGCACAAGGTTCCCTTCCAGGATCCATCCTCTGAGGTTTCCCTCTCCCTGCCCTCCTCCCAGCCATGGAGTGAGTGTGGAGAATGACACAACAGTGCCAGCTCTGCCCACGGGGTCCCAGCAGCGTCCCCACACCCCAGGGTGTGGTCGGCACTCCTGGCCAGCATTCCTGGGGAAGCCAGGGTGAGTGGCAGCTCTGCAGGGATCCAAACCATCCCCAGGCATTAAACCACCCTCGGAGCTGCTGATGTTCAGAACCCTGGAGCAGAGGGTCCCCTGGAATGTTCCAATATATATTTGTAAAAGGTCAGTGTGACAGCATTATAGGGGACCTGGGAAAGCTCCACTGCTGCCTCAGCTCTGCCCTATCTGTCACCAGCACACTCTGGTGTCAGCTTTTCCAGCCTCAGCACATCCCACAGCTCCAGCCTGCCCTGATCTTCCCTCTTCCCGCATTCCCCATGGATCCACCACACCAAATGTGACAGGAAGGAATTGCTGTTGTCATCAGAGCAGCTCGTTCCATCCTTCCAGCGAGGCTGTAATGAGCACCGGGGCTGCCAGAGCTGCAATCTCCCTCTGAGGAGCTGCACGTGCAGTCAGTTCCACGTGTCTGTAACTCACGGCGTGCAGGGAGCAGGCAGGTCCGTCCTGCAGGGCCCCAGGGGAGCAGGGGGCATTCAGGAACACCTTGGCCCTGCAGTGGTGCCTTGGGCGTCCTCAAACAGCAGCTGGAGCTCCAGAGCGGAGCTGCCCTGTGTGCAGGGGTTCAGGGCACCGGGAGAGCCAGGCTAGTTTGGAACACAGACAGCTCCTGGATGCTCTGGTTCAACAGGAGCCAGCACCTGCAGAGAGAGGAGTTTTCCCATCCTAAAGCAACACAGAATTATTGGATGGCTGAGTTGGGAGGGACCTTAAGGCCCATCCTGTTCCACCCCTGCTGTGGGAAGGGACACTTCCCACAGGCCCAGAGCTCTCCAAGCCCCAATGTCCAACAAGGATGCTGTTCCTCAGTATTCCCTGTGGTTCTCACCCAGCCAGTTTATGGCAAACAGAGCCTTGAGAACAGTCTGGGGAAGATCTGATGATCCCTGTGCTGGCATCAGTGCAATTCCAGCCTCCCTGAGCTGGCAGGAGCAGGACAAGGGATGTTTCCCTGGGGTTTCTTTGCCAGGGTGTGCAGAGCAGAGCTGACACAGACCCACAGGGCTCCCAGTGACTTAACTAAAGTCACTCTGCAAACAGATCACCCTGGAGGGAGGAATGGGATGAATCCCAGGTGGAACAGCACTGCCCTGCAGTGGGGCTTGTTTCTTTAGAGATACCACAGTTTCCAGCCTGGGATCTGAAGCATTCCCATGAAATCCCTTCTGACACTGGATTTTATGGCAGCTTTCTCACCTCGGAGCTCTGGTGGCTTTGCCAGGCAATCAGGCAGAGATGCAGCAGCATCTCCCACCCCCAGCTGCTCTGGGCTCAGCTGTGTGACCCCACTGTCCCCAGCGATGCCCGGAGCTTTCGCTGGGGTGAGTGGGAGGGTGGGAGGCTGGAAGGGATTGGTACAGCTGGAAGGGATTGGTGCAGCTGGAAGGGACTGGTGCAGCTGGAAGGTCTTTGCCCATCATTCAGCTGAGAGCAGGGAAGAGGGTAAACAAAACACATTCCAATTCCAAAATTCCAGTTTGTCCCTGTGGCCACACATGGCAAGGCTTGGCTGCTGTCGGGCGCCTCAGGAGATTTGTCCATGCAGGGACTCTCTGAAAAATTAATCTGAATTAAGCAAAAGCCAAAATTTCCAGTGGATTTGCTAAACTGTATTAAGCCCCAGTGTGAGTTATGCTAAATGAAATGGAGACGATGTTAATTTTAAGAAGGCTCCTGTGCATGCTTGAGGAACATGTAATCATCATGGATCTCTCCCTGGAGGAGAACCAGGGGGAGAAGCTCGGGAGCTGGGGGGATACTGGTGCCTGCTGCTCGTTCCAAAATGTGGGAGAGGGATGTGGATTTCCCACCCCAAAAAGCTTGAGGGAGGCAGAAGGGACAGTGGCTATGGACACTGAGCCATGCTGGGGTTCAGGGCTGGATTAAGGAGGGGTCTCTCTGGACCCCCCAAAGCTGAGCCCCCCAGCCTCGCCCCAGCACAGCTCCATCACAGCCTCTGAGGAACAGCAATGCAGAGGATTTGTCCTAAGAACTCCCTTCCCAGTCCTAATCCATGTCACTTTAAGTACAGCAGAGAACCAGATCTGACAGCTGGTTGGGTTTACCCCGGCACTGAAATCTCCATGTGAAATACTCCGGGCTTTTAAGCCCTGCTCATGCCCCAAAGTGAGAGCAGCATTAACTCCCTGAGTGCAGCAAACAACCTGACTGACACAAATGCACTTATGTGGGGAAGAGGAACAAGCTGTGCTACCAGGAACGGCTTTATACCTCCAACTAAATCCATTCTTGCCTTTGTGCTGATACAACTAATCAGCAGTTAATATGCAGTCCCATCAGCACACGGAATAACAAAGCCCTGTTTCCCCAAGATCTGCATTTCATGCTTGATTGCGAGCTCCGATCAAATCCTTTCCTGCCGTTCCAACGGGTTTTGCTAAATTCTCTCCCCTGGTGTGGAGTCTTTGATAACTGGTGAGGTAGAAGCCCACGCACTGGCCTGTTGTTCAGACAAGAAATGCTGATTGGAAGCATTTATGGGCTTTCTCTCTTCAACCTGACCAGTGTTTTCACAGTGTGGATAAAACCTTAATTGTATGTGAGACTGCTTTCCTCCCCCATCAAAATCTGCTTGAAACTGCCAATGGCTTCAAAAATTATTAAGGTCAGAATAAACATGCAGGAACACTCACGCATTCATTCCATCATCATATAAGCTTAATTTCCTTAGGCAAGCAGGCTAAAAATATCCCCTGTGCCCAGAAGTGGTAATTACACCGGCATAAAACTCCGTAGGGTCGAGCTGGTTCTCGCCATGGTTTGAAGTGGTGCCCTGACACAGCACACCCCAGCCATCCCCTGCCCACCCCACACACCTCCCACAGCCACTGCAGCTCCCACCCAGCATGGGGAAAACGCTGGATTCTGAATTCCCCCTGGCACGGAGCAGAATCCCAGTGCCCTGTGCCAGGATGGGCAGGGCTGGCCAAGCCTGGCAGCGGCTGGGGAAGGTGTCCTCTTGGATCATGTCCTCATCCCCCGGGACAAAACGCTCCTGTCAGGCTGGGTTTGGGAAGCCAAGTGCTGTAATGGTGACAGACAGCTCCAGATCATCCCCTGCGGAGCCTCATCCCAGAGCTGGCACTGCCCAGCGGGCCGGGAGGGTTCTGAGGGGCTGGCACAGAGCACACCCAGCAGCGAGGTGAGGGCAGCTGGAGCTGGCCCCGTGCCCCAGCCCTCCTGCTGCCCTCACACTCACAGGGCAGGGCCTCTCTGTCCAAAGGAATACAATTCCCATCAAAGCTCCAGATTCAACTGGCCTCTCTTTTCAGGGAGAGAAAAATCCTGTGGCAGTTACACCTGCACTCATGTGACCGCTTGAAAACACACTTGATGGCCACAGGCACAGTCCCAAGTGTCCCTCTTCCCAATAATTCATACAGAAGCCAGGAATTATAATTATTCCTAAAATTATTTTTAACCAAAATAAGACCTGTCACTTCTAGAGTGTCCAGGCTGCCCTGTGGCAGGGGCAGCAAGGGGGGCTCACAAGGGGAGTGACGACACCACTTCCCACACCCAGCTCCAGACAGAGGATTGGCTTGGCCCAGTGGCCCCGTGAGGTATCTGGAGCCCATCTCCTGTTGACTGAGTCAGTTCTTTCCCTGCAGGGCTTTGTGTGGATGGTCTCTCAGGACCGAGTCCTTCCTGCCAGGCACAAGTGACCCTTCTCCAGGTCCTGGAGTGGTAAATTCTCCACCAGGGGCCAAAGCACATTTCCCATTTGAAGCTCTCACACAGGTAACTGGGTTGGCTGTTTGATGCCATTTCCTCTTAGACAGTCCAACAAAGAGTGATTAACCCTTCAGGAGGAGCCACTCTCCCTTAGCCTCTCACTCCTGGGCCCTGCCATTTAAACGCACCAATTGCAGGAGGAACTTTTCCAGTTGCCTGGAGAAAACAGCTGTGGGATTATTTTCTTTTAGCAGGGCATTTTCACCATTCAAATAAGGCAGATCATTAAAAAAATAAACACAGATCTGCCACATAGCTGAGGCTGAAATTAAAATTGGACAGGTTGATTATAACCTGTCATAGCCACAAGCCAATTAAATTCCTTCAGCAGGGCATGGAGGGACCTGAACGTCCCTGAGAGGAGTTCCGAGGCCTCTCATCCGAGCTGCAAACTTTGATCAGCTGCTGCTGAGTTTGCTGAGCCCCAGCAGCAGCAGGCAGGCTCATTTCTGAGCTGCTGGAGCTGCCAGGGAGGGTCAGCACAGCTGATGGGCTGGGTCAGGCTGGACACGGCCCTGGGGGAGCTCCCTCCGTGCCAGGGATGCTCCCTGAGCTCAGCTTTCACCTCCTCTGCATCTCCTGAGCTCTGCAGTTCAGTGCCCTGGGGGGAACCTGGGCCGTGGCTGAAAACCCACCCTGAAGGAAAAGCTTCCCTAAGCCTCACAGGGAACTATTTAAGGAAGATAAAGCTCCAACTCTGATCTACTCCTAGGGAATTTCCATAAATTGTGTTATTTTGGAATCTTTTCCTCTGAGAATGAAGGTTAGGATGGGTCCTCTGGTTTCATCTTTTGCCTGGCAAGGGATTTTTTACAAATCAGCTTTTCGATAGCTGGATCAGTTTGTGTGAATTCACAGTTTATTGCAAAGGAGGATCCTTGGATTTGTGTGTGCAGTGTGGGCAGCGTGTTAAATTCCGAAAAAGCTGGAAGTTGGACCCATCTCAAGGAACCTCAGACTAGCAAAGCCCTGCACACTCCAGATCCTCTTTAGACAGGCAGCTCTTTCCATCCCAAAGTGAATTAAATCCCAAATTTAATTCCATGGCCACCACATCTCACAACGGTGACCTCTACAAGAGCCCTCAGAACCCAAAACTCCTCCTCCTGCCAGTCAGGAGTGGCTCTGCAGCCCCAGTCCCTCCATTTGTGATCTCCTGGAAGCACTGTGGGTCCAGGAGGGTTCCCTTGCTCCTTTCCCAGCATCCCTCATGTTCCTCTCAAACATCCTCTCAATGTTTGGGAGCAATAATAGATGTGCACAATACAAGAACTAATTAGAGTGTCTCCTGCTTTCTGAAAGGAAGCAGAAACCACAGCAAATGACATTCCAGCAAAAATGGGGTCAGCTCAGATTAAACTCCCTTCCCATTTATCTTCGGTCTTTAGCATTAAATTTACCATACGTATTAGAAACAAATTTTAATTTTCCACAGCATTGGGCAATATCTTCTCCTTAAAGCCTGGCAGAACATTCATTAGCATCCTCTCCCTCCAGTTCAGTGTGACTGTCTCCTCATTTGCACATAAATGTGAACTTTGCTGCCTGCACAAACTTGTCTGAGTGACACCAAAGTTCTGTATCAATACTCAGCTCACACCTCCCCACACATTCCTGTGCCTGCCCTCCATTCTCATCTGGCTTGAAATAATTCCCAAAAGGTCTGGGAAGAAGATGCTGCTGGAAACACCAGGATGGAGAGATAGAAGTGAATGTATCAGTTGGACTTCCTGCCTAATTAAAGCAGATTTCCCACCTTAAAGTCAGGCTTTAGAGTTAAGCCCATGGCATGAAAAGGTATTTCCAGAGGGCAATTTATCCCTCTGGGCAGCTGCTGGGAGCAGGAGGGGCAGCCAGTGGTGAGGATCTGTAAGGAGCCAACAGGGCTCAAGAGCCTGCTCCTTCCCAACCTGCCCCGAGGCCCCTCTGAGCCACAGACCCCAAAAATCCTGGGAGTAACCCCACGTCTCATCCCCATGGGTGTCGGGGGCATTCCTCTTACCCAGCTTCAGGTGGTTTTAAGGCAGAGGACAGCCCCACCTCCATGGCCAGGGGGCACACAGACATTCCCAGGATGTCATTCCTGAGGGCTGCTTTAGGGATGATCCCTCGAGCTCTGCTTCCTCTCCAAGCAGAGGACTCTCACCTCCTGTGGCACACTGATGCAGGATGAATTTCATGCCCATCCCCCCAGAGACTACTGCATTTTTAATAAATAAAAACCCCACAGCATGAGGGGACAGCTGTGACACCAAGGGGGGCTGTCCCCAGAGGCTCCAACAGCCTGACGTTTACCATGCATTGACCCTCTCAACAGCATCCAAATGTTCCTGCTCCTGCCTCCAGCAGGGCAAACAGGAAAACAGCAGCAGGTTCTTACCTGGAGCTGCCAGGGTGTGAAGTCTGTCCCAGCGGGTCACAACAATCTCCAGCAGCAGCAGGGACCTGCCTGGGTGGGATAAAACTCAGTGTCAGCAGCTCTGATCCTAATTTCTCTCCCAAGCCTCCTGCACAGGAGTAAAGGGTGAGAAGAGGTCTCAGTATTGGGATTCTTCACTTGTAGGAGCAAGGCTGGAACACAGAGGAATTATTAGAGGGCTCAATGGTGCTGCAGATATGGGGAGAGAAGAGCTGGGGAGGAGATGGGGGATAGGAGATAGATGAGATAAGCAGCCCTGTGCAGAGCTGATGGATAGAGAGGGACTGTGGTTGCCTTTCCTACCTCACTCTTTTAAATATTGATCTGGAAGCGTTCTTGGATCCGTATCAGTGAGCTCTGATTTACGCTCCCAACTCTGGCTGCCTGTGCTCTTTTCCCAGTGGAAAATCAAAGGCCTTGTACCTACAAATTCCCATTTTCCACTTGGCCAGAGCTCTGCCAAGGGGGAGCCCTGCTGCCTGCAGCTGTGAACAGATGTGCAGGGGCTGGACCCCGCAGGATGTGGGATGGTGCCATGGCACAGCAGTGGGGACAGGCACAGAGTGCTCCTGAGACCCCAGAAGGAACATTTTTAAAGTTTTCTGCACCCACTGCCTTTTGATGTGTCTCCGGTTCAATCCCAGCAATGTCTAACAGCCCTGATGTGCCTTTGAACCTGAGGAATTGGGCTTTTCTCACCATTCCAAGCCAGGTTTACAAAAGCAGCACAGCCAGGGCACTCCAGGCACCAGGCATCCTGTCTGAGGGGCTGCCAGGGAGCAGCAAAAGCACACACAGCAAAGCAGGTCACAAGTCACCTGTGCTGGAAATAAATGTGCCTGCTGCTCTGAGCACTGCCTTCCCCTCTCCGTGCTCCCAGTGCTTCCCTGGGCTGAGATGCTTTCATATCTGCAGGGAGGGGATGGGAGAACAAAACTGTTCCCTGAAGATAAAGAGTGCAAGCGTCTACTTTATTTTCTGCTTTCCACATCAATGAGGAGAAGTTCTCCTCCAGGGACAGGGAGCAACAAGCTCCACTCCACCCCTCCCCAGTCAGCAGCACAAAGCAGCCCTGGACGTGGAGCTGCGAAGCTCCAGGAAGATCAGAGCTGGGGCAGGAGGGGAAGCAGGGCCAAGGCAGAGCCCGAGGCCATGGACAGGAGTTACACCAAGGTCAGGCCTTGAAGTTGTGGCTACAAAAGCAAAAGGAGGCAGAGCAGCTCTGTTAAGATCCCCCAAAAGAAAAAGAAGAAAAAAAAAACAAACACAGGGAAAAGAAAAGAAGATGGCACAAAAATCCAGGCAGAAGCTGTCACATGAGAGAAAGCTTCTTTTTAAGCCAAAGATAAATAATATATAAATAAGGCTTTCTGCTGCTTGAAGATATTAGAGTTGATCAGAAGCTCAAATACCTCAAGGAAATGAGCTTTGTTCACTTGATTTCTTCCTCTGACTGCTCCTTTTATCCCTGTTTTCCCCTTTTACACCAGCTCTCAGTGTGCTGTGACATTGTGCCCTTCTGAACAAAAAGCTCCCGCTCCAGTTGGACCAGCACTGACTCAGCTGTTGCTCAGATTTCTCCTAAGCCACAGTTTAGGAGACAAAATCTTCAATTTCCCTTCAATTCTGGGACCACAAGAGGTCAGGGAGCAGGGTGAGGGTGTGACAGGCTGCAGCAAGGTCCTTCAGGGACTCTGTCACCTCCAGGGATGAAGGTGAAGATCAATCCCCCAGAGCTGCTGCAGGGCTGGAGCCCCTCTGGAGCCAGGCTGGGAGAGCTGGGGGTGCTCCCCTGGAGAGGAGAAGGCTCCAGGGAGAGCTCAGAGCCCTGGCAGGGCCTGGAGGGGCTCCAGGAGAGCTGCAGAGGGACTGGGGACAAGGACAAAACTGGTACCTGTCTCTATTTTTTCTGCAAGAGTCACTTTAGGCTTCACAGCCTCCCCCTGGTCTCCTTTTGCCCCCCAGTTGCTGCTTTTCAGCAGGATGAGGCTCAAAGCCCGTGACACACCATGAACAGCCTCGTGCTAAATGCCAGGAAATTCTGCAGCAAAAGCAGGCAATCACTCTGGGCAGCTTAATCTTTGACTGCTTAAATTAAGATCTTTTACAAGGGCTTTATTTTCAAGGAAAGAGTGATCAGCTTGTCCTGAAAATGAGATTCTTTTAAAGTGTTTCATCTGCATTACCCGCGTTTGACAAGTCTGACATGATGGAAGCCCTGGTGGAGGATGTACTTAGAGAGCTTGGTGTAAATTCCAGGCAGGGAATGGATCTGCAGCCTACTCCAAGTCAATTACTGCCAATGCCCCACCTCTGCTGCTTCCCACAAGCAAATAAATCCTGAATTTTTTGCTACGTTCCCATCCCTGCGTTTTTCTTTGCAATTAAGTGCTGCTTTATTTCATGGCTGTGCCTGTGCCTTTGTGCGAAATACATCATCCCAAAGCAGGAGTGAGGCTTCACTACGTCCCTGGGAGCCACCAACCAGCCCAGGAGCTCTCACACCAGTCAGACCAGTATGGCATCACCCGGGCTCATTAACCATGAAAGCAGTGGCTCCCCATTCTACCCAGGGCAGGGGAAATTCGGCATTTTCGTGTTCAGTGAGGAAGTGACAAAACCAGCAGTGGTGCCCTTGGTGAATAGCAGTGTGGACACCCCAGAGATCCCCTGGGAGACCAGCCAGGTGGGACATGCAAGGCGCGAGAATTTTGCATATTCCAATTTGTTCTGCCCTCTTCACTACGTCCCTGGGAGCCACCAACCAGCCCAGGAGCTCTCACACCAGTCAGACCAGTATGGCATCACCCGGGGCTCATTTCCTCTGCTCAGCAAGGGAGAGAGGCTCGGAGTGTGGAATGGGAAAGAAAAATCAGGTGGCAACAGGACCTTTCGTGGTGGGCACTGCTGTGCTGGATGGGGCTCCCCTGTCCCAGCAGCAATGGCAGTGCCTGTCACCAGCTATGAAACCAAAGGAATGGGCACTGGGGGTTCCACCATCTTTCACTTTCAGGCAGTTGGCTCCCTTTTAGTAATGACAATCTTTATTTTTAGCTTGATTTGGGCTGGGCTCCCTTGTATTTCATTCTAGCACAGAGATGCAGGGCCAGGGCTCGGAGTAACCTGGTCTACAGGAAGTTCCCTACCCATGGCAGGGTTGGAATGAGATGGAATTTAAGGGCCCTTCAACCCAAATAATTCCATGACCTTCTTGGGCTAAGCTTAAGCACAGGGACACTGATTCCTTGGGAGGAGAACTGGGACTGCTCCTAGACAATCACAGCCAGGCCCCTCTCTGCACCCTGGTTCCATGAATTATCCGTGTCCTTTTGTCCTTCTCTTTTCTTGCTCTTTTCCTCCTGTACTAAATGAAAGCTGCGACAACAAGCTCAGACTGTTGGTAACATTAATCACACTTGGGTGGGGGGTAGAGCTCCTTTGTCACACAGCATTTGACACAAATCCTGGCACTCCAAACCTCAAAGTATCCTCAGGAAAGACTGATCCGAGGGGGTTGTCTCAGTAGCTCTGGACATCCGGAGTGATGTACTGAGTTCCCACAGGGAATGGAAAAGGATGGTGAAGAAAAGAGGTGGAGATGGAGATAGAAGGGGGAGGAAGGAACAAGTCAAGAAGCCCAAATTTTGGGTTTCTGCCAGTCCCACCAGGTTCTGCCAGTCCCACCATGCAGCCAAGTTGTTGCCATGCTGGTGGGCTTTCCCAACTTGCTCGTGGCCTCCAGGAAGCCCATGCAGGTGCAGAGTGCCCAGCCCTGAGCCCAGGCACGGTGAGGCCCATGAGGAACCTTGCCCTGAGCAGAAGTGGAGAATTGCAGGGGATTAGTGGGGGTGGAGAGGATGACAGGAGTGTGGTGGGAGCAGAGCACTGCCTGACCCTGCTCCCCAGGGACAGCGTGGGAAGGGGAGCCCATCATTCCAGCCTGATGGAGCACCATCAGCTCTCCTCCCCATGAGGCACCAAACGGGAAGAACATTTATCCTGCTCGGGGTGCCAGCCACACGTGGGACAGCTCTTTCACACAGACATCACTGTGCTGGGCTGGCATGGAGCTGGCAGCCCCAGGAACGCTGGGAACGCAGGGCAGGAGGCAGCAAAGTGGGAAAACACAGCTGGGAGAGACAGGCAGGACTGGGGCACAAGGGAAGAGTCACCAAAGCAGCACCAGGGGCTTTGGGCTGTGTCCTGGACTCGTGGTGTCTGTGTTTAGCAAAAATCCAGCAATGGAGCAGTCACCCTGCAGGGCTGAAGAGAATTTTAAATGCAGCAATCAGAGATATCCACAGGCTCTGCTTTTCCATATAATTTTCTGAATTTGGCCTGTTTCTTGCTGTGGGCTGTGCAACACCTGTGGCTGACAGCTCTTAATAGCAGCCTTCTCATGCTTCCTTGGGGATCTTGGGATGAGGAGAGGGAATGTCCCATCCACCTGCAGTGCTGCTGGAGATGGATGGAATACAGCTCCATGTGAACTCACAGCAGCTGGAAAACATCCCCCTCCAACACAGGCTGCCACTCAAAATAAGGTTTAAATACCTTATTTGCAAATACAAAGAACAGGAAGAAAAAACTCCCAGCTGGAGGGAAGCAGCTACTGGATAAGAGAAGATGTGTGTCCATTCTGACAATTCCTGCAGGGAAACAATTGTTTTAATGAAATAAATCAGAGAAACGCAGAATGAGCTGGGTTGAAAGAGCTCTTTGCAGAGTCACAGAGCCTCCTCACAAACCCAGCAGGTTTTTACAAGTCCATTCCTGCAGGAAACACTTCAAACCTCCGGCACCTCTCCCTTGTCAGCATCCTGCCCTGGGCTGGGGGCAAAGTCTGACACCAGCAGAAAGTGTGCATCCCATTTCCTCAGCGTGCTGGAGAGGGAGGGAGGGATGAGGGAATCGTGCCTGGTGGCCCAGGGAGGAGCTGGTGGGAAGACAGCAGTTTTCACACAAACCCGCAGGGGGTTTATTTGCCTCCTCTGAAATCCAGTGTGTAATTAACTGATCTTTGATAACATTTGCCTTGTCAGGATAGAATTCAGATTTTATCTTGTCTGACAGCAGCATTTATGGTGTTAATGCTGGGAAAGAAAGGGAGACGCTGTAATTGTGGAAACCCTATTTAATTTGAGGATTCTGTTATCTTGTCACCAGGGCTGAGATTTCACTAATAGATTCTGACTCTGGCAAAATTATATGCTCAAATAGATGGGATTTTAACAGACAAGATCCCATTGATATTTCTGTGAAGATACAGTGGCTGCACTGAGTGTTTAGAGTCGTGGTTTTGCTTTGGGAAATCGTGGGAGGAAAAGGGTCAGAGCAGAGCTGGATCATCCTGGGGTGGGAGCAGAGGGTCCCCAAAGCAGGCAGGACACAGAACCCCTCCTTTGGAAAAAGCTCCAAAGCACCAGCTGTGCCTTGGTCATGCCAGTGAAAGTCCCCACCCTGAGGTGACCAGAGCAGGAAGGACGGGCCCTGGTGTGCTCCAGGCTGGCTCCATAAACAAAGGTGTTTCCCTGGAAGGACAAATACCCACGGAATTTTCAACACCCTTCCCAGCTAATGGGCAATCAATTATTTCTATTTATGGCAAAATCATAAACTCCAGACTCCAGGAACCCGCTGCATCTCCATCAAGATTATTGATTATCTTGCAGCTTGCTAACAACTGTTCCTGGGAGATCCCCTCCCTTCAGCCCAGCCTGAGTCCAGCACAAACCCTGCCCAAACCCCTCACCCGTGCAGGGTGGGTGTGCATGTGAATGCCCAAGGCTTTGGAAGACTGTTTGCACTTGAAGACTATTTGCCTGGAAACCCAAGAGGTGCTAAAGCTGCCTGTGCCCGCTATCAGGGAGGAGCGAGGAGCAGATGTGTGCTCCACAGCACGGCAGCACTCGGCTCCAACAGCGTAATCCAGCCGTGCTGGATTTACCCAGGGCTGTTATCTGCCTCGCTGCTCTTCCCCCGTTCCTCTGTGTAAGATAACAGCAACACTAAAAAAAAAAAAAAAAAAAAAAAAAAAAAAAAAAAAAAAAAAAAAAAAAAAAAAAAAAGTCACAAATAGCCTTGTTAGTAGATATTGGAGGGGTTTTATCACTTTTACTTATTTATTTATTTACTTATAGCTGATTAATTCTTATCGGTGATGCCAGCTGTCAGCAAGACAAATGTGACACCCCATTAACACCTGATTCCCTGGGAATGCTGCACGGATGAGCGATGTTGTTTTGGTGAGGCACCCGCTGGCTTTGGCGCAGGGCCCTGAGGTCCGGGATATCTTCCTTCCCCAGGAGCATCCCAGAGCAGGGGCGCCGAGGGAGCGGCCCTCCCTTCCTTCCCTTGCCTTCCCTTGCCTTCCCTTCCCTTCCCTTCCCTTCCCTTCCCTTCCCTTCCCTTCCCTCCTTCCCTCCCTGCCTCCCTTCCCTCTCTCCCTGCCTCCCTTCTCTCCATCCCTGCCTCCCTTCCCTCCCTCCCCTCTCTCCCTGCCTCCCTTCCCTCCCTCCCTGCCTCCCCTGTTTTCCCTCGGGATGTGAGAGCAGCGTGTGCTGTCTGCTCATCCTGTGGGGGATTTGTGCCTCCTGGAGAGAGTTTTAAATAGCCGTGGGCTCTGCAGTTATTTCCTTTACTGCTCTGAGGAAATGGGGCTGGGGTGGGACCCGAATCGGGCTCGGCAGCCAGAGCTGGTGAAGGAAGGAGCAGTGACAGCACAGAGAGCTCGGGCAAGAGGAGCTCCCATTTCCCTTGGAAACACATCAACAGTGTGTCACAACATCCTGCTCAAAACACATAAAACATCGACTGAAAGCCAAGAAGCTTTTGTTTTCCTGATGAAATATTGAAATTTGCAGCAGGAAGCAGGCAGAACTCATTCGGGGAAAAAAAGATAAAAATCATTCTGCCAAAAGCTTAACAAATTCCATCCTTGGTAGGGAAACCTCCTGACCACACTCCCCTCTCCAGTCAGAATCCTAAAACGGTTTGGGAAGGGACATTAAAGACCATCTTACTCCAACACAAGGACACCTTCCACTGTCCCAGGCTGCTCCAAGCCCCATCCAGCCTGGCCTGGGACACTTCCAGGGGTCCAGGGGCAGCCACAGCTTCATAACTTCTCCTCAGTGCAAGTCCTAAACTTCCACTGGCCCATGTCCCCAAGTGCCACAAGCCTTGTAAACCCCTCTAGGGATGGTGACTGCACCACTGCCCTGGGCAGCTGTGTCAGAGCTTGACAACCCCTTCCCATGAGGAAATGTCTCCAAAAATCCAGTCTAAACCTCCCCTGGTGCTTCCTGGGGACGTTTTTTCTCATCCCATCACTTCTTACTAGGGAATAAAATCCTTTCCTTGGGGAAGAAAAGGTTGTTTGTTAAGAGAGTTCCTTCTAATTCCAGTGAGACAAAAATTAAACTCCAGAAAGATCTGTTTTGCTCCATCTTGTTTGCTTTCTACCAGTTCTGTCTCTAATGGAGTCATTGGAATACTTTTGAAAGCACAGAGTCTTATCTTAACTTCTGCTCTCTTTTTGGAGATGATTTAGTGCAGCTCTCTTATCTGGACAGAATTAAAGGTCTTAGAAGGTGTTTGTACCCTGCTATCCCTCCTCCTCAGCCCTCCAAAAATACTACAGACTTTAAATAAGTATAATTAAAGAATTAAGAAAAAAGAAAAGAGGTGATGGTAAAATATTGTTCTTTTGTGAAGGGGCATCAGAAATCAAACAAACCTTCCACGGGTGGCTGGCAGAGCAATGAGGAAGGAAACCAGAGCTGCTCATGGGGCAGATCTTCAGGGAAGTCTGAAACCCTGCACTGCAGACTGGCTCTGCTTGGTTTGTGCTCGGCTCTGTCTCACTGGCTGGGGGGAAGAGGCTTTGCCCCATGCATGAGCTCTCATAGCTGGGCTCTTTTGTCCCCAGGACCTTCCACAGGGACACCTCTGTTTGGGACCTCTCCATGGAGGGCTTTTTGCTGCGTGGCTCAGGGATAAACCTGACAGTCAGGCTGAGTTTAGGATCTGAGCCTCCTCCCGTTGGTGTTTTTGTGCCTTATCTGATGGGTCAGCTCTGTTACTGCAGAGACTGGAGCTGCTCTGCCCCCACCACTCCCAGCTCTGCAGGAACACTGGGTTTGTGGAGCCAGAGGACCCTGTGCTCCCTACCCAGCCCTCACCTGCAGGGCAGCTCAGGCACTTCTCTCTCCACTCCTTCCAGTTCCACTGGGACAAAAACTGCTTGTGCCAGGCCTGATGCCCTCCTGGCTCCAGGGAGAGCCCTGAGCCCTGTGAGGGGTGTGGAGCACAAATCCCTCGAGGAGCTCATGGGTTACTGCTCGCTCCCTTGAACACTGGGGAGCTGGGCTCAGCTTGCAGCAGAACAGATTTTGTGTGAATTGGGGCTTTGTTTCCCACGCCAGGAATGCTCTCAGTCTGCCCCCTGCTCCTCTTGGAACAGCAGAGCCAGGACTAGAAGTAAAGGTTTTGTCCTCCAGGTGGAAAAGCAACCAAGAGTTGGCAAACCACGCATTGGCAAACATTTACTGGATGAGATTCAGGGAGAGTGGCTGAGTGTGAGCTTCCTGCACAACAGGTACCCACTGCTCCACCCCAAATCCATGCACAGCCCTACAGGAACCCACTGCTCCACCCTAATGCTCACACAGCCCTACAGGTACCCACTGCTCCACCCCAAATGTTCACACAGCCCAACAGGTACCCACTGCTCCACCCCAAATCCTCACACAGCCCTACAGGTACCCATTGCTCCACCCTAATCCTCACACAGCCCTACAAGTACCCACTGCTCCACCCCAAATCCTCACACAGCCCTACAGGTACCCACTGCTCCACCCCAAATCCATGCACAGCCCTACAGGTACCCACTGCTCCACCCCAAATCCCCATCCTTTTCGTCTGCTCTCCCTTCCCTCACAGCTCCTTGCTGGGAGCACCATTTTTGTAGAACACAGAGAGCTGTGGCCCCTGGCAGAGGAGTCAGCCCGCTGTGTAACAAATGCCGCTGCAGAGGGCTGGTGGCTGAGGAGGGTTTCACCTGGAGGGTGGCCCGGGCAGCCCGAGCATCGCTGCGGGGCGAGAGGAGCTCAGCTCCGGCTGCTCCAGGGGTCGTTAGTGGGGCACTGGAGTGGGCAGTGCTTGGGGCAATCAGTGGAATCGCTCAGCCCTAGCACCAGGAAGAGGGCAGAGGGAAGGGCTGATGTGAGATTTGGAAAGAAATGAGGATTTAATGAGGTGCAAAGAGGCCACAAGGGAGGTTTCTGCTCTAATGGGGAGAACGTGAGGTGGGAGAAGGGGCCGGGACCCGGCACAGCCCAGGGGGTGCGAGGGGAGATTTGAAGCAGAGCAGAAATGCTGGAGGTGCCTCTGGAGCACTGCACAGGAGCAGAGCTCCGGAGGAGTGAAAGAAAGGGGGGAAAAGGCCACATCGAGAGCAAGCAGAACCCATTGCATTAATGGGATCAAATCTGCTTCTGCTCGGGATGACTGAGCAAGGCTCCTGTGCAGATGGTGAATTATTGGGTTTATAAAGAACACATCTTCCCAGGCACACAAAACCAGGGACAAAAGTTTGAAGCTATTTCCTTGACGAGTCCCAGCGATCTGAGTGATGATGAAAAGATGAAGGGCACAAGTCCAGGTGGTAAATCAGTCCGGAGAGTGCAGCCCAGTGCTGCAGCCCTGCCCTCCCTTTCCCTCATTAAGCACTTTTATAGCCCAGGCTGGGGGCAGGTGAATTTACATTTAAACTTTCCTTCCCCCTCTGTGGTGGCACTTTCTGCCTTCTGCTTTTTTTGAATCAGGAGATGCAGAATTCCAAAGGAAAATAAAATAAAATGTCATCTTTTTTATTTAATATTTAACTGCTGCTTAGACTCCTCCAAGAAAAGACCCTGATATTACTGTTTGGATTGAATTACGATGGCTCCGCCTGGAAGTTATATATTGCTGGTGCTCCATTATTCATTAATCGCAGCTTTTCCTGTCAAGATCTACATGTACTTCTCAGCTGGTGCCTTGCCTGTGCAATGCCTCAGATAGGAAGGGAATGTAAAAAAGATGCCTCTTAATTGTTTGGGGATTTCAGACACGGCTTTTAAAATGTCACTGTCGGCTCCTGAACGATGGCATCCTTTTCCCTGTGAGCTCAGGATTGCCAACAGATGTTACCAGCCCCGGCTGCAGCAGCTCCAGGAACTGGAGGGGAATAAACAGCAGCAGGGCACAGGCAGCGAGCTCTGGGGATGGATTCCATCCTGGGGAGCAGGGACGAAGCCCAGGATCAGCCTGAGCACCACTCACTGTGCCAAGGATGCAGGAGAGGCTGGGCTCTCAAAGAATGGTGGAGCTGCCAGCAGACAGGCAAGTCTGGGGGAAGGAAATAAATTTAGGGAATTTTCTGTCCTGCAGCTTGAGGGTGAGAGTTCCTGGGTGAGATCCTCCCTCTCCAAGAGACCTCAGCTGGGTCT
Organism: Passer montanus; assembly: GCF_014805655.1. Taxonomy (NCBI): domain Eukaryota; kingdom Metazoa; phylum Chordata; class Aves; order Passeriformes; family Passeridae; genus Passer; species Passer montanus. The sequence continues at coordinate 3,615,188 of NW_024371926.1, forward strand.
GAGGGCACCTCTGTGGTTCAGCTCCTGCTCTGGGGATGGAGGTCAAGCCACCATGGGATGGGGCCCTGCTCTCCTGGAGGTCCTGAACACCCACCTGCCCATGGGAAGCAGGGAACCGATCCCTTGGTTTGCTTGGCTTGTGGGTGCAGCTTTTGCTTTCCCTATTAAATGGAATTTATCTCAATCCATGAGCTATCGAGATGTTACCCTCCCGATTCCCTCCCTGACCCCACCGTGGGCAGTGAGTGAGAGGCCACGAGGGGCAGGGTCTGGCTGGGGTTAAGCCATGACATTTCTGCAAGCAGGACACTCCTCAGGACTGAGGTGGTGCAGTGAGGAAGGAAAGCCCACAGGTTTCAGCAGAGTTGGAGAGAGTTAATGTCTGTACTGAGCAGAAATTGTTCCTAGGGCAGCTGTGGCTGCCCCAGCCCTGGCAGTGCCCAAGGCCAGGTTGGACACGGGGGCTGGGAGCACCTGGGACAGTGGGAGCTGTCCCTGCCATGGCAGGGGTGGCACGAGGTCCCTTCCAACCCAAGGCATCCCATGGTTCTATGGAGAGCACCCAGAACAATCCCATGGCAGTCCCCAGAGGCACCCCAGGGTCTGGGGGTGCATGGGGGGCACCCTTGGGCACAGGGCTGTACCTGGCTGGGAGCAGTCTGCCCTGGAAGGAGCCCTGCTGCGAGCTCATTCCCATGGCCATGGTGCTGCCAGATCTGCCCTGCCCCATCCTCTGCCCCCCACACCTGTCCCTGTGTCCCTGTGTCACTGTGTCCCTGTCCCTGCCTCTGTGCCTGTGTCCCTGTCCCTGTGTCCCTGTGTCCCTGTCCCTGTGGCCCTGTGTCCCTGTGTCCCTGTGTCCCTGTCCCTGTGTTCCTGTCCCTGTCCCTGCATCCCTGTGTCCCTGTCCCTGTCACTGTCTCTGTCCCTGTTCCTGTGTCCCTGTCCCCCTGTCCCTGTGTCCCTGTGTCCCTGTCTCCGTCCCTGCATCCCTGTGTTCCTGTCCCTGTCACTGTCCCTGTTTCTGTGTCCCTGTCCCCCTGTCCCTTCTGGCAGCATCAGGAGGGCACAGTTCAGCTGTGCTCCATCCCCAAGGGAAAGCCCAATGTCCCCAGATGTCCCTGGGATACTGGGGCCATTTTCTCAGTCACTGAATGTGTTTATTTTGGGGCAGGCAGGACCCCAGGCTGCAGGGACAGCCCTGCTCCCCTCGCTTGTCCTTCAGTTTAATGGGATACAGACATAAATCATAGATCTGATACTGCACATGGGCTCTGGCTATATTTTTTTTATAAAGAACATTTGCTCTGATTTATAGAGCCCTGGGTTTTGAATTAGTCTAGCTTGAAAACTGAATCAAATCTTTCCATCAAGTCTGTTTTTTTGCATTATGAATGGCTTAGCTGTTTAGTAATGGAATGCCAATCAGCCATTGCTGCTCTCCATGGGCAATGCCGAGAGGATCATTTCGGAACATAGACTCTGTGATTACCTGAAATGAACTGTAAAATTGTATTTTGTTTAAAGCTTTCTCTTCTGCTGGGAGGTTCCTGAGCCGATTGAGGAGTCACGGTGCTGGTGGCGGGATGGGGTTAAAGCAGGAGGGGACACAGGGAAGAGGCATTCCTTGAGTTCCTGCCAGGGTTTCCCGAGTGCAGCCAGCACTTTCTGAGCTGCAGGGATGGCCGAGGAGCTCAGCCCAGATCCCTTCTCTGGCCTGTACACACAGTGGGATTATGGCTTTTTCCCACTGCCTGCCTGTTCTCCCTGCCCGGGGGAGGAGAGCCAGCAGGAGCAGCTCTCCTGGCCCAGGGGCTGCTGGAGCTGTGGATCCAGCCACGAGCTGGGATCCCTCACAAACCTCAGCTGGCCCTGGAGCTGCTCTCTGGCTTTGCAGGCAGGAAAAGGCGCAGCAGAGCCCCCAGTTGTCACAGAAGCTGTGCTGGGAGTAGGGCCCCACACGGGGCTGGGGCAGCTCCTGGCACAGCTGGAGATCCCTGGGGACAGGCAGGAGTTAGGGGACAAGGAAAACTCTGGAATGCTTGGTTCCCACTGCCCCCAGCATCTCAAAGCCTGGCCTGACACAGAACAGCCTCCATGGACATGGAGCTGAACCAGGACCAACACTTTGTGCCCCAAGCTCAGACCCCCTGATCCCCCAAGCTCCCCAGAGCTGCTGCAGCCCCACCAGAGCATGAAACATGAGAAATACTTAAAAATCCTCAGTCAGCCAGGATGACTGTCCCCAGCAAAGCCCACCCTCCCTCCAGGTTGAATTTGTCAGAATTCAGCCTTAATGAAGCTTCCTCCAAGGAAGGCCCTCGACACCAAGGTGACAGAGCTCCCCACCTTCAGCTCATATTTTTACTTTGTCACATACACAGGAGCATAAAAAATAAGCTGTTTTTCAATCAAACAACCCAAGGTTGTCCAAATCTTTCATATTCAAGCCGAGTGAATTATTCAGTGAATAATTTTGCTGTATTTAATGAGTTCCAGTTTGATTTGACGATGTGTAAGTTTACAAACACTCTCTGTCTGCTCCCATCCATCTCAATATGAGCGATTCGCTGAGGTATTCCTTTAAAGTCACGTTTAATGGCTTTGGGTTAGGTCTCATTAATACAGAAATGATTTTACTAAAGAGCTCACACGCTAAACCCACTCTGCAGAATACATCAGCAAAAACACTTTAAATGGGCTGAAATAAATAACTTTCTGGAGCTTTCATATGCAGCTCCAGAACATCTAAGCTGAGATATACTCGAATGGTTACATCAAATCCTTGTTTTGTAGAGAAAACTGATGCAATTCCACGTGAGATCATATCAGGCCAGGCTCAGGGGCACGGTTCCAGGCTGGCAGTGGGGAGGGAAGGGGGCCCTGTCTCATCTCAGCTGTCCTCATGTAAATTTGGGTGTTTTGGTTGGTGCCTTGACCCCCTTTTCCAGCCTCCCCGCCTGGGTTTTGCCCAGTGCAGCAGAGTCTCCCCTCCACTCCCCTTCACACACACAGCCACGGGAATTCAGAAAAATCAGGAGGAAAAAAATAATATTAACATGAGTATCAGACCCAAATTGGCTGTTTGCTGCAGCTTTGGGTCTCATGGGGGACTGGGAGTTCTGGCTGAGGCTTTTCCTGCCATTAAATCTCGTTTTCCTCCCCCGTCCTTTGCCACTGCTCCTACATCTGATGGAGCTTCACTCAGGTCACCCCTGGGGACTTTTTCCTCTGCTCAGCTCCTGCTGACAGAAGGTGGCAGAAGCATCGTGAACCTCAATTCCTCTGTCAAATTCGCTGGAAAATAACTAAAACATTCAAAAAGTACAGGGGTGGGAGAAAGCAGAGATCCACACCCTGTGCTCACAACGTGGAGTTTAATCTTTAGAGTTCAATTGCCTCCAGAAAACGGACAAAACACCTGCAGGAAGTTTCCAATTCCCAAACTGTGTGCAGGATCTCACCAGGAGAGTGTGCCAGTGGTCAGTGGGGAGCACAGCAGAGAGTGGGGCTGCCCCTGCCTCAGTTTCCCTGCTGGAAAGCAGGGCTGGAGCTTCCAAACCCTTTTTATTTGAATTCCCTTTGAGGCTGGCACACAAAGAGCTACCCGAAGCGGCAGATTCTGTACCTGGGAACAATTCGTGTTTGTTTGTGCCGGTGCCAGCAGATCGCCCTCCCCGGGGATGTCCCTGGGCTGCCGGGGCTGGGATCCGTCCCAGCGGGAAGAGCCATGAGCCGCGGGGCATCGCCGCTCCCTGGAATCGGCTGGAGCGTGCTCCTCGCAGTGGGCAGCTGCCAGGCAGCTCCTTAAGCTTTTATCACAGCAGGGCCATATCGACAGCCGCTGAAGTTCCCCTCCCGAGCACTTGCAGAGCGATGTGTTCCAAGCCTCCAGCCGCTCAGCTCCCCGCTGATTTCCATCCGCGCCGAGCTCCCCACGGGGCTGTGCTCAGCACAGGGGGGCTCTGGCTGAGCGGCTGTGCCCGAGGACAGAGGGCTCAGCAAACCACCTTCAGCCGGGGGGCAGCGCCCTTGGGGTGGGGAGAAGCACCCAGGGATTTCCTACAGCTGGGGAAATCAGTGGGAGCTGCAGGGTGACACCCCAGGACCTGCTGCAGCCCCCAGCCCACACCCTGCCCATGCTGGTGACTGTCAGGGACGGTCCCATCCTGGGACAAATTCCATGGGGGATGAGGAAGGGGCACCAAGGGATCCTAATTCCAAGGGACTGACAGGCTTGGCCCTGCAGTGTGGTGAGAAGAGGCTAAAAATGTGGAATAAGATAAATCTGGACAAACACAAGGCTTGATAGTTCGCCTCTGCTCCACCTGCCTCCTCCTCTCCTCTCTGCTCTGCCTCAGAACTCCAGCCAGGGGTCATTAAATCAATGAGCAGATTTCCTGGTATCCAAGCACTTGGGGTCAGGATCTTTTAATGCCCGGGCACGCGAGCGCAGCCTGCAGCACAGCCCTCTATTCATCATCGGGATCGTTGTTATTGACGGATCGCTCACGATCCCCCATCGATCCTGGCACACGGGCAGGGCTCAGGGCTGGGCTGCACTCACAGCTCCACTGCAGCCCCCAGACCCACGGGCAGGGGCAGAGGCCATTCCTGGAATCACAGGGCTGGAACGGCGGCTCTGACAGGGAAGTGCCAGGGTTTTGGTAATCGCAGGGGTTGGGATGGGCTCTGGAAGAGGAGACATGAGCTGGAGAGCTGTTCCAAGCAGGTGCCTGCTGGAGATGCCTGGCACAGCACTCAGGTCCCAAATGTCCCCACATTTGCATTGTGCATTCAGTTTGGGGTCCCTCAGGACAAGGAGGACATGGAGGGGCTGGAGCCTGTGCAGGGGAGGGAACGGAGCTGGGGAAGGGAATGGACCCCCAGGAGAGGCTGAGGGAGCTGGAAAGGGGCTCAGCCTGGAGAAAAGGAGGCTCAGGGGGGACCTTGTGGCTCTGCACAACTCCTGACAGGAGGGGACAGCCGGGGGGTCGGGCTGTGCTCCAGGGAACAGGGACAGGAGGAGAGGGAACGGCCTCAGGCTGGGCCAGGGCAGGCTCAGGGTGGATTTTAAGGAAAATTTCTCCATGGAAAGGATTGTCAGGCACTGGCACAGCTGCCCAGGGCAGTTTGGAGTCCCCATCCCTCTAGGGGTTTAAAAGCTCTGGGTAGGTGACCTTGGCAGTGCTGGGTGATGGGTTGACTCGATGATCTCAGAGAGCCTTTCCAACCTGAATGATTCTATGAATCAATGCTTCCTCCTAAAACATTGCTGAGCCTACTGTTCCAAAGCTCCTGGATCACCGTTCCAGGACAGAGCAGAGCTGCCCACGTCCCAAAAACCAGGCAGAGCTGAGGTCCTTGCAGAGGAACTCTTCCCTATGTAGTCAGCTCCTCATCACGTTTGGGTGGCTGCAGGCATCTCAGGGCACAGCAGGCTCCTGTTTGCCCGTGGGAGGAGTGGGGTGCACAGATTCCATCTGTCCAGCTTGATTCATGTGGCAATTCCAGAGGCTCTGAATCTGGTGTTATTTGCACAGAAAAAGCCAATGCAGTGACTTTCACAATAACTTTCTGTTGAATGATGTTGCATTCAGGCCCCAGGAAAGGGGACATGAGCAGCCAGAAAGATAAAAAAAAGAAAATATATTTTTAATTGTAGCACTTTTTCCCTGCTCTGAAATGTTTCACCTCTGAAGGCAGAGCCTGGGCGGGCAGGGAAGCACAGCCAAGGTTATCAGGAGCCCTGGGCATGGCCAGGACAGAGCTGTGGCCTCGCAGGGAGCAGGGCAGGGCTGCTGCAAAAACAGTGTCCTGTCATTGTCACCCTCCACACTCAGCTTTTGGGGCTGACCAAAACCTCTCTGTCTCTCCACTCCACTAAACTCAGTCTCTGTCTATCTCCCTGCTGAGGCCTCCAGCTCCTCATGTGTGTGCATCACCAGATGAGATAAAGATTGAGGTGTAAGGACAGATGGAGATGGATTGGGGGAAAGCTGTCCAGCCATCCATCTGCTCCTGCACCCATCCATCCTGCCTCCTGAGCTCTGCTGCACTGCCCACGGCGGGCAGCAAGCTCTCCTCCCAGATGAAGACTGAGAGGAGATGGATAAATGGCTGAGTGGATCTTTATTTAATGCATCCATCTCTCTTCTCCCAGACTGACCCATCAGACCATCTCCACATTTTTCCTCTGCCTGTTTATGCTCAGAAAGCCTGATCCACCCAGCTCCAAGTTAAGGATTTTACAGCTCCTCTCATCAAAGAGCAAATGTGTTTGACCCTTCTCAGCACCATAAAATTACTTGCATCACTCTTTGGGTTCGTTATGGTTTTAATGGAGAGGAGCAGAGCCTGAGAAGGAGCAAATACCAGGTGCTGTCCCCAATTAAATGTCAGCTTAATCATTCCCAGGAAGGCATGAACAGCATTCCAACAGCAAGGCAGGGTTCAGCAGATGGTGCATGAGGGACCCAGCCCAAAAAATCCCATAAAAGCCCCATAGCTCCCCTGGCATCACATCCATTGGGATGGCTCCAGCTTATCCATTGCTGGGGAACAGCAACCCCCACAGGGGGAGGATGGGCTGGAGATTTTAGTCTGACATCTGGAGGTGGGGCTGATTGAACCCCAGCTCCCTCCCCTCTCCAGGCCGTCTTGGGTAACTTAGGATGGCTCAGAACACACACTGGGAACATTCCCATGGCTCTTCCCTCCATGGATCCCTGCTCCTGCTCCGGAGAGAAAGGAGCTCACTGAGCACTGCTGCCTGAAAAGGTTGCAGCTAGACTTTATCACACCTTAAAACCCAAGAAAATTAAAGGAAAAATTATTGACTTGGAGGCCACTTAAGTCCTCAGCACAAGACTGGGGCTTTAGAAAATGTCTATTTGGTGAAACTGAACTTCTGCAGAGGAGGCTGCATCCAACCCCTCCTTTCTGGCTGCCTCTGGGACATTTTTGTCTTTGTTCGTGTTTCAGCCTTGATATTTGCAAAATAAAAGACATTTCTGGTTTGAAATGATTCTGCGTTTCACAATGTCGAGCTGATTATCGTGAAATTAATTATTACAAACAGAAAGTTAACACAGTAGAAACGGATACAAAAACCTCCCCAAAATTGCCGAGGGAATTATTTGCACAGATCAAAAGCAATTTACTCTGCCAAGCTTTTATGCTGCAAATGGTTTTTGAGAGCTCCTCTTCCCAGCCCATCATGGTTGGCAGGGGAAGTTTGCTGAACCTAAAATATTTGGCAGGGCAGGAAAATTTTTCTCTTCTGCAGTGTAAGTGAGGTCAGTCCCTGGAGGTGGAGGGATCACAGGGACCAAAAGCCAAGGCAGCCCCACGAAGGGGCTGAGGCATCCCCCTGTTCCCAGATCCACATCTAATACCAATCCTGCAAATGAAAGATGAGGGATGAGGGTGGGAGCACCCGGCTGGAGGAGGCAGGAGCCCTGCACATCAAGGGGGATGCCTTGGGTGCAAAATATTTTGGGAAATGCCCTGGCAGGCAGGAGGGGCCAGCAGGCATGGCAGGGCAGGGAAAGGGCAGCTGCCTGTCTGCTCATCTCCTGTCCCAGGCAGTTTGTCCTTCATTTCCTGAGCTACAAATTCACTTGGACACATGTTCTGAATTTAGAAACAAGCACATTCAGTGGAATTCATATTTTATGAGGCTCCTTTTAGGGGCATATTGTAAAAGAAATGACTAAATCTGATTTTTCCATTCTCTTCAATCTCTTAAAACTTCCTAACGAGTGTCAGGGAACATAAAAGGACCTGCTTAGGCTGTGCTGTGAACCAGGAGATTCAAGAGCCTGTGAACATCCCAGAATTTACCTGTACCAAAGAGACATTTAGAATTACAACATGGTTTCCCCCGCAGCAGCCCAGAAGAGCTTTGCCATTCCCCCTGACTCAGGTTTAACTGGACTCAGGTTTAACTCTCCTCTGGAGAGGAATCCAGTTAAACATTAGAGACCTGCAGCTCCAGGAGTGTGTTCTACCCCTGCTGGGTGCTCCTGGGCCAGGGTTTCCATCTTCTGCTTTATTCTTCATTTAATCTCACAAACCACACACACAGAATCACATCCAGACCAGGTGAGGCTGTGAAGTCCAGCAGTCAGACCTCTGAGAGCTCAAATTTGTTATTCTAATCTCACAGATAGAGGTAGATGCACGTCCCTGCACTCCAGCTGTCCACTTTGTGCTGACAAAATGTCAGGGCCTCCCCACTGTGTTGCAGTGTGTTGTCATGGTGTGCCTCAGTTTCCCTGGTTTCTCCCTGAAGTTTCCTTCCCAGGTGAGGTGTCAATAACTTCTCCTTTCCCCCACTTTGACTCCTGCTGGGCACTGTCTATCAACCCAGAAATTCCAGGGGAGCATTGCGTGACTGGCAGGTTCAAAGGATGCTCTCCATCCCTGGGGGCCATTGGCCCACCCAGGTGTCCCTCTCACCTGAGACCCCCTCCCCCTGTGCCTGCTTGGTGCTCCCTGTGTTCCCCCTCCCCATCTCCCTGGGTTAAAGGGTGAGCACACCATGTGCTGGGGGAGTTCTTGTGGAGCTGTTACTGCATTCAGAGGCCATGCGGCCCGGAATAAAAACTCTGGATTAAACCCTCCATGAGGACTGACTTCTTCTTCACCACTGCCTTAAAAGGTTCCTCCAGCTCAGGGAGGCCTGAGGAGTGACCCTCTTCTACCAACAAGCCCCAGCCGTGAGCACTGGAGCTCAGACTGGAGCTCGGGACGTGCCTGGACTTGTCCCCACGTGCTCATAGCGAGCCAGAGCGTCTCTGGGGTGCAAAACACCCCAGGTGCCATGACTGGCTCAGCAGCTGGGACCAGACAAGCCAAGGCAGTCCCCTTCAGTAATATTGGTAAAATCCAACATTTTGGCGCCCATCCCGTGGGGCTGATTCATTCCTGCAGCCCAAACAGACGCTCCGGAGCCTCAGAAGACCATGGAGAGACTTTAAGGCAGCTTGGCATCCACTGGAAGAGCTTTGAAGGCAAAGCTCTGCAGCAGAGACTGGAATTTATTCCGCAAGAGCCTCGTGGATGTCCTGCGCCTCTGGGAAGCCTCAGCTCCTTTTTGGTGAGCAGATCTTCCCAGGGGGAGAATAGGGAAGCTTTTTCTGCCCCGAAAAAGTCCTGTTCCAGTGAAGAGACCCCACCACACCACGGCACCGACCCGCTTCGATTTGGGTGAGTATCTCCGCTCCAAAAGGGGGGTGGGGAGCTCAAAAACAGTCTCTAAGGAGAGACTTGTTCTTTTTCTCTCTATTTCAGAGCACAGGGAGGCTGCGCAGCCCCGCAGGGTCAGGGGCAAGAGCACGTTAGGGATAGCCACAGACGGAGGCTCAGCCTGCTCTGCCCTGCAGGTGTGGCTCGCGGCTTTCCCAGAGGACAAACCAGACACAAAATGTGGGTGTGCTGCAGGGGCAGGAAGCAGCCACCCCTCTGCCTTGCCCCAAAACCTTCTCCCCAGAAAGGGAGGGTCCTCAAACCAGAGCTCCCCTTTGGAAATGCAGGCAGGATTTGTGTCTTGGGCTGTGTCTGCCTTAGCACCAATGTCGGCGGAGTTTCGGAGGATGCTCTGGAGCAGCCCTAGCCCTGTCCCATGCTCTGGACATGGCTGGGTTTCTCCCAGAGAGCCTTCTCATCCAGGAGCTGGACAGGAGCCAGTTCAAGCTCTCCAGGATGCCTCCAGAGTGTGGACAAAACTCAAGGAGACACATCTCAGTCCCGTGCAGATGCCCAGGAAGGCCAAGTCCCCATCCCACACCCCCAGCCAAAGCTCAGAGGTTTGGGAATTCAAGTGTGCAAACTTTCTCTCCACCTTTTCCAATCAACAAATCACCCTTCAGACATTTGGGTTGGGGAAATAAATAGTCCCTGCCACAAGCAGCAAGAGATAAAGTTGTAAGTGTTCAAACGTGTGTCTAATCCCCTTAATAGATCTCCTGCTATTAATTTCAGCAATTGCTGTGGCTCTGCCAGGCCCTGTCATCATTCCTGGGGCTGATATCTGCGGGTGGCCTATCTGCCCCATCCAAACACTTTTCATATTTCAGACTCTGGGCAGTCTTTGCACTCAGCACAAAGGAGCCAAACACCACGGGAGCCACTGAGACATAAATCTGCCACGCATCCCATGGGGAAACAAAGGGCTGGAGGGACAAGGAAGAGGGCCTGGGTCATTTGGCAGTGACAACCTTCCACACAGCTCCAGGCTGGCACAATTCTCCTGTTCACGGAATGTTGGAAGGGGCATTCACTCAGGATCTGTCCTGGGCACAGGACCTCGAGACCTGGAGGGCTGGAGCAAGTCCAGGGAAGAGAATGGGGCTGGGGAAGGGAATGGAACCCCAGAAGAGGCTGAGGGAGCTGGAAAGGGGCTCAGCCTGGAGAAAAGGAGGCTCAGGGGGGACCTTGTGGCTCTGCACAACTCCTGACAGGAGGGGACAGCCGGGGGGTCGGGCTGTGCTCCAGGGAACAGGGACAGGAGCAGAGGGAACGGCCTCAGGCTGGGCCAGGGCAGGCTCAGGGTGGGCACAGCAGGAATTTCCCCATGGAAAGGCTGCTCAGGCCTTGGAACTGCCCAGGGCAGTTTGGAGTCCCCAGCCCTGGAGGTGTCCCAGGAATTCCTGGATGTGGCACTCAGAGCTCTGGGCTGGGGACACGGTGGGGATGGGGCACAGCTGGGACTCGATGACCTTGCAGGGCTTTTCTAACCTCAGTGATCCTGTGACAATTTGGAAAAGAGCAGCGTTGACCTGAGAGTCTCCAGAACAAATCTGGCCAGTTTGTGCCCTTATAACCAACCTCCCTGGGCACTCTGAAGGTCAAGTGGCCAAGTTTCCTGTCTGCTCTAATCACCACTGGGTTTTTAAGAGACATCGGAGAGCAATCGAGGAGCCCGCGTGTCCTTCCCAGAAGTTAACGGGCCCTGACGCCTCATCCTGGCACTGAGAGAGCTCCGTGAGGAGCTTCAAGGCTGAGTTTGCAGCTGCCACGTCCCCGGCGCCCCCGTGGGTGCCCAGCTCAGCACCTTCCACCCGCGCGGAACACGGGAGCTGCTCAGCAGGGATTTACAGCCCCCACTTCTCCCACCTCAGCTCGGACCTGTGCCCAGCAAAGGGCAGCGCTGCCCAAGGAGAGGGCAAAGGAATGAATGCAGTGAGGACACCAGGAGTGCAGCGTCCTCCCAGCACATTCCAGCCTGCTTGAACAGCCACGTGCGCTGTGACCAGATGCTGCCAGCAGAAAACTGCTCAGCATTAATTCATGGGCAGCTTCGCTCATAAAGCTGGGCCAGGCACAGGAATTGAGCTCTGCGTCCACTTTTCATGTCCCCTGTCCCTCTCTCCGTGCCTTTGTTGGGATGCCAAAGCCAATCAGGAGGTGCTGAACCTCCCTGGCTCGTGTTCATTTCTGGTAAATAATGACCATTAGTATTCAGGCCAAAGACCTCGCAGCATTACCCAGTTCAATATTTGCTGCCCTGTAACAAAGGCAATCCATTTCACATGCAGAACGTGGCAGTGCAACCTTTTGTTACTTGAGTTTCTTAAATTTTTATCTCAGAAATCAATGAAGGAATTGGAATTCCACATCTCATTTTATGGCCCAGAGAAAAAGAGGGAGAGCACAAGGGAAAATTATGAAAGAGAGGAATAGGAATGAAGAACAACAACTGAACTTATCCAGATATCCTTATAAATTCTTTAACAATTTAATTACTGGGCATTCTCTGCTTTGATTTTAAAGCTCTGAGTGAGTGCTGGGGTTATTTTGTTGTGGATTTTCCCCCCACACACAGAGTCTATAGAATTGCTTGTGGTTTGTAGTTGATCTTCTTGAAGAAAGAAATTATTCTCCACCCAATTAATCTAATTAGAACGTAATCAACTTGTAGAGATCTGTGCAGCAGTGTGAGTGATTAGGAAAAATTACCTTTCTGCAAAGAGTTTAAATTTAATTTTAGTTGCATAATCTGAAGCCCAAATAAAGGAAAGTGTAATTTGCACTGCAATCCTTCGTGCCACGCTGCCTCTTTCCTGGGAGAGCAAATTCCAGCTGGATCCAAACAAATTCCCCTCGTGTTTCATGGCTCAACCCATGCAAAACCAGTGGGTTCCATTTTCCAGAGGGAAAATGCTCAGGATCACACGAGGGTGGGTGAGAGCTGCACTGGGGGGTGGCAGGGTTTGGGTGGGGGGTGCTTCAGGGGTGACTTCTCTGAGAAGGTTCTAGAAAATTCCCCAGTGGGATGGACCCAACATCAGCTTCCAGCTTCTGGGGCCTGAGGGAACAGCTGGAGCTGTGCCAGGGGAGGTCAGGCTGGGTGCCAGGGACAAGTCCTGCCCCCAAAGGGCTTTGGGGCACTGACCAGGCCCCCAGGGAGCGGACACACGGCCTCACCTTCGGCCTTGAAGGAAAAAGGAAAAAGAGATGGTGGGAAGGAGGGTGAGGGGGGAAAATGAATTGCTTAAAACTCCTATTGCTCTTCATTACCTCCTTCATTACCTCCTGCTTGCTGCAAGTGCCAAGGTTCATTTCCCAGCTGGCAGGGCCCCGTGCCTCGGTGTGCCAGGGCTGCTGATCCCAGCAATGTTCCCTGGAACCACAGGGGCTCGGCTGGGGCTGTGGAGCCGAACCAGCGTGACCAATGTCCCTCGTGCAGGAAATCTGTCATTGTCCAGTGATGGATGGAGGGACAGGTGGATGGATGGATGGATGGATGGATGGATGGATGGATGGATGGATGGATGGATGGATGGATGGATGATGGATGGATGATGGATGGATGGATGGATGGATGGATGGATGGATGGATGGATGGATGGAGGGACAGATGGATGGATGGATGGATGGATGGATGGATGGATGGATGGACGGACAGACTTGAGGTGTTGTCTGGGAGCAGGGGCAGAGAGGGAGATGGCACCTGGTGGGAGATGGAATCACAGAATCCCAAAATTACTGAGCCCTCCAAGACCAAACTGTGCCCAATCCCCACCTTGTCCCCAGCCCAGAGCTCTGAGTGCCACTTCCAGTTGTTCCTTGGACACCTCCAGGAATGGGCACTCCAAAACTCCCTGGGCAGCCCCTGCCAAGGCCTGGCCACCTTTTCCATGGAGAAATTCCTGCTGATGTCCAACCTGAGCCTCCCCTGAAGCAGTCAGAGAATCAAAGAGCAGATCCCTCATGCAGAGACAGCATGAGGGGATGCTGCAATCAGAAATCGCATGAAAAACTTTCCTGTCTTTGGTGACACCTGGCCAGGTGATGCTGCACCAGTCACCTGAGGGGCTAATTTGTAAGAATAATCTCTTTTTTTTCCTTTTTTTTTTTTTTTTTTGTAACAATAAAATGTGCTTTCTGCAGAGAATCCTCAGAATTCTTTTAAAATCTGCTGTGTTTCTGCACAGCCCCTCAGGCTGGGTATGGCCAGGACAGCCAACACCCTGTTCTGAATGAAAACAGCAGTGAGGTGAGACAGCATGGTCTGAACACAGGGAATATTCTCTTTTTACCTCAGGGAATATTACTTTTTATGGATTTTTCCTGGCATGTATTTGTAGCTTGTTCATGTTCTGTGCCCTGTTCCCACAGGAGGCAACTTGCAAGGTTTTTCCTTTGGGCTTCTCTTGAAAAAATAAGGATTAAAAAAAATAAATTCAATATTCCAGTGAGAAAAGGAGGGTGGGAGCTGCTGGAACAGCCTGGACGTCACAGAGACCCCATTCCTATTGAGTCAGATATTGTGAACTGAGATCTCCATCCTGCCAGGAGCTCCCCAGGGCTGGCAAGGTCTTGGTTGGTTTCCCAGCCTCCTGCTCCAGGAACAGCCTTGGTAGAAATGCACTGGGGTGTCCTGTTTGCAGCCCTCAGAACACATCTCCAGACAGACAGGTTCACTCCTGCCTTGGGACGCATATTTTAGAGAAGTGGTGTCAACATGTGGGATTTCCATTCACTAATCTGTGTTTCTTTGGAGCTCACTGGGAAGGAGGTTGCTTCAGGCATGGTTCCTGATCTCTGCTTTTGACGAAAATTCTGACTTTTTCATGTTTCTTGCCTGTTCTCCTCCACACCCTCAAAAAAAAATGCTCTGTGACATGGTATCTTTCCTTCCCTGGTTGGAGCTGTGATCACACATACATCTCACTCCTAGGGACTCTTCCAGAAATCCTAAAAATCGAACAAAAATTGGTCCCTACCTCAAAAACCTTGAAACCTAAATCCATGAGGAGTTCAGAGAGGGAAGAAGAGACAGGCACAGAGAAGACAGTGATTTATCGAAGGTCACCCAACAAATCAATGGCAAAGGATGTTCTAACCCCCCACAAAAGTCCCTCATAGCACAAAAAATATTTTCTTGTAATGCAAAAAATCCTTTTTCCTATATTTAGCTGCAGAATTACTCCTGAAACACATTAGTTCTCCAGGCTTCTTGGACAAAATAATGTTATTAGACCGAATGCCAGTGGAGGAAAAGAAGATTTGACGTTTCACTGAAAATTGCACCCAGGACTATTAAGGAAGGGGAACTTATTTGGATGCACTGCAGGCACGAACTCTTCAGATTTACACTTTTCAGTCAGAGCTGCCTGCAACCCTTCTGCAAAATCCGAGGAGAATTTCATATTTTCCCCCTCCTCTCCCTCTCTTTACTCTGAGACAAATCTCCAGGAAAATTCATTACACGGTTTAAGCGATGGGATTTATCATTCCATTCAGCTTCCCCAACTCGCAGCTCTCCTCGCTGTCACACCAGCGAGGTAATTCTAATTTGTTTCTTTCATATTTCACCCGTGATGTGCGACTCTCGATGACGGGAAGAAAATAGAGACGAGAGCAAGGAATGGCTCGGGGCTGCATGGGACAAGTTTCAGCAGCTGCGTCACTGTCTGGGAATGGGGAGCCTCAGGAACAGGGGAGATGCTCCAGGCCAGTTCATGGGGACCTAATGCAAACCTCTAGAGGGGCTCCTGCAGAGTGTGGGGGCAAACCAGGAACACAGGTGGGTTTGTCACCTGCCACAGAGGAGGTTTGTCACCCCAGAGAAGGGCTCTGGCTCAGCTGTCCTTGGGGGCACCGCATCCTCTGACATCTCCACATGGTCAGAGCCTTTCTTCCCACCTGGTGTCTCCTCCCTGCAAAGCACCAGGGTGGAAGTAAAGCCTTTCACTCCAGGAGCACTTCACACCTCTGAGTGATGGGGAATCTCTGCTGGGTGCTTGGTGTCACCAGGACAGCATCCTCCTGAGACAGAACCCCCAAACAGCGAGGAGATGGGGCAATGCTAGCAGCTGGCTTGGTCACAAACACCTTGGAGCATCAGGGAAAAGCCACCAGAGCTTGAAGACACCCAAGGCAGCAGCGTGCCCAGGACAGACACAGCATCCTCATCCCTGTCCCCCATCATGGCCCAGGTTCCAGGTCCCATCTCAGGGGAGGCGACACTCCCTGCATCCTGTGCCCCCTCCCTCCTTCCCCCAGCCTGAGGGGAAGTTCCACAGGTCACTGTGCAGCTGGGAAAGCCTCAGGCGGAAGGACCAGTTTTGGACAAGAGCCTAAATCTGGCCCCAAGTACCATTTTCAATAAGTCCTTGATTAGGCTGACCTTTATCCAGTGCAAATAATAAATTGATGGTGTTTCCTATTAGCCTTGTATAAATACATCTTCTAAATAAACACCCTGGCCATACACCCAGAGAGTTTGCTCCTCTGTGCCTGGAGTTATCACCCTATAAACAAGAAGCTGCTCCACACCATCACCTAATTGATCCATTTTGCCTGATTCCCAATAAGCTATAAAAAGGTACATTTGCTGTGGGGAAAACTAGGGTTTTTATCATCTTCTGCCTCATCTCAAGGGAGGATGAAAGGAAGAAGCCCACTTTATGTTTGCTAAAATATTTAGAACAAGCTGTGAAAGATAGAAAACATTTTAGAACAGCTGTAAGTTACATTAATACGAGAGCCCGTCCTTGAGAATAAACTGCAGTCCCAGGCAGGTAAGAAAGCTATTAAAGAGATAAAGAGATCTTCCTTTGAATTGACACGTATCTGATTTGATTGCAGCACCATTCCCATGCAGTTCCAATGTTCCTTCTCCACTAATACCGAATTAATTCATTTTGATTATTGTTATTACGGCGAACGGCAAACGGAATTAGCGGTGATGAATCAGGCGCCCGTGGGTTGGGTTCCCACCTCCCGCCGGGACGCGCCGGGCCCTGCGCACGCTGCGGGGCCGTAAAAATGATGGAGGGGAAGGGGAAGGGAATCATCTGGCAGATTAAAAAGATTGCTTGCAAGGTAACGTCTGGCAGCCTTTGTACAAGACCCAAGATCATCCCTGCGATCTGCAGCGAGAGGCAGAGGAGTTTTTTCCCTGCTAAACTCCAGTTTTGGCTCAAGGGAGGGCGGTGTGGCCGGGGCGAGTGCCAGGGCTGAGCCTGGCCCAGCAGAGCAGCCAAGGGGCAGCTGCTGCACCTGCTGGGGTTGGCATTTGAAAGGCAAATTTCAGCTGCAGAAAGGGGAGCGGGTCTGGGAAGCAACTCCAGAGCTGCTGCATCGCAGGGTCCCCTCCTCTTGCCCAGACCAGTCTGCAATCAGCTCCTGGATTTCTCTCCTGCTTGACTTGAACAGAGCTGGGGTTTTTGCTTCACAGCATTACCAGGATAGGGAGAATCACAGAATGAAAGATTGATTTGAGTTGATAGAGACCTTTAAAGACCATCCAAGTCCACCTTCCACTATCCCAGTTGCCTCCCAGCACCTCCTACCTTCTTGTGCAGCCTCCTCCAAGCCTGGTGGTGGTGTCTCCAAACCTGGTCCTTTGCATGGTCAGGATCAGACCTGTCCATCCCAGAGCTCCAGAATCAAGGACAATTTTGAGGTGCTGACATCCCCACGGAGCAGATGCCATGCCTTTGTTTGCTTGTTTGTTTGTTTGTTTGCAGACAGAGGAAAGGTGCAGAGCTGTTCAGCGTTTCCAGTCCTCCCGTGCTGACCCGAGAAGCAGTGGGGCTGTGTCTGTCTGTGTTTAACCCAGCAGGAGAGCAGGGAGGGATGTGGAGGTGGATGTGCAGGAGGGAGCACCGGGAGCACAGCCCTGGCTGGAACAGGACGTGGTCTCCCACGTGCCACGGCCACTGCCTGCTCCCATTCCATATCTGAGCCAAACTGGGGTGCTGAGCTCCAGGGATGTGGGAACAAGGGGAGGGGGTCAGGGGCAGGGAATAGGGGCAGGAGAAGGTGCATTGCTGAGCCCAAGTGTGGTGGTCCTTTGGGCTGAGGTCTGGGAGGCCCTGAAACCTCAGGGGTATTTATTACAGCAGCAAAGCAGAGTTTGGGGGTGAGGGAGGGGGTGGCCACATCTCCCATGTCCCAGTGTCTCACCAGTCTCAGCACCGCCCCAGCTGCTTCAGGAGGAGTTTTCTTTCCCTGTTAACCACTGCAGGGCTCCAGCATCCCTTCCTCTGTGTATCCATCTCTGCCCCCCTTTCCCATGTCTGGGGATGCAGCTATTTCTGTATTACAGGGAAGTTTTAGGAGCAGAATCCATTAGGGGCTCATTTACAGCCGGTGCCCTAAGGCAGACGCAAACCTCGCCTCAGTGAGATGATGGACTCATCCATCAGCAGCTCCTCGCTGGCCTGCTCTGCCTGGGAGCAGCTGTGCTGAGCACCAGCACCAGCCCACGCCTGTCCTCTCCCTCTCTGGGCAGCCTGGAGATGCTCCAGCTCTCCCAGACCCCTGTGAGCAGCAACTCCCAAAGAAAACCCCCAGCACTGTCCCCACGAGCTGAAGAGAGGAGGTTTCCCCTCCATGCCCTGAGCTGCACCCTCTGCAAACTCCTGGGCTGGGTCCTCCCAGCTGGGTCACAGGGATGGAGTTTTAATCTCTCTGGGACAAGGGGAAAGAACCAAATTGTGTCCAAACCTTGCCTTCCTGCAAGGAGCTAGCAACAAAGACAGATCCAACCTGAATTTCCTCCCATTTTGATCAAACTCTTATCATTTCTCAGCGGCCATTTGTGATAAGGGTATAAGAAGAATTTCCTGGATCAGATCAAAAGTCCATCAAAGCTAATCTCCTGGAGGGCTGCCACAGGAACAGGACAGCCTATAAACCATTCCCAGTTCTGGCCATTTGCAGATCGGGGCCTTCCTGAGCCAGATGGAGCTGTGAGTAACTTGTGTTTAAAAGCCCTTGATGGCCCTTTTCTGGCCACATTTCTCTAATGACTTTCCAAACCCATCTCTGTCTTTGGTCTTCCCTGGCCCTGCCATGAGTTTCACAATTGGATCAGGCATTGTCTGAATGTCCTTCCTCCAGAAGGGCACAGATAAAGTTATCTTGGATTTCATTTGTTGCTGGCACCAGTCTGGATTCTAATCTTTCTTAAATCTCTGCCAGGAAGTGCAAGTCATGCCTCTCCAAAATCTGGTGTGGGACAGGGCCCAGGTGCCCCAAATGGATTCCCCTGGAGTCATCCATCTCCACAATGGAGAGGTACAGCCTCTCCCTAAAATCTTCCTAATTCTGAGTAAAGTGCTCCTGTTAGAACCATCTCAAAGGTTTGTACTTTCAGACCTCATAAGTTTTCCCATCACTATCAGGTTCCTGATCTAACAGGAAAGAAGAAATTATTTTCTTAAAAAGATGGAGAAGCAAAAGGAATTAAATTACATTTTTCAAAGTTGTGCCTCAGGAGAGGAGCTTGTACTTCCCTAATCAGGCATGAAGAGAAAGCCAACCCTCTCCAGAGGCTGATGTCCTTGGTTCATTTTCAGCTGGAGGTGGGACAGCTCTGTCCCATCTGGCTGGTTATGGACTGGCTCTGAATAGACAATGTCAGTCTGGATTTCCAAAATTTCCATCAAGCCTGGATCAAGTAAAACATAAACCACAGGTCTCTCAAATCCTGTTTGCAGCCTCCATGGTCGGAGATGCTCATGCAAGAATGCTGTGCTGCTTCCCCTGAAGATTTCCAGAGGGGAATTGAGGACTGGGAAGCCCGTGAGTGACATCCCCTGCTGATCCAGACCTTGTCACCATTTGGCCATGAACAGAGTTTTAGTGCTGAATGGTGACACTTTGGTTTATTGGTGCTCTCTCCATGCACCCCAGGTGGTGGCAATGTTCCTTCTGGTGTTTTCTGGAGTGGATGACAAGAAAGGAAGGATTGCAAGAAATAAAAAGAAAGTTCCTAACAACGAAAGGGATCAGCACACACCTCGGTCTCCTGATGTTAAACACTGCTGACACAGGCCCTGCGCTGCACAGATCTGTAACTTCCTTTAAATTAGCAATTCCACAGACACAGTAGGAGCTTGCATAAGAATTGTCCATAAAGGGAAGAGAGTCACAATATCAGCCTTGCATGAAACCCTGCTTTCTGCTTTTTAATTAAGATTTCAAGCTTGTGTCTCCCCTGAGGTGCTGCGGGAGGTTTTGCCAGATACAAGAAGCAGCCGGGGTCCCTCTCAGCAAATTCGCGTTCCCAGCTCTGCTCACACACTCTTCCTCACCAAATTCCCAGTGCCAAACCTGGGGTACAGCAAAGCCCACAAGCTGGGCCTGGACCCTTCCCTGCAGGCTCAGGTCCTTTTGTGACTCCCCTTTCCCAGCAGATTCTCTGTGGAAGCACTGGGATGTGGGGTTTGGTCCATGTCACTCTCAGCATTGGACAGAAGTGCAGCAACTCCTAGGATGATATTTCCAGTGTGAATACCTCTGTTTATATATTTTTAAAACCATTCTGCACTCTGCCGTGTTCTCTCAGCATTCCCTCAGAGTTCCTCTTTCCCTGGCTGCTCCTGCCTGCTGTGCATCCCTGAAGCTGGAAAGGGAAATCAGAGAGACATGAGCAATCAAACAAGTTATCATCCAGAATTAAAGGCAGATGTTGGCATTTCCATTTGTCCTGGTCCATTTCTCCATCACATATCCATTCCCTCCCCTCAAACCCCCGAGCAGAGCGCAATGGATTATAAACACCTCAAAGGCAAAGCAGGGAACCCAGGGCTCCCTGTGGAGTGCCAAAACAGCCCCACAGACACGGGGTCACAACCAGAAATCCCTGCCTCCCTTCCTTGTGCATCACTGCCAGGTTTGGAGTCGCTCAGGAGGCAGCAGAGGCAGCCCGGGCAGCCCAGCTCGGCTCTCCCCGGGCTCTGGCAGCCGCAGATGTGTCAGGAGCCGTGGCTGTGCACATCCATCACTCCGGTAATGCTGCCCCTCCAAGGAAACCCTTCCCACACCCAGCATTCCCACGTCCCTCCCAGCCCTCGCTGTCCCAGGCGAGCAGGACCCGGCCCTGCCTCTGCCCCAGCGGGGATTTGCACTGAACATCATCCCATCATCGCCACCTGCAACACCAAGGGAGAGGAGCAGCACTGAGCCACGGGTCCCAGCGCTGGCTGTCACCGCGTGCAGGGGACACCGACAAAGAGTGCCCTGGCAGCACCTCGGAAGGTTTCACAATTACACCCATAAAGAATTTAATGCGCAGTAAAAGCAGTGAGTGAGTTATCGAGGGCTGGTGTGGAGAGGGATGAGAATGTTTTGCCCTACAGATGTTCATAAAATATTTAGTAACTTTAAAAAGAGGAGGGGAAATGCAGCTCGATAAAGCACTGTTCCAAGCAGGTCCACTCTGCCAAGCAGCCCGCGGAAGGCAGGATTCCTCTCGGACTCATTAGCTCCCAGCGCGGCGTTAATGGGGCAGTGGCCGCTCATTCCTCTTCCCCCACACCACGCAAACAGCTTTATTTAGAAGCTCAGATTGGAGCCCGGCTCCACCAATAACGCTGGATGTAATTAGGCATCAGCAGAGCAAAACTCCCCAGTCAAGGGAGAGTGGAAATCCAGGTCAGGCAGCTTCCAGCCCACGGCTACCTGCTCCCAGCTGGAACAGAAATGAATCTGGGCAATGAGATGCTGCAGTGTGGCCTTTTCAAGCGTCTGTGTTTCACTGGGGCCAGAGGTAAATGTGTGGAAAGTTTTTTGGAAGAAGTGAGTTGGTTGTCCTTTGCAGTGAGGGGGGTTTCATGGAATCACAGAATCCAGGAGTGGTTTGGGGTTGGGAGGGACCTTAAAGCCCATCCAGTGCCACCCCTGCCATGGCAGGGACACCTCCCACTGTCCCAGGCTGCTCCAACCCCATCCAGCCTGGCCTTGGGCACTGCCAGGGATCTAGGGGCAGCCACAGCTGCTCTGGGCACCCTGGGCCAGGGCCTCACTGCCCTCACAGGGAAGAACTTCTAACCTAAACTTCCCCTGTCAGTCTGAACCCATTCCCCTGTCCTGTCACTCCAGTTCCTCATGACCAGTCCCACTCCAGCTTCCCAGAAGCTCCTTCAGAGCTGGAAGGGGCTCTGAGGTCTCCACACTTCCTTCTCTCCTCCAGGCTGGACAGCCCCACTTTCTCAGCCTGTTTTTGTGCCCCCCCTGCCATGGGGATGGACCAGTTCAAGCCACATGAGGAAGACCTGCCCAGTGCTTCATGCCCTTGCCCTGCTGGCCTTGCAGTGGGGTTTGCTGGGGCACTGCCTTCCCCATTTCCAGGTGTGGCAGCTGAGGTGGGAGCAGGTGCCAGCGGGGCAGCCCTGGCAGGCTGAGCTGCCAGCCCTGGGCTGGAGAAGCTTGCAGAGCATCTGCCTTCCATGAACGAGGGAAGAGCAGGAGATTTCCAGGCTGTGTGGAAAAGCCCTCCTGGAGCAACGATGGCATCCCTGCCCGGTCTGCCGAGCGTGGAGGGCACAGGGAGCAGAGCAGAGCATCCTCCCCGTGCCTCGGAGAGACAGGAGCAGGCCAAAACCCCAAACTGCTGCTTTGACATCTGCCCCTCCCAAACGAGGATGAAAAATTCAAAACACGTAGGGGAAAAAACTAACGGGAGAACCAGAATCCCGTGCAATTTCCATTTGGATGTGTCAAAACAACTCGTTTTGGCACAGCATCAACCCACCTCTGCCCACACTGCTGCAGGAGCTGGGGGGCAGCCACCAAGGCTAGGGGTGGCACCCTAGAAACCACAGAGGAAAAATGATCTGACCTTCCTTGAGAACATCGTGGTTCTGAGCATCTCCCTTGGGGCACACAAACACCTGAATTCTCATTTGGCTGCAGAAAATACAAATAATCAGGAAAAAAGCATTTTGACGGGAATAAAATCTATTCTTTAGGCTGAAAATCTTTTCCTTTAATACAAGTGCGTGTTTTGAGTGAAAGGGAATTAAGTGCCTAAAAAAAGAAGTTCTTTGAATTAAGACTCATTTCAATTGAAGGCTGTTGAAAGGCAGAACGCCAGGTGTTGTGCAGAGGTTCCTTTGTTCATTGTCACAATTCAACACGGATTTGCAAAATACTTTGACTAAATCTGTTCTGATTCTTCTGTCAGAAACCTTTCAGGTGACAATTTTTACCCCAAAATCTCCACTTGAGGCAACTCAGACAAAACAGTTTAACATCAGCCTGGAGGGAAGTGTTTTGTTCTTACTTCCCCAAAGAAATGTACACTTTAAACACTTGCAGGGGGAGATATTTTGCAGAAATCTCCAGTTTTACAGAAACCCAGTAGAGCAAGGATGCTTGCCTGGAAAGATCTTGGTCAAATCCAATGCATCCCATGGTCATCCCCAGATGGCAGCATCTATTTTAAGGTGTCCTCACTCCAAATCTCAGCCCTGAGTCGAGTGCACCAAAGCAGGTGGTGCAGAATTCCCAGCTCCAGACATGCGGAGCTCACTGCTGGTGCCCGAGCAGAGCCTCTGGAGCTGCAATGCCCAGGGCTGGCCTGGTCCAGGCTGTGCCCCTGGCACTGATGGGGCCAAGCTGAGCTCCAGCAGCTGAGCAGAGCCTGGCCCAGATCCTCCCTGAGCTCAGCACAGCCCTGCTAAACCCTGTGCTGCCCCTCCTTCTGTCCCTCTGTCCCTCTGTCCCTCCAGGAGGGGTTGCTGGCTCAGGTGGGATGGAAGGAGGGGTGGAAAACCCTGTGCACAGCCACAGCTTTTGCCTCAGGAAGGACCAGCCTGCAGCGTAAACCCCTGTGAAAGGCTGAAAGCTGATTTACCACCAGCAAGCCCCTTTTCCTCACAGCCATCCTCCAGAGCAAGGAACTCCTTTTTCTCCTCGGATTCTTCTAAGGTGACAGGAGTGGCTGTTGCCCTCCAGCACGGAGGGTCAGACCTGCTCCAGTGGTGCCCAAAACCGCCCTGAGCTGGGGCCAGGAGTGCTGCTCTCCTGCAGGACCTCAGGGTAAAGAGACCTGAGGGGTCCAGAGCTCTTAAAGTTCAGGGCTTCCTCTCACACTGCTGGCTTGGTGTAAACTTCTTTACTGAAGTTTAGATTGGTTTTTTTCTTTTTCTGCTTCTTTTTTTTGTCTGTTTGTTTTTCATTGGAAAAGTTCAATTAGACTTGCCTTGTGCTTTTCCTGCAAGTTTGCTTTGGTTCACCTCATTCCTGGAGGCAGCCCAGGTCTCTGTGGGGTGAGGCATTAAGGGCAATCCCTGCAGCCCAGAGTGATGGGGCTGCAGGACTTCACTGAATCCTTTGTGGAGAGTTTTCTCCTGGCAAAAATGTGCTTTTTGGATGGCAAAGCAGGAGCACTTCCAAGCTCACTGGTGGAAAAAGGGGGCTGTAGCCAAGTGCTGTAATTCAGAGCAGACCCTGAGCTGGCCTGATTACAGCAGAGCTGCCACCAAACCTGTGCTGGCTCAGGGACTGAGGCACCATCCAAGCAATCCCTGACACTGCTGGACTTGCTGAGCTCAGCTCAGCCTGTCCAGTTTTGCAGGATTTCATGCCACATTGTCTTGGTTTGAAAAGCCAGGTGTCTGCTAAGGAAGGCAGGAGCCTGCCTTGAAATGGAAAATGTAACCCCTCTCCCTCTAAATTATTGTAACTTTAAAATTGTTTAAATTTGAATTAAGGGGCTCTCAGGCCCCTTATATGGGAATAGGAATAATAGTTCTTTACTAGGGGGAAAAAATTTAAAATATATTAAAAATGCAGTAATACAAACCAACCCACACACACCCCCAGCCCAATCTTGGTGGAGAGATCCACCAGTGAAAAATGGGGACTCCACCTGCACCAAAACCAGCAATTCTGAATGTAAAGGCAAATGGAAATGTTAAAGTTGGCTTGTGTTCAGAGCACAACCACAGAGCTCATTCCTGGATCACTGGGAGCTGTCAGAAGAGGAGCCAAACATCCCAGCTTGGACTGTGAGCTGGGAGGAACCAAACTGGCCATGCACATCTCAGGGTCTTGCCATCATTATTGCTCCTGTTATCAGCATGGCCTTGAAGCAATGCAATTTTAAAAACCCACAAAAACATGAATGGTCCTTCCAGAATGGGTTCACATTTTCCTTGGCTAATGGCCCATCCCGTGATTCCAGTTGAGCCAAATCCTAAATTCTAAGAAAAACTCCATCATCTCCCTTCTGTTTGAAGGGAAACTGCCAACATGTCTCACCCATAATCGTCTGGATCTGAGGAGAGACGTTCAGATTTATGACAGGAGGCAGGGAGCCAAGTCCCATTGATCTCCAGTGGAAATCCCTCAGTGAGAAATCCCTCGCTCCCGTCGCTGGCAGGAGAGCCAGGCTTTGCCTGTGTGGCTGGATTTGTTCTCGGCACTCAGCACCATCCAGTCGGAATTCCTGTTGCCATCCTGTTATTATCTCTGATTGAGGGGGATGGGAGAGGGATTGAAGGCATTCCACATGCAGTGATGTGCCTTTGCAGGCCCTTTTTCATTTGTTGTCCTCAAAACCGAGTTTCCTGGGAGGGTTTTCACCACTGGGGCAAAGTCTCACCCTCCCTTACTCGCTTTAGGCTCAGACACAAGTGGGTCAGGGTAATGACTCACTTTCAGTATTTAAAGCCAGCCCAATAAATCCCTAAATGACTTTCTAACGGCGTAGTAAACATAATCAATGCACATTAACAAAGCACTGGGAAGCCAAGAAATTCTTTGGGGGGTAAAACACATACCATGAATCTTTCCATGTTGTTGTATCAGGCAGGAACCACTGACTCCCTCATTGTGCTCAACAGAGACAGATGGGAAATATTTTCTAAAGCCATTCCTAGGCCAGCCCAGGTTTTTCAAAGAGGATTTTTTGGAGCAGAAAGATCTAGGCCTGATTTTTTTAGGTACGTAAATGATCTAAGATTCAGGTACATACATAAAGGGTTTTTTACAAATGGCAGAGAATTTGGGCTTTAAAGGACCTCTGGAGATCTCTAGACCTTCTGAGAAGACTTCACTGTTATCCCAGGACCTTGTTCAGGCAGCCTCTGAATACCTCAGGGATGACAGCTCCTCCAGCTCTCCCAGGCTGCACAACCTTCCAGGGAAGGGAACTGAATACTGGGAAGATTTAGGGGTCTCCAAACTGAGAGTATTCCTTTTACACCTGGAGGAGGAAATGGGCCCTTCTCTCAGAGTCAGATTCTGGGTGAGTTTCACTCACCCTGACATAGACACAGGAAAGGCAAACACATTTATACACCTCCAGCTCTCTCCATAATCCTTATGGAGGAAAAAACATAAGGATCAAACAAATCATCTCATGCTGCAGCAGCTCAAGGAGACACAGCAGGCTGTCTGTGGAAGGCTTGAACACAAGCCAGTCTCAGGTCAGGACACACAAATCCTGCCCCTGGAGCACCTGAGTTCCAACCAGCATCCCCAGTGACTCCTGCCCAGCATTTCCAGTGACTCCTGACCAGTGTTGTCACAAGATCCAGAGGTCCTGACCAGCCCCAGCCCCTTCTTGTGATTGTTGTGGAAGTTGTTTTGTGAGTCTCTCCAACCAGCATCCCCAGTGACTCCTGCCCAGCATTTCCAGTGACTCCTGACCAGTGTTGTCACAAGATCCAGAGGTCCTGACCAGCCCCTTCTTGTTCTCTGAGCTGCACAGGCACGTAGCCAAGTCCCTGCCCAAAAAAACCCTGCAGTAAAAATAGACAAGACAGATGGAAGCACAGATTTCTGGAAAGACGCACAGCAGGTCAGGAGCAGAGTTGAAATGAGAGAGCAGGGAAGTAGCAGGTCTGAGATCCCACAATTAAAGCTTTTCCTTTGCCTGTAAGGCACAAACCATACAGTTCAAAATGCCCTGGCCCAGATGCTCCAGCCACCTTGAATTCAGAGCCCAGAAAGCTGCAAAGCCTGAGTCAGATGAGATGCCCCAAAACAGCTACAGGCCCAAAGTGCTTCTCCCAAGACCCATAATTCATGAATATCCCTGGTTTTTAGTCTTCTGAGACAATTTTCTCTGAAACTGGGCATCCTCTTCAACTCCCTCAGCTTTCCCTGGGCTGACTCATCACCCCAACCCTTTCCCTTGGAAATCAAGATGTGTTGTCATTGCATCATTAGCTGTAATGGCAGATAGTGTTACTGATAGTTACCCTTAATTAGCAGCCCAGCAACCACTCTAACTGTGCTTTGTGTTCCTTACCCCAGCGCTGTGTTTGGGTTCACAGAACACTTACAAATAGTATTAATAGTAATTGCATCAATAATAACCATGGTTGTGAGATGTTTATGTAGCATCCATCTGCTCCGACATCCATGGTGACAGATAACGCCGCAGCCATCTGGCCTTGCTGGGTGTGCTTGGCTCCTGATTATCAGGATGGCAAATCAGCCAGCCCCTCTCCATCCCGGCAGCTCCCACTGGTTCCGACTTGCCAGCAGCCCTAAATCACCTCCTAAACTGCAGACACTCCTGGAGAGGAGATGGGAGCCCCCAGGCTGAAGATGGGAGCACCAAGATGTAAAACGAGAGCTTCTCACTGCAGTGTGCACAGAGAGAGGGGGATCAGCAAACCCACAGTGAGATAAGGACAGACCCCACTGCAAACCTACAGTGAGGTAAGGACAGACCCCACTGCAAACCCACAGTGAGGCAAGGACAGATTTCACTGCAAACCTACAGTGAGATAAGGACAGACCCCACTGCAAACCCACAGTGAGATAAGGACAGACCCCATTGCAAACACACAGTGAGATAAGGACAAACCCCACTGCAAACCCACAGTGAGATAAGGACAGACCCCACTACAAACCCACAGTGAGATAAAGACAAACCCCACTGCAAACCTACAGTGAGGCAAGGACAGACCCCACTGCAAACCTACAGTGAGATAAGGACAGACCCCACTGCAAACCCACAGTAAGATAAGGACAAACCCCATTGCAAACCCACAGTAAGATAAGGACAAACCCCATTGCAAACCCACAGTGAGATAAGGACAGACCCCACTGCAAACCCACAGTGAAATAAGGACAAACCCCATTGCAAACCCACAGTAAGATAAGGACAAACCCCATTGCAAACCCACAGTAAGATAAGGACAAACCCCACTGCAAACCCACAGTGAAATAAGGACAGACCCCACTGCAAACCCCCAGGCACTGCCAGAGCAGTTACAGACTTACTGAAAACACTTCTTAAAGTAACCCTGGCTCAGGTGTGGCTTTAAGGGAATCCCTGTTGTCCTGGGTCCTGAGTGCCCTGCTGGTGAGGCCCTGGCACAAACACAGCATCACATGGTGTACTGAACGCCTGGGACACATCCCATGTCACACCATCAGTGTCACTGCTGGACAAAGGACAGGATCTGTCAGTGTGTCTGCAGGGAGGCCCAGGCTCTGCTCCAGCAGGCTCAGCAGTGGCACAAGATGTGACACACAAATGAGCCAAGTGCCTGCTGGAAATGGGTGCAAACACCACAAAGCTGGATCTTTTTCAGCATCTCTCTTATTTCTTCGCCCTATGCTCAAAGCAAGAGCTCCAGGGTGAAAGGAAGAGCAGTCTTTGTTCTCCCAGCATGAGGAACCCACAGGAAGGAACATCTGGAAGAAGCCACCAAAGCTGCAGCAGGGACAGCCCAGGAGCTTTGGCCTTGAGCACTGTGCCCTGAGCAGGATTTCCATCCAGCTCTTACTTAGGAGGTCTCCCAACAGAGCAAGTGTGAAAACCACAGCTCTCAGGAGCAGCCTGGCAAATGACTAATGCTCATTCCTGCTTCCCACGGAGCCCCAAGTGCCCCTAGATGGGAGTTCTGCTGTGGTTGTGCAGAGCGGCAGGAAATCACTTCCAGAAAATCCCCATGGGCAGATCTGGGCTCCTCAGGCAGGAGGCCCTGCAGGGACAGAAAATGTGGCAGCCAAACCAGCCCCCCTAAGCCTTGGGATCTCCACTTTGGCTTCTACAGAGCCTTGGAAATCTCCAGTTCCCTTCCAGCGTTTTGATCCTCAGTACCTGATCCCATGCACTGATTTCCCCGGCTGGAGGGCAGGGGTGATGTGTTTGCTGCCAGCAGGAAGCTCTGCTCTGCCCAGGAAGGCAATCAAGCAGCACTTGCAGTTTTGAGCAGTCTGGCTTGCTGCAGCCAAGGCACCCCAAACCATCCAGGCTGATGGAGCCCTGCCAGGTCCTGGCAGCTGGAAACACTTCACGGCAAACTGGGCATTTCCTTTGGACAATCTTGACCTCCAGAGGTGTACCAGAGCAAATTCCCAGCAGAGCCTTCGTGCCAGCTGGAAAGAGATGCCCTCTGATCCAAGAGTTCCAAGGGATTTGCCCATGAAGAAATCCAAGGCGATGCAGCCCAATTCCAACTTAGACAATCAGCTATTTCTGTGAAAATAACAGAAATCCTCCCCAGAAAGCTTCCATTT
This sequence comes from Passer montanus, assembly GCF_014805655.1. Taxonomy (NCBI): domain Eukaryota; kingdom Metazoa; phylum Chordata; class Aves; order Passeriformes; family Passeridae; genus Passer; species Passer montanus. Next base: position 3,643,925 of record NW_024371926.1, read on the forward strand.
ACAAACCTCACCTGAATTCCTTTTCTACACTCTTTGAGGGAATTTTACAAGTTTTGAGGGCTTTCACAAGACTTTCTGGTTTCAGCCAAAAATATATTTTCTTGTTAGAAACTGCATTTGAAGATAAAAGTGCTCATTCCAAGAAAAATATCTGTTAAATCTTCTCATCAAACAAGGAAAAAGATTCAGGAAATCTGGCACTTTCTCTATAGGTAAGAACAGTTTTAACCACGCCATCTTTTTTCCAATGGAAATATCCTTCATGTGAAAGTGTGTCCCATTTCCTGAGTCACATTCCTAAGAGCTTCATGTTCAGGAAAAGCAGCAAGATTTGTTTTGCCCTTGGTCCCAGACACACAAAACTCACCAGCTAAAATAAGGGAAAATAACCACATACGTTAAAAAGGGGGGGAAAGTTTCAAATAAACTCTCCTCTTTTTTTGCTCCTCCCAGCTCAACTGAAGCTCTTCAAAGTTTCTTCTCTCATGGAGTTGAGTCATTAGTCTTCAGATAAGTGATGCTTGAGCCTTTGATTAAAATGGCTGGGGAGCGTCTCTGCGTGATTAAAGGGAGATAACACAATAAAAGGAAGAGGACTTTACACCATTATTATGGCAAATAAGTGCAATTCCCAACCTGGGAGCTGCATCAACTTGTCTAATGTAATAAATGCTTCCCCTGCTGGAAACACATCAAATTAGACTTTGAGGTGTCAGCCTGGAGTGTCCAAAGGCCTCGGAGCCCTTGGGGCACTGTGGCCGCCAGGCTGTGTGACACAGCTGAGGTGACACTGCCCGTGGGGCACCGAGGGAGCAGCTGAGAAACACCAGCACAGGGTCTGCCAGCTCTGAGACGTGGGAGAGGGTGCAGACAGACCCACAGAGGGATGGAGAGAGAGGAAAGAGTGTGGGGAGGCTGAGGGATAGATGGGAATGTGGCACAGGGTGCCCAGAGCAGCTGTGGCTGCCCCTGGATCCCTGGCAGTGCCCAAGGCCAGGCTGGACAGGGCTTGGAGCACCTGGGACAGTGGGAGGTGTCCCTGCCATGGCAGGGGTGGGACAAGAGCTCTGAGGTCCCTTCCAGCACAGCCCATGCTGATTCCATGATCTGGGATCCAGGAGAGGCTGGCTGGACCTGTGCCATGCCCCTGCAGGTCTGCCCAGCTCAGAGCCACCAGCTGCACGTCCTTGCAGAGAGACTTCCTGGGGCTTGGGCAAACAGTGGGGAAACAGCTTTGTTTAGGCAGAAGAAACATCATTTCCAATCTTAGCCAAACTGGAATAGGGCTCTGAAGGGGGAAAAAAGTAATTTTTTGTCCAAAGCAAATGTCTACCCAAGGATTTAGTCAGACCTACCCAATCTGGCTCCCTGATGGAGACCAGCCAGGAGTCTCTGCTCTCTTCTGGAAGAAAGGATCGTTCATTCCCTCCCCAGGCACAATATGGGGCTCCATTCTCTGATTCAAGGAGCTGCTGTAGTGCTGTAGCTTGTAAAAGTGCAGACAGATAGTTCACAGACACATCCTATTTGTGGCTTAAAATACACCAGTTTATCATGCAAATGATATGTCAACAGAATAGCTGCACTTGGCAATACTTCCCGGAGTAAATTAAGCAGTTAAACATACCATGTGTAATATTAAAGAGGTTATGTGTTACATATAATAAGCACTTGAAGCCAAGTTGTCAGGAAGCCAGGTTTCCTCAGAAATCTGAAATTCAGCTCACAGGAGCCAAGGTGCTCCTTCCCCCTTGAGCAGGAGATGTTTGGGAAAATGGGGGTTCTGCCAGAACAGCTCGAGGCACCGGGGTCCCAGCTGGGCCCCATGGAGGTTTTATCCATGGGATAAATGGCCCACTCTCAGCTCCCTGGTTGGCATTTCAGGAGCTGGGGCACACTCAGGGCTTGCTCTGTGCATTTTTCATAGCTTGTGCTCTGTGCATCTGGGAACTATTTGCAACAGCAAAAATATTGCAGGAGCCAGTCTTCTCAAGGTTTTGCACTTCCTGGAGGGTGGAAATACCAGGCAGGAAAAGAAAAAAGAAAAAAAAAAGAAAGAAAGATCTTGGATTGTTTCAGCTCTGCAAATTGCTCCCTGAGGCAAGTAATTGCTGTAAAAAATACACACAAATATTCAGATTCAAGTTTAACCAAATACCAGGACATTGGGACTTATTCACGGGTCAGCAGCCCTCAAGCTTGCCTGCTTATTTCAGACCCCTCTACATCAGCAAATGTTTTCTGTTTCACAGAAACTCAAAGTTAAACCTGGGGGCTCACAGGACTCAAAAGAGTAAAATAAAAATGTTCTTGCATGCCCCATGAACTAGCTCATTACACTCTGCTCTCCACAGTGGAAACAGCTCTGGTGATTTATGGGGAATCAAAGCTAAAATCCCATTTGTTTACCGAGGTGATGCCTGTCTCCAGGGTGTTGTTTTAAAGGGATGTAGTGGAGTGAGGCACGAGGAGTTCCTCAGTCCCACATTGCCTGGGCTTTGCCCCACCCAGACCCCAGCCCAGACCTCCCTCTCCCCAGCACTTCCAGCCTCTCCCAGCTGCCCATAACCATTCTGCACCCAGTGTCTTCATGGACACCTCACTTTGAAAGGAAAGCTCATCTCTCTCTCAGGCTCCAAATTTCAAGACTACTCTGAGCATTTAGGGTAATATTTTTCACACATCCTACAAGCTCATCCCTCCCCCTGCACACCCCTGTGCACATTCCTTATGGTTTGCTTCCCATCAGGGCCCCAAGGGCCTGAAGAGATGATAAAGTTTCTGTAAAGTAGGTGTTCCTCAGCCATTTTCCACAGTCCATGACCCTGTTTAAACCCCTGTGAGAAACAAAGAATGATGCATCATAAACCCCTGCAAAAGGATGGGTTTGAGTTAATTGCTTCAAAAACACGCAGTGATGAGAAATCCAGAAATACAACTGGACAAAAACGCCTCTGCTGTTAAAAACACCGCCCTGCTCCCGGGCTGGGCTGTGCTGGCAAAGCCCCCAGGCACTGGTGCTCCTGCAGCCTCTCCCTGCCAGGATGGGAAGATTTGGGAAAGGATGTTTCTCCTCCCTGAGGGTGTAATGAGGCCATCAGCCAGATACTGCCCTCACTTTGCTGAATTAAACCATCACACTCCTTGATTTTCCCTCCTAAAGGTGTCATTTCCTATTCATTAGTGTTTTTCTAGCTCTTCTTTGATTCTCCCCCAAGGTTTCCGTGCCCTTTTGGAACCGGGGATCCTGAGCCAAGCTCAGGGTTATCCCAACCTTCCTGTGCAGAACTGGCCGGTGGATCACAAGTTGCTCATCAGGGCCCTTCTGTGCCCAGGGCTCTCCTGGGCCATCAGTTACCCAGTCCTGCAATGATCCTCTGCATTCCCTGGCTCCACTGCGGGACATCCTTCCCAGATTTAGCCATGTGGGAGTTGTGTGAGCTGCTCATCCAAGCTGTGTCACTAGAGAGAAACAGAAACAGGCACTTCCCAGAAGAAATCCATCCCACTCCCAGGGTTATCTGAGGTCCAATGAATAACTCCTGCTCTGGAGGTGCCTCCACCCATCCTAGGACCAGCAGTGGCCCCCTCTTCCTGACCTTTTTGTGGCCTCAGCTCAGGGAGATGAATTATCTGACATTTGGCTGTATCAAATACAGTGTTTACCTGACCCGAGCCTCGGTGTCATTAACAGGGCTCTGCGAGAGCCCCTTTTCCTCCCCAGTCTTTGTGCCACTCCAACATTTATCCATGAAGATTTTACAGCTTCTTCTCTTTTCTCCCCCTGGCTCCTTCCTGGAGGCATTAAAGGGATGAGGTCAAGACCAGCCATTTCAGGTCTCCACAAGAAAAAAAGCTCTTTGCCTGGAATCTCCTTTTAAGACTCCATTTGGAAACCAATTACAAACCCCATTAATATGAGGTGCACCATGTTGATTTTAGATGGCTTCACTTTGTCCATTAGGATTGTCCTGTGACATGAAGACAAATGCTTTTGAGAAGTTTGGCCAACGTAAGAACCAGTGTAGAGGTGACTGATGAGCCTGAGACTGCTGGGCTGGGAGGGCACAAAGGATTGGCACACCCAGGGGTCCGACCTCTGACCAACACAACTGTAAAATTCCATCCATTAAGCTCCTTTGAAAATCCCAGCTATAAATCTTCCAGGCCAAATTCTTTCCCTGCAGAGCTCCCCTGGAAGCAGCAGTTGCTCAGGAACCTCATTCAGATGCTGGTGGGGACAGGGAGGGGAGTGTCCAGCTCCAGCTGCACTCAGGTCTCTCCCCCAGCAGCAGACTCTCAAAAGGATTCATATTTTCTATGTTGCTAATTTTAGGCTTTAGCTTTCCAACACCCTCAGACTTGGAGACACAGCCCTGCTGCCTCTGCAGCTTAAATGCTTCCTAATGGCCTCAACCCCGAGATTTACACTGAGCCAACTCACTTTGAAACCCTTCCATAAAAATGCCTTCTGCAAACAGATTTGTTTCATTATCGTCGGGCCTGAAAGTGCCTGAAGTAACAAACAACTTCAAACTCCTTCAGATTTATTGTGGCACCAGGTCTGCACTTCACTGCAGCCCCGTGTACCTGGGAGCATGTCTGAGTGGGGACAGGCAGGGGAGGTGGATGGAGAGCCCTGGTGCAATGGATCGGTGATTATGGTGCAATAAATATTGGATGGAGGATCTATGATAACATCTATTACGGCTTTATGAAATATTGATAGTGTCTGAATACATATTGCCTGCTGAACAGCTCGTTCCGGAGATGTTTAATGAAAGACATCTGTCGTTTTATCCTTGAATCTCCATGCAGGAGAAGGATGGCCCCGGTGAGGGCTTCCAGAGCCGAGAGGAAATGGGCTGAGAGACTCAGGCTCACCTATCCAGAGGCGTGGAGAGACACAGACTGTTTTATGTACACAGAGCCTTTCATTTGGGGAATGAATTAACTCCGTGCTCCTCCGAAATCAATCCCTGCACAGACAACTGCCTTTAATGGGGCCAATAAAAAGAATGCACAGACTGCTGTGGAAAGGGGTGGGAGAGACTGGAGACTCCAGAAAAATCAGGTCTTCCTTCAGACTCTTATCCCTGATCCTCCCCTCTCCCCACTGAACCCTGTGTGCAGCACTAGGACACGACACTCCCCCCAGGGGATCCAATCCATGATACACATTCACCCCAAATCCTGGAAGTATAGAATGGTTTGGATGGAAGGACCTGAAAGCCCATCTCAATCCACCCCCTGCCATGGCAGGGACACCTCCCACTGTCCCAGGTGCTCCCAGCCCCAATGTCCAGCCTGGCCTTGGGCACTGCCAGGGATCCAGGGGCAGCCACAGCTGCTCTGGCAATTCCAGCCCAGCCCCTCCCCACCCTGCCAGGGAACAATTCCCAATTCCCAAGATCCCATCCATGGCTGCCCTCTGGCAGTGGCAGCCATTGCCTGTGTCCTGTCCCTCCATCCTTGTCCCCAGTCCCTCTGCAGCTCTCCTGGAGCCCCTTCAGGCCCTGCCAGGGCTCTGAGCTCTCCCTGGAGCCTTCTCCTCTCCAGGAGAGCATCCCCAGATCCCCAGCCTGGCTCCAGAGCAGAGGGGCTCAGCTCTGTCCAACTATTCCCAAACTGAGAAGAGATTGACTCCATTTTAGCACTGTTACTTTATGAATATGAGAGGAAGACCTTGCCTTTTCTCCTAAATTGCACCACTTCCTACTTCAGGCTTCAAACCAATTTAGTGAACACTCTGAAAGCCCTCATGTGGACATTTCTTACACTGGTAACTTACATGGGGTATTAAATAGCACCTTTAGCTGAATTAATGGAAGTTTAAGTAGTAGTGTAAAAAAAAAAAATAGATTCATGCCCCTCGTGAACATTTATCCTGTTCCCAGTTCACTGCCCCAGCCCAGTCAGGGGTGCTGCAGGCTCTCAGCTCACCCAGCTCCAAGGAGGACCAGAGGGACATGGTCAAGGGCCAGCTGAGCAGTGCTGTGGATCAGGGCTGGGGCTGGAACTCCTCTCCAAGAGAGCAGAGGTCCAACTCGCCTGTCCCCAGGCTCGGATGGAGGTCCCTGTTTGAACAAGCACAGCACGGAGCCAGCAGCCAGCGCCAAGCTTTGTCCTCCCCATCCCACCCTCCTTCACCTCCTGCCATCCATGGCAGCATGTTTCTTCTCCCTGCCTCCCTCAACACCCCTTTTCCAACAGCATCCCCTCCCCTGCTGCCACGTGGACGCTGAGGAGCTTGGGGACAGTGACACGGGACAGTGACACACGGCTCTCATGTCCCTCCTGCCACATTCTCCTGCCACTACTGGCAGAGCAGCAGCAGGTTAGACACAGCGGCCTCTCCACGGGTTTATGGCTTCCCTGGCACCATTCCTGGCTCAGCACTGCTGCTTTGTGCCCCTCTTGGCTCTGGGGACACGTCCCCTCAGCAGCGGGACCGTGTCACACGTGCCATGTGCTGTGCCACAGGCGGGGGCTGGTGGGGGCACAGCCAGCGACAGCACATCAAAAACACATTAAACAAAGCCAGCGAGCCTCAGCTTGGGTGGGTGGGGGCCTGGGGGGAAAGGGATTTTTATTTTGTTGTGTGAAGTGAATGAATAATTCATAGGCAAATCATTGACATGATAAATTCCTCCATTTCTCCTCTTTTGTGAATCGACAGCAAACAACTTCCCCATTCCTCCCCTCTGCATTTTCATTATTCAGAATTATTCACTAAACAATTGCTTGGAATAATTCTGGGGAGCAGATTCTCTGCCGAGGATGTCGTGCTGACGTCAGTGGAGCTGGAGCCAGCAGGAGCTGGGTTCAGAGGCCCCGAGCCTTCCAGCACCAGGGTTTGGCCTCCAGGTTTGAGCCATCCTGACCAGAGGGGGCACAGAGAGGCTGGATGCTCCTGTTTGCCCTCCCATTACATGAGCAGAGAAGTGCAAGTCAGGTTTTCCACTGTGAAGATTATATTTACAAATGACTGGAGTCAAATCAAATGCTGGGATGCAGTGGGAAATTGCTGGGTGTCACACTGGCACCCCCAGCAGCACTTCTGTCTCATCTCCAGCCCCGCAGGACCAAGGGACAAAGTGGGATTTCTCCATTTCCATTTCATCTGCTGTAAATGAGCCCTGCCCTTCCCAGGAACTCTGAACACACTGCCAGGCTCACCAGTGCAGCCCTGCCTTTGATATTCATGGGAAGTGAAAAGAAAACAACCCAAGGTTTGCTTTTTAATTTCATGGGAAATTCTGCAGGTAGCTTTTTCTTGGTTCTGCACTTCATTTATTCATTTACACACTGACCCAAACCCCACATGAACAACTGAATGTCTCCAGAATACCACAGCTCTGACTCAGAAAGTCCTTGATATTTATCTGCCTGCAGTTTCCAATAAGTTAAACCCAGCTGACCTGAAATACCAAATTCCAAGGGAGCTCTTTGGCTGATGACTCCCAGTATCTGACAGCAATTGTCTGGGGTGCATTCCTTGTGTTTATTTATTATAAATGAGACACCTGACACCATGAGATCATAAGCAATTTCTAGCTCTCTCCAAATCACCGGTAGGGTTCCAGTTTGGAGCCTCACAATATCATCAATTCTGCTGCAAAACTTTTCTGTGCTGATTGCCAGTAATTTGCAATGTGTAAGCTGGAGGGAGGGAATTGCTTGGAATTGCTTCCAGTTCTCCTCTTCACCTTCTAGTGGAAATCAGCCCATGTTGAGCAGGCCAACCAGACTGTTGTGACCACAAAACCCCCAAAAATCTGGAGATCTGATTCTCCTCTGATTGCCAAATTGCAAACATCATACCCCTGTTTCCAGTCCTGCCTCAGTGAGGATGCTGACTCCTTTGGTCATTTCTTTGGTTTAGCATCTGTTTTCCCCACATGACACCCTGCATCTGGATCTAGGTGAATTCCTGTCACCACCTATCTGTTTACAGATTAATTTCCCAATGAGAGACATTTCATAAACTTGATTACTGCAAAAATCTGCAAAACTCAGGGTTTTCCCTTGCTGCCAAAAACCTCTCATCAAAACATCTCCCACCACAGCAAGAAGGATCTCCCACCAAGGGAACACAAATGCAGACCAGCTCTGCTTCCATGGAGCCTCAGATAACTGCCCAAGCGAGCGGGAAGGAGCTTCTGTGCAGCTGAAATCCTCTCATGTTTCCTCTTCACCTCTTTAAATCCTTTTTGGTGCTTCTGCCCCCTCCAGCCCGTGCCGCAGGAGCTGCAGGAGCGGGAATGCTCCTGGCAATGAGGAGCCCGTTCCCTCCCTGGCAATGAGGAGCCCGTTCCCTCCCTGGCAATGAGGAGCCCGTTCCCTCCCTGCGGGAGCTCCTCACACCTCAGGATTCGTCCATCCCGCAGGATGTGGATGCTGGAGCCGGCTCCAGCTGCAGGGGCAGATCCCACAGACAGCACACAAGGGGATCATCCCCAGCGTCTGCAGAGATCAGGACACGTCCAGGGGCTCACAGCCTCAGTCTCACTCTCGTTAAGATGTGCAGCCTTGTGCTCCAGAATGTCTCATTTCTGTTTCAAAGCAGCTTTTCCTGCCCATCATCCTCCTGGCCTGGTGTCTGGGGAAATCCAAACTCAAGTTCAAGTCCCTGGCTGTACCATGGACCATCAACGAGCTGACCGAATCCAAGATGACCCTTCTCACTGCAGGGGCTTGGGCTAAAAAACCTTTATTTGTCCCTTCCAACCCAAACCATTCTCCCACTGTGCGCTGGGGAATGGTGGGGACAGAAAGGATTTGACAGTGTGGCCCCAGACTAGGGGCCAGGGTAGCCAGATGTCCATAAGGGACATCAAAGGGTTCTCCAGCTGCCCAAGGGAGCTGTAGGTAGACATGTTTCTGGATTTTGGCTTTGATTGAACCCTGTCCACCCAGTCCTTTTGGTGCTGGTAATTAAAATCAATGAGTGGTGCAGCAGAGCAGAGTGACACAGAGCAGAGTCTGTGACCAAGCTTGTGAGACCAATAAATACAGACCCTAAGTATTTCTGACCCCAAATTCCCATTCCCCCTTTACTAGGTGCAGTTCACTTTACTGGAAAAGTAGGAGTGGGCTGAGCCATAATTTATATTTTATTTGCTCAGCAAACACCAGGCAGGGACCAGCACTGGGCACCCCTGGGGACAGGGCAGAGGGGCTCAGCGTGGGCACTGCCCCGAGCACAGGGCAGCTGTGGTGGCACAGTCAGTGCCCAGGAAACACAATCCCTCACTGCAGCATCCTTTGATTTGGGCTCTGGAGGACATTGTGTCTTCAAAGAGGCTAAAACAGCAAACGAGATCAGACAGGACCTGGACAAAAACTTCCCCAGTCCTGACTCCCCCACATCGTCCTTTGAGACAGAGACCATGAGTTAAACTTGCTCTTCCTCCTCCCCTCAGAACACCCTCGCTCCTCTCAACTCTAATTAAAAGGAAGTGAGTGCTCGGAGCAGGGAGACGAATCCTGTTGTGAAACGGGGCTGGGATGAATCATCCCTCGAGGGCACGGTCCTCTGGGGGCTGGAGGGTCCTTCTGGGACAAGAGGAGGCTGGGCAGAGAGGGGCAGCCAGGACTGCTCCCAGCCAGCCCTGAGTGTGCCCTGGGCCAGCTGGCACAGCTGATGTGGTGCTCTGGAGCATCCTTATCTCCCCAGGAGAGGCTTTCACTGAGCTCTCGAGCACTGGGAAATGGAGATGCTCAACTCATCCTGCTCTGCAAAGCTGTCAGGAGGAGGATGGGAGGGGGGACAGCTTGTCCCTGGCTGTCACCCCACGGAGGCTTTGCTCTCTGTTAGTGACAGCTAACAGAGATTCATTCCCAAGCAAGCTCGGGCAAAATTGGTGCCTCTGTGATGGGAAACCAGCAGAAATTCAGCTCTGGCCTACAAATGACCCATGGTGGGTCAGGCAGCACAGGGGGCACCAGGAGCTTGGGTCACACTGTCCACGGGGCCTGAGGGCTGGTCCATGCCAGGAGGGTTGTAAATCCATGCCTTTCCTTGCCAGAAGTTCTCTCCAGCCCGGACTGGCCATTTCACTCTGGGAGGGAAGGAGCCACTGCCAGCACCCAGAGCTGGAATGTCGTCCCTGCTGTGCTCAGGAGGAGAGGAGGCACCACAGCTGGGAAGTCTGGGCACCTGGAGATGGACCCAAGCTTGCTGTGGTGACAGTGCCAACACCATGGTGTCAAGATGGGCTCCCAGCCCTGGCGTGGGATGTGCCAGGTGTCTCCCAGCAGCTCCTGACCTGCAGCAGAGTTTTTTCCCGGGATATCTGGGTGAGAGCAGAGCACCGAGGAGAAGTGGCACAGCCCCCACCCCCAGACACCCACAGAGGCTTCAGGTGCCCTCCCTGCTGTCCCATCCCAGCAGCTCAAAGCACCAACCTGCCCTCCTGTGTGCTGCTCTTCCGCTGGGTTCTGTGAGTCACATCACTGATGTCACCTCCCCGCGTCACCGGAGCTCCGAGATGGATTTAATGAGCCTTTGTTTTCCTCAGCTAAGAAAAACCTCAAAGAGGCTCAGTCTCCAGCATCCTGAGGAGCCAGCAGGTCGCTCTGCCACTGTCTCTGTCCCCACAGGAGGACAGAGAACTGCAAAAGGGGCCAGCGGGCTGGCTGAGAGCTTCAGAGACCTTGGGACAACATCCAGATCACTCCAGAGCACCTCTGTCCTCACCAGAACCTGCCACGTGCCACCCTCCTCACAGGACAAGGCAGGTGAGCCCCTGCTGTGCCTGGCACTGCTCTGACTCCATGAGGGAACGAGGGATGGGTGGCAAAGGGGCAGTGCCACCATGCCTGTGGACATGGGACAGCATCTCCAAAGGCCTCTCTCTGCACGAGGAGCTGAAGAGTGTGACATTCCTGGCTGGAATTCACGCCCATGTGCTGGCATTTACCCACTGTCACCATGCTCTGCCCTGCAGTCCTGGGGCCACCAAACCCAAGGGACAGAGCCACCCTGGCATCTCCCTGGGACTGCCCAGCAGCTTTTGGCCACACCTGGGGAGCGAATCCTGATTTGCACCAGTATACACAGGGAATTTTAAGCTTGTTCTGCTTTAAATCCAGAGGAATAAATCACTGAGAAGCAGAAGGGAAAAAAATTCATGACAAAAATTGAGGGAAATGAAGATCACTCCTCTCTTCTGTGAAGGTCACTAAAAAGGGAAACACCACGTGAGGCCCCTGGGAGCCCAGCAGTGTAAATAGTCAGTGGACAGAGGGCATCTTCTATTAAAGAAAGTGTCTTGCTAAAATACATAGGCATCATATCAATTATTGGATAATGAAATTCCAGTTAATTTGCTGTCTGGTCAGCCACAACCCTCCTGCCATGCTCCTGAGCAGAGCCAATAATCTTAAGAAAGAATTACATTGGTATGGAGGCAGCTGGTCAGTGGAACTTGGAAAGAGCAGCTTCTTCAGGGTGTGGGGGTGGGGAGGGGGGCACTGCAGCCCCACAGCTCGTTCCCCCTTGTCCTGTCCCTCCAGGCCCTTTTCCAAAATCCCTCTCCAACTCTTGGAGCACTTTAGACACTGGAAGGGGTCTAAGGTCTGCCTGGATCCTTCTCTTCTCCACGTGAGCATTTCCATCAGCTCCAGCTCCAGGCTGTCCCCACCTCATCTCACCAGTGCCCTGGCCCGAGGAGCAGCCAGCAGCAAGTGTCCTGGGAAGGGCACACCGAGGGGATGACCACACAGAAGCACTTCCCAAGAAGTCCCTTCCAGCTCTTTCCCATTTTCAGCTTTGCAGTGACCAGCCCTGGCTGGACCCTTGGCCCAGCTGCTCCCAGACTTCTCCTCTCCCATTTGCCCTCAGCTCTGCCCTCTCTCCTGGGGCTGCAGCAGGACAAGGATTGTCTCCATTCACTGGGACCTCGGGGGGTTCCAAAAAGGCCAGGAGACCCTTTGCTGAATGGGTGCCTTGATGCCATGGAGGGAATAAGACCCAGGAGGGGGAAGGTTGGGAACTTCTTCCCCTTCAAAAGAAGAGCTGCAGTGTTTGAAAACAACGACAAAGTGCAGGATCAGGTCTTGGGCCCATGGCCTGGAGCAGGTTTCCAGTACAAATCCCATTCTAACTCCTTTCCCATTACCCTTTTCTTTTCTCCCTCTGCTGCTCTGAACCATTGGCACTTCATAGTACCAAATATTCCGCATGTTCCATGCAATTTTAAAGCCATTATGTCAGCTGCTCTCTCCCCCCCGGCTCTTGAGGCCCCCAGTTGCTGTGTCAGAATGTAATTAGCTTTTGATGGGATGTTAAGATTTCTTGAGCTCCTGTGGAGAGGCAGCGTGGGGAGAGGCAAGGCAGTGGATTGTGATTGTCACTCCCCATGGGAAGCACTCGAAGACCCTGGAAGACTCATTTACAAAAATGTTAAATAAATAAATAAATAAATAAATCCAAAAGCAGCAGACTCAGTAGGCTTTGGTTTAATCAAGTGAAATCACTAAGGTTTTTTTACCTCTGTGCTCTTTCCTGCTTGGAGAAAAATGGGAATTAACTCCCTCGTGACCGATGGAAAGTGCAGTGGGGAGGCCCAGACAGGGCTTTATTCCACACCCGGCTCCTGGGAAGCTGGGAAAGCCCTTCCTGAGCTGGGAAAGCCCTTCCTGAGCTGGGAAAGCCCTTCCTGAGCTGGGAAAGCCCCTCCTGAGCGTTCATCCCTGCCTGTGATAAGGAGGTGCTGCAAGCTCTGCTGCTTCCCCAGCCGTTCCCTGGCCCCTCCATCCTAACTGGGACCAGCCAGGAGACACTTCCCTAAGCACAAACCTGCCACAGACTCCCTGCAGACACTGTGCCCTGATGTCAGCACAGCCCTGGCTCTGCACGGTGCTGTGAAACACAGATGTATCCAATGCAATCCTGAGCCCTTCCCATCGAATGCCAGTTCAACTGGATAATGGGCCCTATCGATCGCTGTGAGGGCCAGACCAATCTCACTTGTCCTTTCAATGATTATTGTGGCATTCTCTACATTATTTCTGCTCAGCAAAATGAATCCCTCTTTGCCCACCCCATCCCTGTGGATGGGAGTGTGTTCCAGTCTCCATTCCTGCAGAGGCGGGAGTTAAGGAGACCTCTGCAAGGAGTGGACTTAATTCATTTCTAAACTGTTGTCAGACAATTTTTTTTGTTTTTGATTTTTTTTTGTTTGTTTGTTTTTTGTTTCTCTCTAATACTGCCACTAGCATTAGTGGAAAGAAAACAATAGCAAAATCTGGTCACTTAAGGAGTCAGCCTCCCCTTCCACAGCTCTGCTGACATTTCTGTCTCTGGCCTGGACAGTAATGCATTCCGTTTTAATTTTAGCAAATGCTTTCTTTATGATCAGAGACATTTTTCATTTGTATGTGTTTGCATCTCTCTTAAAATTCAATATTTCATTTGGGGCTGCCAGGTTATTGCTGCTCCTCAAAATAAAACATTTGTGGCACTGGAATATTTCAAATTATTTTCTCTGGTTTCCTCCACTCAAGAGCAGCAATTGCCTTTCCAGCTGCTCTGGGAGGAGCAGAGAGGAGTCAGTCCCAGTCCCTGCCCTCTGCACAGAGAATTAGGAGGGAAATGGGGCTGCTTGGGGTTACCCTGTACAGAATCACCCAAAAAAAAAATCAAAAGGAGAGGCTGAAGGAGATGTTTGCCCTCCTTTGGCCATCACAGCAGAGCTCCTGGGAAAGAGTTCCCAGCCAATAACTTTTTACAGTATAATCATATTTCCCGTGGGGTCCAGCCCGAGATTCCTCAGGTGGTCTGAATCCCTCCTGTGCTGCCTTGAGCCAACAAAACCAGGGAAGGGTTCTGCAGAGGGGCTCGAGGCTTTGTTTGCCTGTGCCTGCCTGTGCATGTCCACCTCGGATAATCCCAAATCATCTGCGTGAGGGAGCAGCCCTGTGCCAGCCCCTGGGCTCGCAGGGGGAGGCAAGGAGCAGGAGGGATTCCTGCGGGATGGAAGTGGCCAGCACTGGAGTAGTTCTGGGAGCAGGAACTCATCTCTGATCTCCCCCAACAATGGCACAGAACTAAAGGGTCCAGCCCTGCCAAACCCACCTCTGCCACCCCAGCGCCCCACGGGGAGCCCTGCAGGAGCTGTGTTTGCACGGCTCGAAGAGAGGAGAGGTCGTATTTTATATCAGCAATAAATGTCAGCAGCTAAAATCAGTCTTCAATTCCTAACTGTTGATTTGCCATAAAAATAAAGTCTGGATACCGCGCTGGGCAACCCACAGGTGAGCTGGCAGACCCAGGCAGCTGGGAGTTCTTTAAACACTGTGGTACCTGGGGGTATGAGAAATCACACCTCCTTATCACAGAGCAGCCCCTCATTAAAAGTGGATTTCCCACTTCTGAACATGCCTTGGCATCTCGGGATACACAGGGAGCAGCTCAAGGTCAGACATCTCCCTGTACAAGAGCCCTGTTGTCCCCAGGCACTCTTGCATCTACAGCATTTCCCCAGTATTTTCTTTCCTAGCACTTCTGCCCAGCCCAGGTGTAAATGACTTAAGTAATAAAGCTCCCACCAATTCCCCTGGAAGATTACTCCATGGTCTAACAGATTTTTCCATTAGAATTTTTTTTCTTTCCTGATGCATTTTAATTTCACCCCGTTACATCAATGTACAGAGAGAAAAGAGAAAAACCACAGGAGTGACAGAGACGGCAGAAGGATCTAGAAGGGGTCTGGGCAGGATGGAGCTAAGGAGTGACAGGTCCCATGCCCGCTGTCCCAGCCTGCTGCAGAATGCTGGATAATCCATCTCCATCTCCTCCCCAGTCTCTGGAGTAGCAGCCCCCAAGCTGCTGAGGCTGTGCCTGCACTGAAGAGATGCTCCCAGTGACCAGGGGCTGGCAGGACAGACACAAACCCACCAGATTCAGCCTGAAAACGGAACCCAGGGAAGAAAAGTTCAGGGTGTTGCAGCGCTGGCAGAACATGCTCCTCCTTCCCTAATCAGGATGTGTTATTGGGGAACACTTAAAGACAAGTCAGGGGTAATTAAAGGAAATTAAAAGCTCTCAGTGGGGAGGGAGGTGCTCGGGGATGCGGCAGAGCTGCCAGGCAGAGGAGCTGCCCTGGAAGGTGATGAGGCTGTGCCGGGTCGGGGCTCCCCCAGACCATGCAGGAGCCAGCCCTCGAGGCCAGGAGGCTCAGGCTTTTTGGTGCTCCCCTCTGGGCCATCCTTCCCGCTGTAAAAGCTGTTTCTGAGGAGCTGAGGGAGTGCTGCAGCCCAGGGAGGAGCTCCCAGCCCGACTGTCCCCCGGAGAGGACCTGTGACAGCGGAGCGGGCACGGGATCCAGGAGGGGAATGAAGCAGCTGCTGGGACTGGAAAAACACGGACTGCAAATGGGAGCTCAGCCTGAGGAGCAAAAGCTGTGCCCAAAAGCCAGTAACTCCTCATTTACCCCGAGCTCCTGCTCACACGTGCGAGGAGCTCCATAAATGCCCGTTTCTCACGAATGCCAACCACGTCCGACTGAGCAACAATAGGTGGAGCTCCGAGAACTGCCAGCGCCCCGGGAGGAGAGCAGAGCCACGGCCGGTGTGCCACCCTGTCCCTGGGTGGGACAGTGCCCTCGAGGCCAGCCCGGGCCATCCCCCCAGCTCCCATGGACACGCTCTGGCTGCCAAAAGTCTGCATGGCAAAAACCTGGGCTTTGGGAAGAACTTGTGCGTTAGTGAACTTGGGAGGGATTTAAAAGCCTTTGCGGATGTGGCGCTTGGGGACAGAGCCAGTGGTGGGTTAGAAGTGTTGGACTCAATCTCAGAGGGATTTTCCTGCCTAAAAGATTCTGTGATATCGAATCAATCTGTCCCACGAAGGATCCGGACACGCTTCTGGGAGGATTTGGCAGATTCTTCTGTGCTCAGCCTCGCTGCGAACTCCGCTCAAATTCAGGTCCCGGTTCTGCAGTCCAGGCCACAGCCAGCATCTGGTCACCACTTACTCTTGGCCCTGAGAGGCCAAGGAAACAAAACACCATCACTTTGGATAAATAATCTCCATATTGCATTGCACTTTGGCACAACACAGGCACAGCAAATGAGATAAGCATTGTGTTTTTCCTTTCTCTGAGGTTCAGAGAATGTGAATGTCAGAAATCCTTGGGAAGAAGTGTGTCTTGCTTTTCTCTGTGAAGAGAAATGTGGCAACACTGTGAAGTCGTGGCTCTTACTGCATGTTCTGTGTCTGGCTGTAGCCTCACTGTCAAAGCTGGACTCCAGACCTTGCCCAGTTATTCCAGCAGAGCCAGACTTGCAGCTCTCTAATTCCAGTTTAACTCACATTAGAGGTGCACAACCTGCACCAAGCCCCTTTTTGTGGTCTCTGCAGGGATTATTTTGCTTGTATGGATGTAAACAGGGTGCTTCAGGCAGCCAGACCTCACACACTGTCAGGACTTGGTTCCTGCAGCAGGTCCCCGTGGCTGAGTGCTCCCTTTGCACCACACAGAGGAGTTCTGCAGAGCCCGTGATCTCAAGAGACAAGAAAAGCACCACAGCAGAGCGCTGTGCCTGCAGGAGCATCAGGCAGGGTGGAAATACAGCATCCCTGGGATGACATCTGTGCTTCTGGAGTCTGCCATGCCCATGGGAGCAAAGCCCCTGAGGCAGCCCTGCTGCTGCCCACAGCGTACCAGGGTGACAAATGGAGGCAGTGATGACAGTCCCCAGGGATCCCAGGGCTGGGTAGGACTGATGTGTCCCCAGCCCTGTCCCCGTGTGTCCACAGGGCTGGCAGGGGCTGCTGGCACCCCTGAGCTGCAGGGGCTGCTTGGATGGAGCCTCTCCATATCCCATCTGGGGATGCCAGTGTTTTCCAGCCTGGAAAGCCTAGGTGTCCCAGAGAGGGTGGAGCCCAAACTGGGAAGGCCATGCCATCTCTAGGCTTTGGACATGAGGAATGTTGGCTTAAATACCAACATTTTGCCTGCAGATCCCAAAGCATCTTGTGAGACCCTCACCTGCTCCATCACAGCAGCAGCAGCACATCCACAACAGCCACACAGAACCAATTTGGGCTATTCCTACCCGATTTCTTTATCAGACCCTTCCCTGTAGATCTGCTGCCATTTCTGTGGATACAGAGCTGTGCATCCAAAAAGGGTTAAAACCCTAAGGCAGCTGCTGATTACATTTTTATGTAGTTCAGAAAGGCCAGTGAAGCCTTAGAAGCAAACATTTTCCCTTTTAATGACACCCTAATAGATTAAGAGGGACCTGTCTCAGCACAAACATTACAGCAATGGATGGGTTACCCTGGTGACCCCAGCAAGGGATCTCCAGTGCACAGCTGGTGTGGAGACACCAGGAAAACAGCCTGAGAAAGAGCCACAACAGCTTTGGGACAGGTGGGGCACAGGCAGGGCAGCACCACTTCCCTCCACTGTCCCTGCTTGCCCCCAAACAGCCACCCTGGGAGTGGAGCTGTGCCAGGAAAAAAGAAAATGGAAAGTGCTTCTGGGGTGAGAGGAGGTGTTATTGCAGATGTTTGGGTCATTGCAGGGTTTTTCCTAAAAGGAGGAGGAGGGAAGGGGAGAGGAAATATCTATCAAGCTTTAGAAGAAGCAGATGGTGGCAGAGGAAGGGAAAGTGCCTGTGGGATGAGTCCAGTGTGAGTGGGATTAGTCCCAAGCTTGTAAAGATCTCGGAGTGCTCCTGCTCTGGGCCACCACATCATTGTCAAAGCCTCGGGGTGCTCTGCACCAGCCTGGGGGCTCTGGGCAAGACAGGGTCCTCTGGCTGCCTGGGGGATGGTCCCGGGGGTTTGGCAGCTCCGTCCATCAGCACCCTCTGTGCTTTGCCCTGGCAGGCACCCAGCCAGGACTCCTGTATCACCATCCCAGGAGGCCCAGCTGCCACCTGAGCTGTCCCCAGGCCGTGAGCCACCTCCAGCCAGGATGGCAGGGGACACAGTGACCCCTCAGCCCTGGCAGGGGGGTGCTAGCCCTGCTGGGACTCGCCAGAGGAGCCACTTGCCTGTGACTGGCAGGATGGAAATCTGCCTAATTAGCACCAGTAAAAGCAGCAGCAGCAGCAGGGGCCCGGGCAGCCCCTGCCAAGCAAACATGTTCAAATCAAACTGCAGCTCCTTTGCTCCAAAGTTTACAAGATGTTTCTTTCAAACCCTCATTAAGCCCTTCTGTCGTCCCCCCGTGCCTCAGTTCCGATGCCAGCACACACAGCCCTGCCCCAGCCCTGCTCTAACTCTGCCCCAGCCCTGCTCTAACTGCCCCAGCCCTGTCCCAGCCCTTCTCTAACTCTGCCCCAGCCCTGTCCCAGCCCTGCTCCAACTCTGCCCCAGCCCTGCCCCAACCCTGCTCCTTCTGGGATGTGGCTGTGGGCATTGCTGGCACAAGAGTCATGGAAGGGCCAAGGAAGCCTGAGGGACTGGATTTTCCACTGTCCAGGTCATCCTCAAGACACAGCCGCCTCTGTAAAAGCCCCAGGGCAGCGTTTGCAAGTGGAACTGGAGACATTTCCTGGCAGAGCAGCACCGAGTGCAGCAGGACAGAGCCTGACTGGAGGGAGCTGGTCCTGCCCACCCCGGGCAGGGCACACAGGTGCATCCCTGCCAAGCTGTTCTTGGCATCAGCAGAACGCTCTCACATGGGAACAGCCCGAGCCCTGACCACAATATTTGGAAATACTTTAATTCCTTGGGCTCTCATTAAGTGCTGGGCACCAAGTCCTGGCTCTGGGTGAGTGCCTTGGCTGCTTCCCTGCTGCTGGCACAGCCCAAAAGTGTCCCTTCACCAGGTGGTGCCTTGGGAGCTGGGACACAGCCCTGAGGAAAGAACCAAACCACAGCCCCACGCTCCAGACAGATTCTGCTCCTGAGCTGACACCTGCCCTTTATCCTGAGGGTCTGGGAACACCTGACCAGGATTTGGGGCCCCCAGACTTTGTGCCAGGGGTGGATCCCTTGGCACATCCAGGCTGGGAGCGGCGAGAGGGGCATGCCACAGGGGAGCCCAGCCAGCTCCAGGCACTGGAAAAGCTGAACTCTGCCAATGTTTACTCAAAACTTTGGGCAGTCAGTCCTTTTCCTTTTGCTGTGCTCAGGACTGTGTGCAGTGCAGCTTACAGGCAGCAAGGTGCCCCACAGAGAGCCTGAGAGGCGAGGAGGGAAACATCAGGAGGGGAAATTAGATGGAGAAACTCAGCTCAGCCCAAAGCCGAACGTCCCTCCTGCTGCCCTGAGCACAGCACTCGAGCCTCCTCCTCCTGAGCCCTGCCTGGCTTTGGCTGGAGCACAGGAGCGTTTCCTGCCCTGGGGATGTCCCTGAAGCACCATCCCCTGCCTGGCCTGGCAGAGGTGCTGGTGTGGCCACCTCCATCACCTGCACGGAGCAGGTGACAAAAGGAGAAGAGAAAGAGCTGCAGGTCAGTGCTGGCCTTTTGTGGCACCCCACCACCACTGCCAGCTCCCAACCAGGGCCCTGGAGCTCAGCCAGAGCCAGAGGCACAGCCAGAGCCAGAGAGCCTGAGCCAGAGCCAGAGCCAGAGCCACAGCCCGGGCAGCTGCAGCAGAGCCTGGCACAGCCAGCCCCTCTGGGTGCAAACAAGCAGGAGGTGAGGCAGAGCCAGCACGGCTTGTCCAGCCCCAGGGGAGGAGCACAGTAGGATTTAGTCTGGAAATGGTCTTTAATGTCTTCAACCATTAAGCCAGCAGTGGCAAGCCAAGCTCTCGCCTTATCCCAGGTTTCTGCAGCTACACTTGTGTTAAATCCCCTTGGGATGGTGGCTCCAGCACCTCCCTGAGCTGCACAACGAGCAGCATCCCTGGCACTGGGTGGGAAATGCTGGGCTCAGGAAGGATCCCTGCACAGGCACTGGGCTCAGCCCACAGAGCTCCTTTGGAAATGTGCTCCAAACTTTGCAAAACCTGTTTGGGTTTGTGAAGTGGGGGAAGGACCAGGAAACATCAGGTTTCAACACTCACAGGGTTGTGTTATTGCCCTTTTGATGCTTCTTTTTATTTTGATTAAAAAATGCTTTGAGGTCTGACACAAACCTCCCTCTTGCCCAAAGAGCCAATGTCAACACAGAGCTCTGTGAGCTCGTCAGGGGGAAACGTTTAGAATTACAGAATGAAAAAATAAAAATTAAAAGCACCAGCCTGATCTTTTCTGAGCTTTGTTCCTTCCTTTGCAGGCACATTCAGAATTTTTTCTCTTTTCCCTATGAAACACTGACATTTTGGGGTCCCAAGCACCCACAGCTGAAGCAAAGCCCACCTCCCAGGTGGGCAGTGCCCAAACCCCTCTGCTCCCGACCCTGGCTGGCTTTTCCATGCACAATCTCTCATTTTGGAGCCAAGTCAAACACCTTCCCCTCTTGGCATGGTGCACAGAGCCCAGCCAGGCTATCAGCAGTTATTTAGTTAATGCTGGAGAAACCTTGGATCAAAAGGAAAACAACATTTTCCCACAGAAAATGCAATCTCCAACCCCTTGCTGTGCTCAATTAAAGAAACGCCACTAATTAGGCTTCCATCTACCCATCCCACACCCTCTCCTGGGCCAGCAGTTTCCTGCCCACCCTTGTGGGGCCTCAGGCCAGCCTTTCTCCAAATGGAAAAGCCTGTGAAAGGCATGGCATTGGGCAAGGACAGGTTTGCAAACAACCTCAGCTTCTGGAGCTTGGCAAGATTTGATTTCAGCCGGAGAAACTCAAACCAAGAGGGACCTTTGCCAAATGGTCTGGCATCAGGGCAGCCAGTCAGGGAATTCAAGGTATTTGTGTCCCAGCCTTGCATTTTCTCTTGCTGTGGGAGCAGGGAAGGGGGAATTCTGTACTTCCATCTGCATTTTTGTGACTCTGAGTGACTCCAGCCAGGCTCACTAAAGCATCTGCCTGTGTGGACGCGTTTCAGGTGCACTGGGGGTGTGAACCTGTTTATTTGTGTGTGTTTGTGTCTCTGCACTCCGGCTGTGTGTTGGAACAGGCTGCACTTCCCCCTGCATATGTCTCTGTGGCTACGTGCCTGACTGCGTGGGAGAGCTTCCCGTGGCTTTTTGGTGCCATTCCCAGGCAGCTCCAACAGCAAAAGGCACACTCTGCAGTGGGAAATTATTAGTGAGGGAAGAAGGGAGGAAGAGCTGAGAAAGGGTTAATTTGCAGAAAATAATCCAAATGGGCAAAGAAGTGCCACAGAGGGTGTTTTTGGTGGCTCTTCCCAGACAGGTGGAAGAGAGGGGACAGGGGGTTTGGGAAGGGTGAAAGGGAGGGAATCACAGTGTGGGAATCACAGGCCAGGTGCCCTATAAGCTTCCAGCCTGCACATTTTATTCCCTGGGGTTTTAAAGGGATTCTTCCCACTGAGCCTTTTCTGGCCCTGAGGCAAGAGGCATCGAGAGCAGCAAACCCTCCTGCCAGCACCTGCATGGCTCCCAGGAATTCCAGGCCCTTGACACTGCTGTCCCACAAGCCTTCTCCCAATGGAAAGGTCTTCCAGTTCCTCCCAGAGCACCTCCACACAGCAGCCTCTGAGATGACCAACTGGGACCTCCAGCTCTGCAGTCCTGACTGGGATGACCAACTGGGACCTCCAGCTCTGCAGTCCTGACTGGGATGACCAACTGGGACCTCCAGCTCTGCAGTCCTGACTGGGATGACCAGCTGGGACCTCCAGCTCTGCAGTCCTGACTGGGATGACCAGCTGGGATCTCCAGCCCTGCAGTCCTGACTGGGATCTCCAGCTCTGCAGTCCTGACTGGGATGACCAGCTGGGATCTCCAGCTCTGCAGTCCTGACTGGGATGACCAGCTGGGATCTCCAGCTCTGCAGTCCTGACTGGGATGACCAGCTGGGATCTCCAGCTCTGCAGTCCTGACTGGGATGACCAGCTGGGATCTCCAGCTCTGCAGTCCTGACTGGGATGACCAGCTGGGATCTCCAGCTCTGCAGTTCCAAGGGAGCCCGGGGGGTCCCGTCCATCCCCAGCCCACCCAGGCCATGGAGCAGCATTGCTGGAGTTCCCTCCAGGACAGGGGTCCCTGGGGGTCCATCCATTACACTCCTATCAATGCCCTTCTCAGTTCATTTCTTTAACAAATCTTCCCCGTGCATCTTGGTGGAAACAGGCCAGAGATAATAACAGTAGCTATGGGTTGACCTATGGGATTCCTGGAGTGATCAAACTGTCAGATAACAGAATAAATCTTTCTCGTGGGCTGGGATTAAATCAGAGAGTGTTGGCTGCTGCGGCTTCTTATTTATTTGTGTTCTCTTAAATTGCATTTCCCTTCCCCCCATGAAGAGCACTGGCTGCCTGCAGCTGTAAATTACTGCAAACCTTCTGGTGAGTTGAGACACCGAGTCTCTTAACCTTGCAAACATCTCCTGCTTCCCTTAATGGCCGCTGAGAGCTCCCAGGAAAGAGAAAGCAAAATGGGGAACATGATTTGATGGGAAGTTCATACCTTGGCACTGCCCTGGTCTGGAGATCACCTGCAACCCCTCGCTGTGGAACTCCTGGATGTTTCATGGCCGTGGATGCAGCATTTCCTCTCGGCTTCCCCAGCCTCCTCCTGGCCCTGGTTCCCTGCAGCACCTTGGGGCAGGGGCTGGGGCTGGGCTGTGCCTGCAAACAGCCCTGGGGAGCTGGGAATCACAGCCATGGAACCACGGAGTCATTCAGGCTGGAAAAGACCTGTAAGAAAAGGTGGAACAGGGTGCCCAGAGCAGCTGTGGCTGCCCCTGGATCCCTGGCAGTGCCCAAGGCCAGGCTGGACACTGGGGCTGGGAGCACCTGGGACAGTGGGAGGTGTCCCTGCCATGGTAGTGGGGCCACTGGATGGGATTTAAGATCCTTCCAGCCCAAACCATTCCATGATTTAGGATTCTAGGATCATCGAGTCCAACCATGAACCTGGCACTGCCAAATCCACCACTAAACCACATCCCTGGAAGGGGCCATGGCCTTGCTCTCCTGCACAAGCACATTGCCAGAGTCCCCATTTGCTCTGGCAGGGGCAGCACATGGATTACGGGGCTCAGGTGGGAGATCCCCATGACTGCTGCAGAGACAGGACCAGGGGCTGGCTCAGGAAGGGTGCTTGGAGAGATGCCCACAAGGGTTTGGTCTCTAGTGGCAAGTCAGGAGAAAATTCTGACAGGGTAAAATATGTCCTCCTTTAAAAATAATAAAACAAAAAAAGAAGGAATAAAAGTACAAACCAAACCCAAACCAAATCAAGGTGTGAAATTTGCTGTGAAATGGTTCTGGAAAAGTTTCTACATTTCAGTGCTTAAGTCCCTGTCTCAGAGGAGGCTCCTGCCTGACCCCCTGATGCTCTTCCACCTCCACAGAGTGAGGTGCAGGGGAGGTAAAAGGGAGATCCAGGGAAGCTGGGGTGGGTGCACAGCAGGATGTCAGTCCAGGCCTACGTAGGAGAAGCTCTTACACTTTCTAATCCTTCCTAGGAGCAAAAGCTTTCTGAATCCCACCCCAACAGCCTCCATTGCCAGAACGAGTGAATTCCCAGGGGTCTGCAGAGCCACCAGCACATCCTCAGGGACAGTCTTCCCCATCCCAGCCCTTCCCACAGCCATCCAGCCTCCCTGCCATGACCTAGACACTTCTTGAGGAAAAAAAGGAGGAAAAAAATCAGACTATGGGACCTAGTTCCCAGCCAGACATTTCTAATGAATCTGATTTTGTAAAAACAGAAATCCTGGAGACACCAAGTCAGCCAATCCCTCTTGAAAGCTCCTTGAGTGTCCTGTGGAGCAGGGAGAAGAGATGAGCTGCTCCATATTCCCTTTGTGCTGCTGTTTAAACACCTTCCATTCCGGAATGGCAGGAGCTGGATCACCCGGGGCACCCGAGGTGTTCCTGTGCTGGGCCATCAGCAGATGGAGGCTCTGCCAGCACCCAGCACCACTGTGGCCACTGTCACCAGGGGGGACAGGCAGCCACCTCAGAGCCAGGCTCGGTGCCTCCTCTTTGGAGTTCTGGCAGCTCCAGCACCCAGCTGAGCCCCGTGCTCAGGTGCCCTGAGCGAGCCCTGCCTCGCTGGCACAGCACTGTCCTTGCCCAGGAGCTCTGGCAGAGCCCAGCAGGGCAGGGGGATGCAGCATCGTCGTCCCCAGGTGGCAGGGAGTGCTGGGAGATGCTCTGCCCAGCACAGGGGCTGCCTCAGCCCTTCCCCAGGATGCCACACGCAGGGCAGCAGCCCAAGCACTGCAGCTCAGAGAAAGCCAGCCTGGGTTTAGGAAGGGAGGGGTGAAACACTGAGAGATCTTCTCCAGACTGTGCAGAACAAACTGCTGGCAAACTCCACTCTCCAGCCCACCAGCAGGTCAGAGGTGCCAAGAAACTCCAACAGGCACTTCTCAGTCCACTGGCTCCACCAACACAGTTTCTCTGGGATTGAAAGTCCTCCCATCACTTCCTTCACCTCCTGGGACTGAAAAAATTGTCACTTGGCCATTGAGCCTGAAATGCAGAGGGCCTGGCACATGGAGACTGGGTGCAGAGCCATTAACGCTCTGACCGAGCCCCCATCGTGTCTGTCAGAGATCCCCTATGGACCCAAGGGCCCCAGGCTGCTCAGGAAGGGGGAGACAATTCCCAGCTGCTGTTCATCTGCAGAGACACCTGAGACCACAGGTAAATCATGGGTTAAAACTGTTCCACCTCCTTCAGTGGGAACACCTTGCCTGTCCTGTGAATCTCAAAGACATGACACTAGGAGGAAAGTTAAATGATTAAGTTGTTTTTCCAAACCATATCCTGAAAAAAAAAATCAAATTTTTTAGCCTGAGGAAAGTTGTTTTGGCAGCCCAGCTCTCCAGGAGCTGTTTTGGAGTTCATTTTAGTTGACTGAGTGCGCTCACAGATCTGTGATTAGACACTCTACAGATATTTTTGTTAACCTCCCTATTTGAAATTCTCCCCAAACTTCCAGAGCAGGATTTTCTTGTCCAAGCATTTGTGTTTTGTATTCGTGCTGAAATACTGCTTTATAAATAGCAAAAGCTTTATCTTGACTCTAACCAACAACCTCAACTTAAAGCTAAATGCATAATTTACTGCAAATTAAACTTAATGGGACTGGAATAATTATGTTGACTTTTGGAAGTACTTAAGGATAAATACATGATTAGATATTTTGCACACCGTGAGGAAATATTTATTTCAAAATACAAATTCTTCCCATTGAGCCTTTGGATGGAACATTTAGAGGTGACATGAGCAGCATAGAGATTACAGCCCAGTTAAGGCTGCTTAAACAAATTCTCCTACAGGACGTGGAGCCTTGGAGAGGACAGTGGAGAGCAGTGTCTGTGCCACCGGATCATGGCTGGGGGAAATGGGCACATCCCTGCACGGGGCTCTTCGGCCTCTGCTTCCTGTGCCCACGTGGATGAAGAGCCTGGGGCTGTCCATGGGAACAGGGTCATCTACTGGAGTGTACCAATATCACTGCCAGGACTGCCTTGGTCTGTCTGGCCTCGGCTGCTGACCAAACCTGTGGAGTTTTCTCCCCACAGACACTGTTCAGTACCTGTGGTCAAGCTGGGGACAAGTCTGGGCATGCCCCGAGCTCCAGAGCTTGCTGCTGAGGGGGTCACTCCTCGGGCCCTCCTGAGCTGGAGAAACCCTTAAGGCAAGGTGAAGAAAGGAGCGGGTCCTGATGGAGAGTTTTTAACCCAGAGTTTTTATTTTGGTGGCACGGCCTCTGAATCTTGCAACAATCCACTGAACTCTCCCACCAGAACTCTCCACCAGAACCCTCCAACAAAATCCCCACCGCGTGGTCTGCTTGTCCTTTTACCTGGGGAGAGGGGCAGGGGAGGGGACACAGGGAGCACCAAGCAGGCACAGGGGGAGGGGGTCTCAGGTGAGAGGGACACCTGGGTGGGCCAATGGCCCCCGGGGATGGAGAGCATCCTTTGAACCTGCCTGTCACTCGATGCTCTCTTGGAATTTCTGGGTTGATAGACAGTGCCCAGCAGGAGTCAAGGTGGGGGAAAGGAGAGGTGATTGGAAGCCCACCTGGGGAAGGAAACTTCAGGGAGAAACCAGGGAAACTGAGGCAAGCCATGACATCACACCACAACAGCCATCCTGCCCAGCCAGCCTTCCCCACGCTTGTCCCTCCCCAGGGCCAGCAGTGGGCTGGGTTTGTCCCAGTCCAGCTCGGTCCAGCTCCGCAGGCAGGCGTGGGCAGGACAGGGATCAGAGGGGGAATGAGGATGAGCCCAGCCTGAGCCACAGCAGCTCTTGGCCTTGCAGGGACATCCCAGGTGATAAATGGGCCACCGGAATTAATTGAATTTGGTTTTGTTTTAGTGAATTAATCTGCCAAGGTTAATCAGGAGGGTTCAGCACAGCCTCTCTCAGCCCTGCCTCTGCCCTGCCCCTTGGCTCAAGGCAGCTTCCAAAACACCACATCAAAAGGAACAAGCCCAAACTTTAGAGGGCTGATGTGCCATGAGCTGCTGGGAGGGACAGGGATGGGGGCTTCAGGTGGGACCCCCACCCTGGGAAGAGTCTGGCTTCCCCTGAAGGAAGAGAAATCCCCACCCACCATTCCTTTGGCAGCCTTGGTCATGGCTCTCCATACCAGGGTGGGTGAGACCTGGGCACCCTCCTGACAACACCCCCCGTGTCCTGCAGAGATTTTGGGGCTGTGGGCTCTCCAGGGGCAGGAGGGCCACAGTGGGGCCAGTGAGGACAAAGCTGAGCATCCACTGGGAACACCGGCCCCTCTGGGCAGGTGGAGAGGGGTGGGACAGGGGTCCCCACCTGCCATCTCTGTAGCAACTGCTGGATGCCTCCTGGGCTGGAGCTGAACTCTCCAACACCACCAGTGCTGTCTGTCAGCCAGGATTAGGGAGCGAGCCTGTGGATGGAATGAGAGCACCCAGGTCACCCCCAACAATACCATGACATTGGCTTAGGGAAATTCTTACCAGCTCTACCGGGCATGTGTGCTGCAGATAACAGCACAAAGGAGGCGTTGAGCTGGCAAGCAATTGCCAAGAGCCAAGAGATGGGCACTGGACTTGTATTTGGATTGGTTATTAACACAAAGTGCTCCCTTTAAGGGACTCTTATCTGTCCAGGCCTGGCAGAGCAGCAGCAGGACCCAAATGCCTCAAGCCATGCCCATGCCAAGCTCTCCAGGCTCTGCAAAACAGGGAGAGGGTCCCGTCCCATCCCAGCCCCAACAGGTTACTCACCAGGACATGCTGATGCATCCAAGGAGGGACAGAAGGACATCTCCACAGGATGAGCACCTGAGCTTCTGCTGCTGTCCTGGCTCTGAGGCCTGTTGGCTCTCTGGGCTGTCCACGACTCTTCCAGGAGATGCAGGAATGAAGTAAGGAAGGACACTGATGCCACTGCCCCTGAGCTCCTTGGAGAAGCACCAAACCCAGTGGCCACCACCCTTGTCCCCACAGAACTGCTCCTGTTTTTACCTTAACCAGCCACAATTCTCTGTTCCTGATGGGAGCAGCTGCTGTCACTCTTCAGACCAGTCTGAGCCCACCCTGCCCTCCAGAACAGCCCTGGGGACACAGAGCTGAGCCCCAGGGACACCCCTGCCAGGGCTGAACCCACACACCCAGAGCCCTTCCTAAGGGCAGGACCTGGTTTTAGTTTGCATGATCCCCATTTTTATTATTTACCAGTAAAGTGTAATTACTGCTTCCTTCATGAGCCTTAATTAAAGACGAAAAACAATCCTGACAAGTCAATTAGATTTTTTTTCCTTGGTCTCCATTAAATTAAGACTCAAGTGTTACTGGAAGTGTTTCATATCGCAACACATTTAACTGAAGGCTGCTTTGTAATAAATAAATCACTGAAGACAATGCAGGAACTTTTCCTGAAGGCTCTTCTTACAACAGGACTTCATTTCCCAGCTGGGAAATCCTCTGGCACTCTTTTTCTTCCACACCACCTCTTCCAGCAAGGGGGAAGCTCCATCAGAAGCTGTGGGCAGCCAGGGTGGCTGGTAACCCTGCCCAGTCCAAGATCTCCAGGAGGGCACCAACAGCAAAGCTCTGGAAGCACAAAGCAACCCCATCTCCTCTGTGCCATGGGGGCTTTGTAGGAAGCCGGCCCTTTAAAAGATAAGGCTGAGAGAGAGGCTTTTTCTGCACCTCAGGGCTCCCCCCAGCACAGCTCCCAGCTCAGAGCCAGGAAAGAACTCCAGAGGCCATCACAAATTTGGAACATTTATTTATGCAACTGATTTTCTTAAAAGGAAAGAAAGCCAAAAATAATAACAAAATAATAAAAAAACCGTTAACAACAGCTGGATGTGTGTGGTACAATCCACATCAGACATGTCCCTCCCTCGGTCCCACTGCTCCATCCTCGTCCATGGTGGAGCTGCCTCATGGTCCCAAGTCCCTTTGGCACCAGCTCTAGGATGCTGCCAGCTTTTAGGAGCACTTTGACTGCATATAGACAAAATTGTTCCAATTTGGTGGTTTTTCTTGGGTTTTAATTTTTTCCTTTTTTTTTCTTTTTGTTTTTATTTTAAAAAAAAGCACCACTCCAATCTGTAATACCAATAAACATTATCCATCTTAAGAACAGTATTTATATTTTTATATATAGATTTCTATATATATATTTCTATGTACAGGATGTCCTTGCCTCGTGTCAGAGGAGCACGTCAGTAGAAGTTGGAGATGGGTTGGGTTTTATAGCACTTGGATTTCAAAATCTGCCTTTCACCAGAGATGGCCTAAAAACCCACAGACACCCAGCAAGGAGGTATCAAAATAAAATAAAAAGGAAAAAAATCTTGATTTTCAAACATATATACAACTCCTCCAGTCTCTGTAGGACTAAATGGGGTTTCTCTCGTCCTTTTCCTCTTTCTGGCAATACTTTACCTGCAGGGCCCTGTGGGATGCTCTCTCCCTCTGGACTGCAGGGGGGATGTGGGTGGCCCAGGCAGCAGCATCCCTCCAGCTCCCCAGGCTGGACATCCCCCAGAGCTTCCCATCCCATTCCCAGGGATTTCAGAGGCTCAGCTCAGCCATTTTTATCCAAAACCAAACAACTTCTGCACCCAGCATGCAGCACCTTCCCTAGGACAGCACAGGTCTATGGAGAGATGGGGACTGGGAAAAGGACACAAATTTATCCCAGTGTAAGTACTAGTGTAGCCAGGTACTGGTGTTACTGGACCATTGGGGAGTAAAAAAGACCTTTTGGTGACAAGACAGAATGGGCACACTGCAGGTGAGACAGCAGGGATGGAAAGAAGGAAGGAATGATGTCATATAGCCCTTGGAATAAGTTATTGTCAGACTGAATTCCTCAGGAGGAGGTGGCAGAACCAAGGGTCTGGGATGGTGCTGAAATCCCATCACCACAGCACTGGCACATTGTCCAAGGGCAGAGAGGGCAGGGATGGCTCTTCCTGCTCTCTTTCACCTTTGGAAGGTGGATGGAAACCTCTCCTGGGTTTCTCCTCCAGCCATTTCAGCTGTGCAGCCTTCATGAATCCCTGGGGTGAATTCCCTGGGCAGTGGATTGGCAGCCCCAGGCAGGCAGGGCAGGGGAGCTGCCCCTGCCCTGGGGAGGCATGGCTGGGGGATGGGGGGTGAAGGGGGCAGATGGATGAAGTACAGGGCTGCCCACATGAAACCTCAGCATCTGGAGGAGTTTCTCATCTGCTCTGCTCCATCCGCCCCAGAAGTGATGGGGAAGGGTTCTGCCTGGCCCTCAGGACAGAACCAGCCTCCCCAGACCCGGATCCCTCTGGATGCACCTTTCCAAGGCCATTTATTTTATTACAACCAGCCTGAGAGCAGAATCCCAGTAGTTACCACAACATCAATGGAAAAAGTGCCATTTCACACCCACCTGCAGCAGGATGGAGCTGAAACGCCTCAGGTACCTTCAGCCACCAGCCCAGGTGGCACAGAGGTGTGGGGACCTTCCCCTGTTCAGCCCCAATGCACAGCCATGGCTTTGGCACAGCTCAGCCCAAGCCAACACCAGCCCAAAATCGATCCTCCTGCCCCACCAGGCCCAGCAAAAACCAAAAGCATCAATGGGCAACTGCCCAGGGGTGGCATCCAGGAAGTATTTGGGATGGACCCAAATTTTGAGGATTTTGCTTCAAATGCAGTGATGCACAAAGGAAGGGTTAAAAACAGAGCCATGAGCCAGTGCCTGTGGGACATCACGAAGAATTCACTGCTACAGATGGAGAGGAAAGTGTGGAGACACTGGGGAACCATCCCCTCCAACCCTTTGCAAAAGCACCAGGAGGGTCCAGATCAGTCCTTGCAGAAGGACATTGCATGGCCAGTGCTCCCCATCCCTCATCCCTGGCCGTCCAGGGCTGGATACACAAAGGGTCAGAACTCACAGAACTAAAATAGGATCAAACTCATGGTGCCAACAGGCAGAAACTCAGGAGCTCCTGGGGAGGCCTTTGCTCGGGCTCAGAGTGAGTCCCACCGAGGCAAAACCTCCGGCAGCCTCCGGGCTCCCCGAGGAGCAGCTTCAATTCCACACACCAGAGAGCAACATCTCCCAGTGTCCATCCTCCTCTGATGGGAAACAGCCTCAGCTCCTTCTGGCCTCCTCTTCCTCCCCTCCCTGGCCTCCTCTCCAGCAGCTCCAGAGACCCAGCAGCACTGCAGGGCCGCATCCTGCACACACCAACCCCAGGCTGAGCTGCGGGATCCACCCACTCGGCCATGCCCAGGGCAGGGAGGAAGGAAGGAGAGTGGAGGATGAAGATGGAGAGTGGCCAACACATCTCCACGTCCTTTTGTTTTCTGGATCCCAAGTTTCCTGGTGGGTTTTGCTGTTTGCTTTCCTTTGCAGTTTCCCTGCCCACCCCGAGCAGGGACACAGTGCCCAGCTGGGAAGCGCGGCTGGCACGGCCCCTACACAAGCCCTTGCTGCCCCTCTCGTGGCCAGGTGCTATCTGGTCTCCAGGGACTCCAGGTATTCCAGTGCTATGTCGTAGCAGAAATGGTACTGCTCCTGTTCAGAGAGAGAAGAGAGGGTGTTACAATCCTGAGGGAACTGTTTCCCAAAGTGAATGTGAGGAAAAACACACATCAACAACCCTAAGGAAACACCTGCCAGCCTGTTGGGGACCCCTGACAGCTCTGCTGAAGCCACAGCCAGGAAAAACTCCACTCTTGGCAAACGACAGACACTGCTGGGGCAGGGGCATGGTGCCCCAGATCCCACAGCTCCACACGCACTGAAATCCAGCATTTTGGAGACACACAGCACCTTCACCTGCCCCAAGGGAGGGACCAGGACTGCAATATCCCCTTATTGTGAAAATACCTTTATTCACCACCCCAGGTACAACCAACACTGGAGGGTCAGCAATTTAATCACCTCAGTGACTGACATGTGTCAATCAAATGGTGGAAGAGATGTGGGAACAACAGAGTCTGGGGTCAGAGGTGTCCACAATAAAACCTTAGGCAGGAAATCAAGGAGTTTTTGTTTCTGAGTTCAGCAGAGGCTAGAAAAGGGGAGAGCACCCAGGCAGATATCCATGGTTGGAGTGGGTGGAGATGTCCTACCCTGGCTGCCAGGATATTCCTTTATCATAAATTCCCTTGCCCAGCAGGACCAGACTCCCTCTCCCATCTTTTTGTGAGACATCCAGGGGTGCTATCAGCATCCGCCCACCCTTCAATCCCCACCAGCTGCACAAAGGGAAAGCCCAGAGCGGCTGACTCCTGGTTTTGTTACAAAAATCCCTGAACTGGGGCTTGTGAGGGCAGGCTCATCCATCCCCGTCCTCCTTTCCATGACCTGTTCCCACGCTCTCCCACCCTCAGCACAAAATCCTCAGGAGAGCTCCGACTGTGGCAGTGCCCATCCCAGGAGAGCAAAACCCCAAAGAAATCAGGATTTTGGTGCTGCTGCAGGCACTGGGACTCAGGTGGGAGCGCTGCGGGTGTGACAGCAGGGAGGGAGAGGGGAGAGCTCATCTCCCCAGATCCTGGCCGCAGGATGGGATTGGAGCCTGAGCACTGGCACGAAAATCCTGTTATCCCACACGGGTGGGCGGCCACGGGATCCCAGGTGGGAGCAGGCAGAGGGGAGAAGGACTTCAAAGCCAGGAGGCTGCGGCAGCCCAGATTAAAAGCACATAATGCTTTTTGGATTAAGGAAAGGGATTGTTTCCATTTATCATATAAAAATAACCCCCGGGGCAAACAGAGGGGGAAGAGGCGCAGGCAGCAGGAAGTGCTCTCTGCTGGGCTGAGCTCCTTACACCAGGCATGGATCCGGCCTCCCGGTGACTCTGGGAGATTGAGATTCCCAGAATAGCCAGTTCAGGTTCATTTGAGGCGGGAGGAGGCTTGTGTCCTGATGGGAAATGTGTTACCTTTTTTTAATACCCTTGCAATTTAGCCCAATGGGTCTGGTGGCTTCATGCTTGTCACATCATCTTTCCATTATCTGCATCCCTCCCCCTGCTCCCCTCTCCCCTCCCTCTCCTTCTCCTCTGCTTTTAATTCCTAATGCAAATCACATCCCCTCCTCAAAACCATTTCATTTTGCAACTTAGGGATGTTATAATCTAAACATGGTAAACATTTCCAGCTGACTTGCTCTTAAAACATCATGAGGCACCTGGATCCCTCCACCACAGGGACAGCCAAGTGCCCGCTCCCTCCCCTGTTCCGTCATCAGAGGCCTGAATTAGGGCAGAGGCTTTTTGCCCTGACCTGCTGCCAGCTCCAGCCTCCTCCTCAGGACACATCACTCCATTGCTGCTCCCAGCAGCTTGTGCACCCATTCATTTCACTCCAAGTGCTGCTCATTCCCTTTCATATTTCTGACAGGAATTTATCTCACTCCACACCAGCACTGCTCCCAATGCCACCAACCTTCCAAAGAACCACAGTTGCACCCCGTGGGTTAATGTGACTGCCTTACAACTCCTGGGAGGATTTCCAGCAATCCCAGCACGGACTCCAAGGCTGTGCTGGCACAGCAGGATGAAGACAAGCCTGAGGCTGCTTTGAGCAGCTGCCTCACTTCCCAGCCCACCCCAGCACAGAGTTGGTGCGAGGATGCCCATGATGCTGGTCAGGATTTGGGGTGGAAAAGGCAGTGTTTTGGGAGGTGGGCATCCCCCACACCTCTCCTCCGTGCCAGGAGCAGAAGCCAGGGTGGACAGGGAGGGTCTGGTGCTTACCAAGGTCTCCACCATATTTGGTTTGTAGTTGCGGAGGGTCTTGGCAGCAAAGAAAACATCTGCCATGTTGTGACACTTGATCATCTCCAGGATCATGGTGGAGGCACAGAAGGTGCCGCTCCGGCCACCTCCGTTCCTGGTGGGACAAACACACATGTCAGGGGTGAGAAGGTGGCATCACAGCACCTTCCTGCACCCTCCAAGTCTCCCTTTCCCTATCTAGCCTTGCATCCCAGGGGATCCGTTCCTGGTGGGACAAACACACATGTCAGGGGTGAGAAGGTGGCATCACAGCACCTTCCTGCTCCCTCCAAGTCTCCCTATCTAGCCTTGCATCCCAGGGGTGGGTGTCCCAGAGCAGGGGCTTGTACCTGTGCCAGGGGACCTGAACCTGCCCATGGGGTGGCAGGACAATGATCCTGCCCTCCAACCCTCACCAGAGCATGAAAAAACCCTTTTGGATTACCAAGGCTGGATCTTGGACATTTGGGCTCAGGTCCTAGACCCTGTCATGGATCAACTCCTTGTGACCTTGGGGAAACTGTGTCCCTCCTGCCCTGCACAGGGTGACCCTGGACAGGTGACACGGTGGTGCTGCTGCCTGGAGGAACTGCCCCACAATCCACATGGGGCACTGGGAACCTCCCCAAATCCTGGGCTGAACCCTGTTCCCACACCACCACACCTGAAGCCTAACAGCAATGGGGACATGGGAGAGGAAGAGAGAAAGAACACGGTGCCAGAGCTTTATAAAGCATGTTCCCAAATTATCCTTCAGCTAACGAAGATGGACAAGGCTGTAATTAGTTTTTGATTAAAGGCTCGCCTGCTGTCTCTCCCCATCTGTGAATGTGCTGGGTCCCATCCGAGGGGAGCACACACGGTGTTCATGAGCCAACCCCACGGGGAGGACAGGGGTGGACAGGGCTCAGAGCAACCTGAGGTGTCCCTCCCACTGGAACAAGATGAGCTTTAAGGTCCCTTCCCAGCCAAATCACTGCATGATTCTCTGTCCCCCCCAACAATGAGCAGCAAGTGGTGGCAGTGGCACAGCTCCTGCCACGTCCCTTCGGAGCCTGTTACACACACGGGATGTGGGGACAGGGCTGGGACCTCTGCCCAGGGTGGGGGACCAGCACAAAGGGCAGCTTGGTGTCACCCTGCTGAGCATCCATCTCATGCATGAGGTGACCCAAAACTCATGTTGTGGCAGAGGTAGCCCCATCTGGGGACAAAGTCACCCCAGTGAGGGCTTTGTGAGGGTCTCCAGGCAGTGCTGTGGACATGGAATCTGGAGGGATCTCCGCCCCAGCAGA
Organism: Passer montanus; assembly: GCF_014805655.1. Taxonomy (NCBI): domain Eukaryota; kingdom Metazoa; phylum Chordata; class Aves; order Passeriformes; family Passeridae; genus Passer; species Passer montanus. The sequence goes on from NW_024371926.1 coordinate 3,678,453, forward strand.
GCCTGCTCCTCCCCAGCTGACACTCACAAGCAGTGCACCACAGTCCTGCCATCACCACTTTCCTTCTGCCACCTCTCCACCTGGGCCAGGAGGTGCAGGAAAGACTTCTTGGAGTCTGGGGTGTCACGATAGGCTGACCAGCGCAGGTACTGGAAATGCCGGACCATCAGGTGCCCCTCCTGCAACTGGAAAAGCAAAACCCATCAGCTGGAACCCATAGGCTGCCCTCACTTGCCTCCACTGAAGATCTAACAGAGGGCAGGAGAGGTTTGATGGAGGGAAAGAGGGGTTTGCCACACATGGACAGCAGAGGCAGAGAGGAAAACCCTTTCCTGCTGCTTTAACATGGGCGGTTCAGCCCTGGCCTCCAGCTCACACTCATTCCACCACCCAGGACAACTTCACTGACATGGTTTATCCACCCTCACAGCATCTTGGGCTCTCTGTATCTCCCAAAACCTTCTCCCAGGCCCCTGAGCCTCCCCCGAGGCCTCTCCATCACACCTTCCTCTTTGCATGGCCAAGATCCATGGGATGTGGTTCTGTTGTGCTCACTGTAAACCAGGAGGCTGCTGAGAGGCTGCCACGGAGGCAGGAGCTTAATACCTGGTAATTTGGTTAGTTTGGAAACTTAATCTGGTTAGCTGGATCCAGAAGGAGGATTACATCCACAGAGCCCAGCAGGCTTTAGCTGGGCAGATGTGGCATTCCTGCTCTGGAGCACTCGGAGCATCCCAAGTACGGGATGGGATGAGACCATGGTCACCCCCCCAGACACAACCTGGGGCTCACAGCTCATGTGTGGGGAGCACATGGAGGAGAAAGGGGGGGCCAGGGCCAGATGGGGGGTCAGGCACAGCTGGGGGACACTCAGCTCTGGAGGGCTCTGTCCATGCAGTTTCAGGTGCCTGCTCAGTGGGATGAGCAGCAGACCTTCTCCACCCAGCAGGACCAGGTGTTGCTGTGGGGGAGTTGATATTCCTGCGGACTGAGAGTTGAGGGAATTTGGTGCCCACTCTAACCTGCACATTTCAAACAGGGGTTTTTCTGAACCTTTTTGGGAGCTCTGATGTGAGCTGGGGATGTGTCTGTGATGGCCTAACCACCCTAGGCTCCAGTTTTTGCTTCCATTCTGAACCTTTTTGGGAGCTCTGATGTGAGCTGGGGATGTGTCTGTGACCACCCTAGGCTCCAGTTTTTGCTTCCTGCTGGAAGCCAGGAAGGAAGAGGAGGAAGAGGAAACAAATAAATGGAGTTGAAACAGAAGAAAACTCCTTTGACAGACTGGGAAAGAAAATTTTGGGATCTGCTTTGAAGTGAGGTGAGAGCTCTAGAGCACTTGTGACACCCCCAATGCCCATCTCCATTCCAGCAAGGCTTGGCACAAAGTGGCTCCATGCATTTCCCAGCCCTGCTCCAGCAATCTGCTCCCTGGAGGAATCTCCTCGTCAATCCAGAGATTTCCATCACACTGCATTTTAATTTAGCCCAGAGTATATCCTACCACCTGAGAGATGAGCATATTTGGTGTAGGATTTTGTGCTGACACCCAGAAAATGCCAGATGCTCCCTCGGGGAGCGTGAACCAAAACCCTCTTTGTGTTAAGAGTTCAGATAATCAGGATTTACCTCCTCTGGCCCTGGCCACCCCGCTGAAGCACCTTCCCAGCTGGGCCATCAGCCAAGCCACACGTTCCCTTCCAAGCTCCCTAATTCCCATCTGCCCAGTGACCTTCACTGGGGCACTGGCCTCAGCCTCTTGGCAACCATTAGGAGTTTAAAGACATCAGGGATGCCATCTCCTCCCAGCTGGCATTTGTAGGTAAATCAGCTGCTTTTTTCCATGTACAGCTCTGCATCACCACATCCTTTCCCTGCTGCCCTGCATTTCTCTTCCTTCAAGGCAAGCTTAACCAGCCATACAACACTGACAAAGGGTAAAAATCTGTGTGGATCTTCTCATCCTGCAGGGAAAGGGCTCTGCTGATGCCAGGGGAGCTGCTGTGCCCACGTGGAGAGTGTCTATCCTGTCCTATGTGTGTGGCAGGACAGAGATGGAGCTTCAGGCAGGAGGAGAAAGGTCTTCTGGCAGTTTTCTAACACCTTTCAAGGAGCTGTCAACTCCAGAAAGGTTGGATGGAGCAATGGCAATGTTACAAGTTCTTCTCTGGCAGGAGGAGAGCTGGGGCTGTCTCCTCTGCAGGAGCTGAGTTAGGCTGGAGACCCCAACAGTCAGGAAGGATTCTACTGCTCTTAACAACTCCCTGAAATGTTGAAGCCAGGTGGGGTCAGTCTCTTCTCCGAGGTAACAAGTGATTAAAAAAGAGAAAACAGCCTCAAGCTGCATCATGGAAAGTTTAGATGGGGTATTAGGGGAAAATTTCTCCACCAAAAGAGTTGTCAAGCCCTGGCACAGGGTGCCCAGAGAAGCTGTGGCTGCCTCTGGATCCCTGGAAGCATCCAAGGTCAGGCTGGATGGGCTTGGAGCAATCTGGGATACTGGAAGGTGTCCCTGTCCATGGTAGGAACAGCATGGTTTTGAAGTTCCCTTCCAACCTAAACCATCCTGGGCTTCTGTAATTCATATAAAGCAGCTCACCCGTGTGATGTTCTGGACTCGGAAGAGCCGGGACACGATGTCCTCATCCGCCACTCCCGAGATGTACTCCACCTCCATGGGGCCGTAGTGCTGGAGCCCCGGCTCGGGCCAGTACTGCAGGCAGGGCTGTGGAGAGAAGCACAGCTCATCGGGACTGGAAATGCGGGCTGGGACACGGCAAGGGCAGCAGGAGACGCCTCTGAAGGGAGTGGCTGGTGCTGGACCTGGGGGGCTGCTGGCACGGGGTGGCCCCAGGGTGGGATGGTGGCCCCAGGGTGGGGTGCTGGACCACAGCGCCATTTCTCACTCAGAACATCAGTGGCTGGAGGATCTCCCAGCTTATTGAGGGGTCAGACATGAAAGGTCAGGTGCACCCCCAGCACCCACACAGCCTCCTCACACTGCACAGACACAACCGCTGACACTGCCTGGAATGGACACTGCTGTTCCAGGAGGATGCAGGATGGGCTGTGCCCCAGTTCCAGCACAGACCTGATCCTGCACAACAACAGAGCAGGGCTGGGCTGCTCCCAGCTGGCTCTCAAGCCCTGCTGGCTTTAGGAGCCACTCTGCCACCAGCAGTGACAGCAACGTGGGATGTCAGTGCTCCTCATCCCATGGCCAGGGCATCCCAAACAAGCCAAAGCAATCCCAGCTACACCTCTGGGGAGCAACTCCCCCTCCCTGTGTCCATCATGGCACTGATGGATTGCTTGGTCCCTGGAGCATGGGTGAGATTGTTTTCACAGTGTGACAGCTGGGAAACCAGCACCGACACAAAATATATGATGTTTGTCACCACACTTTCACAGGGCATTTAGCAATGCAGGTCAGCCACGGCCTGGGCCCAACTGCACGGCAAATGTGTCTCAGGAATAATTGGTTATTAATAGGGGCTATAAATCTCTGAGATCTCTGAGCCTTCCAGACTTAGAACTATAATTTGGATATTAAAACTTCCCTTGGCAAGGCGTAGTTCAAGTGAGGGCTGTACCCTCAAAGTCACCTTTCGCAGCTGCCTGCTAGAAAGGTTGATTTATTACCTGTTGGTCTTATACCAGTAAACATTTATGATCCAGCTAAATATTGTAACCCAGACACCCCTGAAGAACAGACAGCAAGAGAGAGGCAGGGCTGAGTAACAAGAAAAAGTGGCAGAGGGAAGGAAGGGATTCTGTCCCTCTGCCCTGCTCAGGTGAGACCCCACCTGCAGAGCTGCCTCCAGCTCGGGGAACATGGACCTGTTGGAGCAATGTCAACACCAATGGAACACCAACTCAAAGGCAAGGCAACATCAACACCAACACAACAGCAATGCAACAACATTGCAACATCAATACCAATGGAACGCCGATGCCAATTTAATGCCAACACCAACTCAAAGCCAATGCCAACTCAACACCAATGCAACACCAACTCAAAGCCAGCACTACACCAACTCCAACACTATGCCAACTCAATGTTAGTGCAACACCAACACCATGCGCCCAGGCTGGGCTGCTGATCAACACCTCTTTGTCCCCAGCTGGCCAGCCCTGTGCTTACAGGGGACAAATCCTGAGTGCTGCATACAGGCCCGTGTGCCCTTGCAGAGGAGAAATTGCTGAGTGAGCAAGGCAAGGGGCTGCAGCACTGTCATGGCAATGGGGATGGAGCAGGACAAAGCCACCCATGGGCCGGCGCAGCCCAGGCAGCAGCACTGACCCAGGCGGAGTTGGACTGGTTGAGCTGGTTGAGCATGACGATGGAGGTGCAGCCGTAGTCGTACACCAGCCGCCAGAAGTCGGTGGTGGTGTTCTGCAGCGGGTGCAGGGTGACGATGAAGGCAGCGCTCTTGGTGTAGCTCTGTGGAGAGGAAAGATGAGCACCAGTAAGGAGACGGTGGTGACACTGGGGCCACTTTTGTCACACCCCAAAGAATCAATACAACCAGATGAGTGGGACCAAACCCCTCTTCTCCATGCCTGAGCAGAGCTGGTCTCCCTGGCACAGCCTCAGTTCCTCCATGCCCTGGTGATGAGAAGATCCAGGTGATCCCTGCCCTTTGTCAGGATGAAAACACCCACGTTTTGCTCTCACAGGAAAGAGTATTTTGCATAAATAACTAGGGAAAAGATGCTACCTTTTGAGCAAAGAACAAGCAGAAGCTGTGGCCCCCAGAAGACCCCAAACCCCAGCTCTGCACCCTGGCCCTGACTGGAAGCATCACCCACAGCATCACCCCCACACACAGCACCCCATCACCAGGTACTGAGAGCAGCAGAGACAACCACTGACCTGGGTTCATTTTTTTTTTTGTGGGGAAGAAGAAACCTCCCCCCCCAAAAAGATCCTAGAGATTGCAAGAAGGAAGTGGGAGGGAAGGAAATTACTGTATCTCTGGTTTGTGCTTTGAACAAGATACATCTCCCCTTGGTCATCCTGCTGCTGGTTTGCCAAGGGACAGCTGAGCTCAGCACTGCATCAGGCACACTTAACACAGTTTGGCTCAAGCCTCTTCAGACACAGAATCAGCACAGCTCTCTGCTAATGGGGGTCTTCTGCCTGCTGCAGCACCTCCTGACTGAGCTCACAGAAATGAACTTATTGTGTCATTCCCGTGGCCATGTCTGTGGGCAGCAGTGAGACCCCAGCACTCAGCAAGAGCTTTCCATCTTCAAGCAGGGGCATGAGAGCAGCAGGGGGAAAGAGATTTCACCATGCCCAGGCTTGCCTTGGCACCCTCCTCCTGGCACAGGTGTAAGTGACAGCAGGGTGTGGAGCAGGGCACGGCTCCACTGGCACCAGCACCACTGATGGGTAGCACAGGCCAAGCTGATCTGGCAGATGGACAGACTGACTGAGCAAACCACTTTGGCACTTAAAGAGAATGAGACTTTTTTTTTTTTACCCAAAGAGGGAAATAGGTTTTATCCCTTCAGCAAGAATTTCATCCAAAGGGCTTTGTCTGTCTATAAAAAATATTTCATTCACTGACCCTTCAGCAGAGATTAAGGGAGGCTCAGTGATGCATAAAGATAAAATGGATATGCAAACAGCAAGCAAGCTGGAAACAAAACTCCCATCCCACTGCAGCAGTACGAGAGCCACTCCCCACCACCAGCAGCTCACTCTGCTTTGCAAACTGCTTTTGCTGTGGGAGCAGGAATCAGGGAGATGGGATCTGCACAGAGGTTCAGCAGGATAAATCACCCACAGCATGGAAAACATAAGGCTCAGCCTGGTGCCAGCACTCAGCCATGACCAGGAGGGTCTGGGAAAGATGCCTGAGGTGTGGGGGTCTCTGTGCTGCCCATGCAAAGCATTTCAAGGAAAGGGAAGTGGGGCTGGTGATGAATGACCCCATCCCTCAGTGTGGGCTTGGAGCCTGCAGCATCCTCTGCTCTGCTTTGTGGTCATCAGCCATTAGGAGACAGCTTTGTCACCACGGGGTCCTTTCTGACTGCATCAGGGGGATGCATGTTGGCTCTGGGAGCAGTTGAGCCTTCCCAGTTACATCAGGAGGGGCAGGAGGATCACAGCAGGGGCTGGCTACCCTTAATGCTACCAACCCCCACAAAAGCTTCCTCTCCCTCCCCTGCTCCACTATCACTGCAAAATCCTGGAGTCCCTCAGTGCCTGGCTCGTGAGAGCAGGAGAAAAGCTCTTGCAGGGTGCTACTACACAAAAGAAGGAGTGGCAGGACCCCATTATGCCATCCCAACCCTTCCCCTCCTGCCCATGTGCAAAACGAGGCCATAAATCCAAACCAAACAAAGTTCTACCACGAAGAGTTGCCTGAGCCCACAGGAAGCAGCCTCTTCCCTCCCCAGGGAACACTCACGTCAGTTAAGGCCGCATTGATGTAGTTGTTGCTGTCTCCATCCACGGAGATGAGGAAGGGAAGGCATCGGTCGGGCGGCAGGACGTCCATGCTGCGGTTGCGCTCCCGGTTGCGGGGCAGGAGCGCGATGCTGCACTCCTCCACATCCAGGTGTGGGGTCACCGAGTTCAGGGTCTGCGGGTACACGGGTCCCCCTCAAAGCCCTGCCTAGTCCCAGCAGGGGGGGCACCGGCAGGGTAAGGACAAGGGGGAGTTGCAGAGGTTTGGGGACGCTCACCTGGAACTCCTCCCGCAGCTGCGAGGAGTTGCTCTGTGGCTCTATCCTCACCATCTCCTTGTAGGTGGGCTTGAACTCGCTGGCAGGGATGCTGGTCTCCCCACACAGACAGGCCTCCAGGATGGCGTCATGGATGAAGATGTACTGCTCCTTTGGGGAGGAGAGGGGACAGGGCTGAGCCTCCAGGGCCGGCTGGTGACAGCAGCCCCAGGTGTCTCCAGCTGTCCCCGACGCCCGCTCACCTCTGTCTGGATCATGTTGATCCTCCGCGAGCACAGGGTCTTCACGCAGTTGTAGATGTCCACGACACCCTCGCACTCAGCCATGTCCAACATCACATCCAGCACGATGTAACAACCAGTCCTCCCCGTGCCAGCACTGGGGATGGAGGGGGAAACAGCAAACACATTCACAGTCTGTGCTGGCATCCACACACAGCCCGAAAGGCTGCTGGGCACCCAGCAATGCCTCTGTGGGCGAGGGCTCAACACACAGATCCTGTACCCGGCAACCCCGCAGGGCTGCCAGGACCTCACACACCTCCAGAGGCTGGTTTAGCCGTAAACCTGCTCAAACACCCCTGCTGCAGCCCCAAGGGTGTATGAAGATCAGATAAGCACCCATGTCTAAAGTTAATTTTTAATTTAAGGCAGCACAACACATGGTTTTTGCAATAAAACCGACAACTAAACCATCTAAGTGCCAAAAGTCCCCTGGGATCTCAGCCCAAAAGCACCAAGGAGGGCTCAGCTCTGAGCCCTGGCAGACCAGTGAGGCTCCCCTGGCATGAACAGGTCTGAATGCACCAGGTGAGACCCTCAGGGTAAGGCTAAGCCCAGCAGGGTACCCAGAGTGAGTCCAGCAGTGGTGACATCCAGGCCCTGGCATGGCTGCTGTCACAGTCAAAGACCTACTGTGCCCTGACACCCCCCCTCCAGCGATGTGTCAGGAATGGAACCACTCCCCTGTTCCTTTCCTTCAGAGTCTTTTCCAGTGAAATACTAATTTCTGGGGCTGATGAATCACTCGTCATGATTATCAGTGATTACAGGCTATGGGCACTAATCACACTGGCTGGTGAATGAACACTGATGAGGCAGTTGACAGGGAGAAATCAAATAAAAAATAAAAAAAATCCCTCCCACTCATCAACTCCTCCTGGTTTGCCCAGTGGAGGAAAAGCCATTAGCCCATCATGTGGGAAAGCCTGCTCAGGGCACAGAGAGCCACCAAAGCTGCTCAGATGTATCACTCGTGTCCTCCCAGCTCCAGTGGCTGAGCCCTGCAGGGACAGCCCTGTGGGTAACCCTGGGAACAGGGCTGTCCTGCTGCCCCCCTGCCTCTCCCTTCAGCCAGACCATCAGCAGTGGTCAAGCTGCTCATTGCCATTTCACCTATGCCCACTGGGACAGAGCTGTCACCAGTAACAGGCTGGGGCAGCCCCAAAACAGTGCTGCTCCCTGCTTGTCCCCCTGGACCAGCCCCTGCTGCCACCAGCCCAGCAGTGACATTTCACAGAGAGATGCCATCACAGAGGGATGTCAAGGCCAGGTCAGACAGGGGGTGGAGGAATCTGGACTAGTGGAAGGCGTCCCAGCCCGTGGTGGGGGAATGAGCTTTAAGGTCCCCTCCACCCCCACCTGTGACATGTGTCCTGTCCCACCTGCAGTGGATGACGATGGGGCCGGCGTCGGGCGGCGTGGACGCCTTCACCCTGCGGATGAAGGCCAGCAGCCCTGTGGCATGGTAGGGGACACCGTGCTCGGGCCACGACATGAAGTGGAACTGCTTCACCTCGTGCCGGGCCGAGTAACCCCGCTGCAAGGGAAGGGTGAGAGGGCAAGGTCACTCAAACACTTCATTTTCTCAGGAATCCATGATTTTGCCAGCTCAGCACCCACGCGCAGATGGACCACACAGCAGTCACATGCTTGGGCAGCCCCACAGCTCTTTCCTCTTGGCTGCAAGAGGGTTAAAAACCACCAAGCAGAAAAAGGAGGAGGTGGCTGCAGCCTCAGGTGTCCCTGCCCTATAACCAGACAGTAATTTGACATCCCTGTAGATTAAGGGGTAAATTGCACTGGCTCCATCTCCAGTTACCGTGCTGCAGAGTGATGGCTACATCACCTCCAGCCCAGAGGAGAGGAACGCATCCTTCACCCCCACCACACTCACACAAAAATTAAACACTCACTCACTGTCCAAACGAAGGTGGGACTGAGCCACTCGCCCGGCACAGGGTGCAGAGCCAGGGAAAAGGCAAAGAAAGGAGTGACTGGTGACCCCATACTGGGTTAAATAAACAGGGTACTCAAATGCCAGGCTGTGGAGCATGAGAGGTGCCCGGGGGGGGGTCTGTCCCCGAGGCAGGGTGGGGCAGGGACAGGGCCGTACCCTCTCAAGGGCGAAGGTGCGCACAGCGTACTCAGCCAACGTCTCCGACTCCACCAGCGTGATCTTGATGTCCCCGTACATCTCGGAGTCATCCGGCCAGTACTTGGAGCATTTCACCTGCAAGGAGAGCACGGGATGGGGGCTAGGCTCTGCAGAGACGGCTTCCAGCAGGGATGGGATGGCATGGCACGGTAACAGGGACGCTTACCCGGCCCACCTCCACCAGCTTGGTGATCATCACGATGCTGGAACAGTGCTCCTGCCACACCATGCGCCAGAAGTCGTACACCATCTCCTGCTTGGGCCCTGTGGGACACAGTAAAAGCCCCCACGGATGGATGGGCACCACCAGCAGAACCCAGCCCTGGCAGTGGCCCAATGCTACCATGTTCCCCCCTCCTGCCTCTGAGGCACAAACAGCTCCAGAGCACCTGAGAGCCCTTTTCCCCAGGGCTGTGCAGTGCCAAGGGGAGGCAGGAGGGGTGGGAGCACCTCCACACTGGCCCCCTCCCTTCCCGTTCCTGCAAGGTTTAATCCCACCAGGAATAAAACCTGGCTGCTACACAGGAACTGAGGAACCACTGGCTGAAAAGGCAGGGCCTGACTCACCTTGTGTGGCTATGAAGTGGTTGGACCTGTGGTAGCCCTGCAAGGGAAGCAGAAACATCACTCCCAAGCTGGGGCACAGACCCTTAGACACTTCCCAGACACCCAACTGGTAGAAATTCCCTACAGCCACTGGGCCAGGTCCTGCAAGTCCACTGCAGGAAGAGGAGAAGGTTCATCAGCCATCCCACACCTTGTCCTGGGACAGTACATCTCCTGCATCCCACAAGAGGCTCACGTAATGCCCAACCCACACCCCTGGTCTGCAAAATCCTTTGTCAGCACCTTGAGGGATCCACAAGCTCCACTCCAGCTCCTTCTGCCACCACACTGCTGCCAGGAGAGCCCCACTGGTGACCCCCCACTGCACAGCAGCCACCTGGTGCTGAGACAGCCCCATTCCCCTCCTTCATCCCAGCTGCTCAGCCCTTAAAAGGACATGCCAAGGAGCACATTCCAGCCAGGCTACTGCCACAGGGACTGTGAACACAGTGTCCCACACCCTGGCCACATGTCCAGCAGAGTTAAACCACACCACACGCATGGAGGTGACAGTGGCTTCTCCATCCCCTGTGGGTCTTTTCACAGGGGATTTTTGTGGGTCAAATTCAACCCCTTCTCAGAGCACGCAGGCCCTGTTTTCCATGCCCCAGTGCCACACAGACCTTGCTTTCCCGTTCCCTGGACATTCCCAGGTTTATGGACACATTTTCCCAGCCTGCCTCTCCCTGATGGTATTTAGACCACACTGCCCAGGGTGAGACCTGGCAGGAGATGGGAGCAGAGAAGGGAGGAGAGGGGGAAGAGTCTACTTACTTCTCGGTTAATCCGAATCTTAACGATCCCATTGGGACACAGGTTTGAGAGAAAAAGATCAGAGATATTAGTGAGGCACAGAGCAGAGGGGTTAGAGCACCTGCCCTGGAGCAGGCCATGGAGAGACAGGGCAGAAAGGACACAGGGGACAGGGACAGGCTGAGGAACACTGCTTGGGCACTGGGATCAGGCCACCACTGACAGACAACACTCTCTGAGCAAGGAGGGGAAAGTGGGATTTGCTGCTGCTTCCAGGAGATGCTGGAGCCTTCCTGCAGCTGCTCTGGTCTCAGCACTACTGGAGGTGGCAGGGGACATAGCTCTTGGGGACACTGCTCTCAGAGGACACCAGGGCTGGGCTCTGCCCAGATTTACACACACCAGCAGGATCAAGGGGTACTCCAGTGTGAGCCCCAGATGGTTTCTTGGTCCTCTCAACCTCTGCATCCCCCACCCAGGGAGAGGGAGATCCACGGCCACATGAGCAGGTGAGGGGGAAGTGGATAGAAAAGCAGAGAGGGAATGAGAAGGAGGGACAGAGCAGAGAGAGATGCAACAAGCAGAAACTGCTGATGAACACAACTCAGGCAGGTCCTTCATGATGTGTTCCAGAGATGCACTGACCAGCCCACCCTGGGCTGTCCAAAGTCCTTCAAATGCTGCTGGACAGACCCTGAGAGGCCACAGGAAGCTCGTGCTGCAGCCCAGAGTCCCAAGGACACAGGCCCTGTCCCCACTTACGTCGATGTAGTTGGCATTGATGTAGTCGGAGTTGGGGTCCCCCAGCAGCGGGTGCAGCTTCACGCGGTGACGGTCATCTGGGGGCAGGGGACAAGGAACCATCAGTGCCTGCTCACCCACAGGGCACCCTGGGCAATCACTCTGGCCCAGAAATCTGCAGAACATGGGATTCTGAAGCTGTTTGGGGTATCTAGGCCTTTGCTAAAGGCACTCACATGTGGACACGTGATCTTGTCTCCCTTTGGTCTTGTCTTTCTTCTTTGAAGCATCCCAGCCTTCAAAGAAACTCTGTAAGGAAAGGATGGACATCTCGAGCTGAGGGCAGGACTCTGGGGTCCCCCCAGCCCCAAAAGCTCCCTGGGGAGCATCCCAGCCTTCAAAGAAACTCTGTAAGGAAAGGATGGACATCTCGAGCTGAGGGCAGGACTCTGGGGTCCCCCCAGCCCCAAAAGCTCCCTGGGGAGCATCCCAGCCTTCAAAGAAACTCTGTAAGGAAAGGATGGACATCTCGAGCTGAGGGCAGGACTCTGGGGTCCCCCCAGCCCCAAAAGCTCCCTGGGGAGCAGGACATACAGGGTGGTCCCTCCACCCCAACACCTGGCTCTTTGCAGCCTCATCTCCACCTCCACAGCACACTCTGCCAGCTACACACTCCTGTTACATCCACAAAACAGTCTATTTTCCAGCAAATTACAGACTGCCTGTTTTGGTTGGTTTTTTTTTTTTTCCTAGGGTTGGTTGTAGCTTTTTTTTTATTCCTAAACCTCCCCAGCTCCTTTCTCTCCCCAGCACAGAACAGGTTTGTGTGTAATAACAGTGACATTCATAGATTGGCATAAGAGGTGGAAAGTGGAAGGAAATTACATGTTTTCTCCCCTCCCATAATATCTGAGTGCTTTCAAATGACTAGTTCCAAGAACATACAGCAGCTTTTCAAGGAGCACTAATGATTATCACAAGCCCTGGTTTGTCCAATGCATGAGGCCGGTGGGGGGATGGAAGAGAGCTCCTGCTCCTGAAACAGCTGAGCATTAAACAGTAATTTCACTGGGAAATTTCAATCTCCAGACCTGTGGGACACCAAGGAGTCAGGAAATGACCCCGCTGCTGTACTGAGGCAGAAACTTGTGAAATAACCTGCTCTGTTACGAGTGCTCTGACCTGGCCAGCTGGGATGGACATGATGCCACCAACCAACAATTCTTGGGAAAGAAATCCCTCCCCTGGCATCACCCTCCCCAGCATCCTCTCCCTAGGGTCTTCATGGTCTTGGAGCTGCCAGACTGCACAAGATTTGCTTGTTCTTAGGCTATGGCCATGCTTATCACAGGCCAAGTGTGCTGGAGAGCAGAAGGTGACAGGAAAAGGAAGGAGCAGCCCTGGCCCTTGCAGGACAGCTGGGATGACACACTGCAGACAGGGCTGGCTGAGCTGCATTGGCTCACCTCAGGGACCTGCTCAAGCTGAGAAATAACCCAGAGCTGCCAGCATTCAGTCCCAACTTGGGGACACCCCCCATGCTGGCAGTGCCAGCCCAGAGCTGTGAGCTCCAGCTCCATCCAGAGCTCCAGACGTAGAGCACTGTCTCCTTGCACACGGATCCCATCCATCCTCCCTCCCGCTCCCCGAGACGCTGGCACAAGGTGTCCCCACCTCATACTCCTGCTTGAAGCCGTAGCCTTCGGCCGTCTTCATCTGGTTGATGTGCTGCAGGAGGTCGGCCACGCGCACGGCCGGGTGCAGCTGCCCCGTGTGGTACGGGGAGCCCTTGCGGCCGCACTGCCGCCGCGGGGAGCCCCCCAGGAGGCTGCTGGACTCATTGACCACGCTGCTGCGCTGGTCACCTGCACGAGGGAGGGACAGCGAGGGGCTGTGGGGGCAGCCAAACATTGGGCTGCATCCCCATCACCTCCTCACACGCACAGAGGGGTGGGGAAGACATACCCAGGAGATGCGGCTGCTGCAGGCCCTCTCTGGGCACCACCAGCCCTCAATCCCGCTCCCATCCCCTCATGCTCTCTGCAGCTCTTCCTACACCACAAAGCCAAGAATGCCCAGTACAGCCTTTTAGGACCTCAGCAGGTCTATTAGAAATCAGTAGGCAAGGCCATAAGGGGATAATAACCTCATTTCCCCTCGGCTGGAACAACGAGCTCCCATGCAGACAAGCAAGAGCTCCATGCCCAAATATTCACACAAGATCCTGAGTTGAAAAATCCCCTTGCCAAAGTCTCCAGCACAGCTTAACAGTTCATTTCCCTCACTGCTAGAGACCAGCTCTGGATTCCTCACGCTGCCACAAATGGAGCTCACTGCTGTTTGATGGAGAGCCTGTGCAGTGTTTACCTGGTTTATGCCTTTGCTGTGTCATTACCAGCAGAGCCAGGCTAAGACCTCACCTGTGTTTGTCAGGGCAATTTCTCACACCAGATCCCAAAATTTGGGTTTGCACAAAACCTGATGCTCTGCGCTACTCCCAGAGATGGGCAAGCAGGGACCCATGGAATAGTTGGGGTTGGAAGGGACCTTAAAGCCCATCCAGTGCCACCCCTGCCATGGGCAGGGACACCTTCCACTGTCCCAGGCTGCTCCCAGCCCTGTCCAACCTGGCCTAGGACCCTTCCAGGGATCCACAGGCAGCCACAGCTGCTCTGGCCACCCTGTACCAGGGCCTGCCCACCCTCAGAGGGAAGAATTCCTTCCCAATATCCCATCTATCCCCTCTGGCAGTGGGAGATAACAGGACAACCCAGGAGAGCGCCTCCACATCCCATGACCTGAGGAATGGGCTCATCAGCTGCTGGGATTAAAGAGGAATTAATTAATTGCTGGCATTTGCAAGGTGCTGCCACAGCCACATGCTGAGGAACCACTGGGGTTTCCATGAGGATTAGTGACTTTCTTTTAAATGCACAGAAACTGAAGGGGTGGGGGGGAACAGCCACCAACCAGTCACCAAGTCATTAATTTCCCCTCGTTAATTAAGGATGTTTACAGGCAATGGAGACTCCCCCAGCCATGGCAGGCAGCCCAGGCTCCCCAGCTCAGCCCCACCAGCCTTGGAGAGTTTCAAGGACAGCAACCAAAGAAAAAACACACCTAAGCTAGCTGGATGTATTCAGAGGAGGAAAAGTTTGCCCTCTGGGCTTTAATGATCCATGAGACAATGGCAGGGAGCACATTCCTCCCGCAGCCCGTGCGGAAGAGCCGGAAGAGCCGCGTGCAGGCGGCATCTCGCAGCTACTGTAACAGATGTTATTAGCATATGGCAGAAACTGGGGCAGCCAAAGAGTTATTTTACAACTAAATCAGCATGGAGACACATCCTCCAGTGGGTGTGAAGTTATCAGTCTCCCTCTGATGGGAGCACAGGGGCTCTTTAACCCTTCAATGCCCAGGCTGTGCCAGGAAGGCTGGGGGAAAGCTTCCAACCTCAGCATAAGCCAGGAGGTAGGATTCACCCAGTTCCAGGGGGCTGCAGCCCAATCCTGAGCCCACAAATGGCCTCAACCGGCCCAGCCACAAGCTCAAATCTCCATGAGAAGACAGATCCAGCTCCCCAAAAGAGCCTCCCCTTCAGCACAGCCTGGATGGCGCAAAAGCTCCAACACCGATGAAATCCATGCCCTTGGAGATTTACACAGGGCAGGGAAGAGCCTGCTATGCCACACAGATCAGTCTAAAATAGATGTAACACCAAGCCTTCAAGAGAATCACAGAATATGCTGAGTTGAAAGGGACCCACAGAGACCCCCGAGTCCAACTCCTGGCCCTGCACAGACACTCCAACAACCCCACCCTGCGCCTGAGAGCATAGTCCAAACACACCTTGAGCTCTGGCAGGCTGTTTCTGTGATATTTTGGGGTTATTGGGCACGTTTGTGGCTGAAAGGAAGCAGGGGGGGTGTCAGGGTCCCCATCCTTACCTTGGTTCCCACAGCTGTGCGATGGGATGCTGGGTTACCAACCTCACCTCTGTTTGCACAGTTGTGGAAGGAGAACAGGGGATGCCAGGCTCCCACCCTCACCTCTGTTTGCATAGCCGTGGGTGTCCATGAAGGACAGCCCCAGGCGCTCGTCCTCCTGCAGGGTGCTCTGGTCGGTGAAGCTCCTGTCGATGGCACTCATCATGTGTGTCTTCTCATGCCGGTAGTTTATGGTGGCTTTGGTCATATTCACGGGTTTCCTGCAGTGGGGAGCAGCAGAAGTGAGCAGGGCTCACCATCAGGTGCTCTAAGGTCCCCTCAAAGCTCCTGGGCTCAGATTATTCCAGGAGCAGAAGGGATTATTTGCAGCAGTGTGCTCATCATGCTTTGGTGCTCTGCTGTCCCAAGCCGGTCACAGCCACACGTGCAGCATCCCTCGCTGGCTGCAGCAACTCCAGCTGCTCAACCTCAATATGTCCCCTCCTGTCCCCTGCCCTTGGACAGCCAGGTGTGCCCCCTGTGCAGTCAAATGCTCTCTCCAGCCACCTCCCACTGCATGGATCTGCCCCAGCCCTGCGCAGCCCCGGTTCTCCAGGTGTGACACCCAGGTCTAGTAGAAGGTGTCCCTACCCATGGCAAGGGTTGGAATGAGATGAGATTTAAGCCCCTTCCAAGCCAATCATTCTGTCATTTTAAAGCCATGTCAGGGGCCAAATCCATCCCAAGGGATGGGCTGGACCCCCTGCTCGGCACCCACTGAAGAGGCTTTTTCCCCACGCAGAGTCTCTTTAGGCACCTAACAAAGATGCTGGGAAATCCCAGGAGTTCCCACTGGGACAGAACCTCCCACCCCAAATTCAAGTCATTCAGGCAAAGAAACCTGAATGAACGTTTCTGAGAGGCAGCATCAGGCTCCAAAGCCAGAGCAGTGATTAAACCAGAAGGATGAACAGGAGATCTGAGCCCATGTCGGCATTGTGGTGGGGCTGGAACACTGCAAGGCACTGCTAAAATCCAGAATTCAACTCAGAGTTGCTGACCCTTCCCCTTTACACTGCCTTCTGTCTCTAACAAGCTCAGCAGCATTATTTTCCCCGATCCAAAGAGACCCTTAAAATGCCCTTGGCAGAGATAAGGACTTGTTGGAGCAGCGGGGTGAGGGGGGTGGCCGGGAGGAGGGTAAAGCAGGAGAATGACAATTACTTACGGGTAATAGGAGTAAGAATAGTAGTTCCTCCTGGCAAGCGTGCAAAGAGAACAGCAGAAATTGCATAAGCAGCTTTTCTCCAGCATTGGGAAGGGAGGTTATAGGGCAAGTCAGCTGCCAGAAAATTCAATGCATCATAAAGGAATCAGGCTCCCCTGTGGCACCCACAGGTTATTTACTCCAGGCAGGAGCCAGCATCCTGGCAGAAGAGCACAAGCACCGGCTCTCAGCGTGACCACATTTGTGGTGGGTGTCCACAGCAACCTTGTCCAAGGGGTCATTATGGTCATTATTTTAAAAATTCCATAATTTTTAAAAGTGAACAACAAAGAAGTCCCAAATGTAGGGATTTCCCCCAGGCTGTTGGTTAGGGGCCCAGAGGGAGAGATAGCGTTGGGATGTCACATTCACAGTGCACCTTTTACTAGAGACACATATTCCAAGGCTGCATTTCCATTCCACCACATCAGTGTTTCTCCAATGGCAAAGCACTCTGGAGAAGATTTATGAGCTCATCCCAGCTTCCCAACAGCCCTAAATTCAGGCTTCTCAGCACCAGATATAATTTGTG
Source organism: Passer montanus (assembly GCF_014805655.1). Lineage (NCBI taxonomy): Eukaryota > Metazoa > Chordata > Aves > Passeriformes > Passeridae > Passer > Passer montanus. Next base: position 3,695,413 of record NW_024371926.1, read on the forward strand.
GCTCTGGTTTATCCTTCAACAGGTTCATCCTGGGATGCTGAAGCAGAGCTGCTGCTCCTCCTCCTCCTGCCTGGCAGCACTAGCAATGGGAATGCAGCAGCCACACTCACAGCTTCCCACCCACAGCATCACTCCCCAAAACACATCAGCACTGCTGGCATCTGCTCATCAGGGAAGGAGCCAGTGGAGCCACGAGCCAGCCCCACACCTCAAAGTGTGCAGGGATGCTACAGCCCCACTCTTCCAGCAACATAAATCCACCAGGATCCTTCCAGGGTGCACGGAGCCATTAAGAGCTTTGCAGATTTACGGGGGCCGAGGCTCTGCCCTGCTGTTTTTCTCTCCCTGTGGCTGTTCATGTACTTTGCTCTATCCTCCCAAGCCCCGTGTTTAATTGCTGTCCTTTATCCCAGCTCTGAGAGCCCCCCTGGCCTGGCACTGCCTCGAGCCCTGCACAGAAGAAGCCACTTTTCCAGGGCGTTGCATGCACATGAAAAGCAGCGGCCGCACCCCCAGCGCTCCCAGGGATGAGTGTCCCGAAAAGCCCTTGCCCTCCCCCCCTCCACCCCACGAGCTCCCCCAGTGCAAGCCCACCACAACAGCCACAGCCACATCCATGCTAGATGTGCTCCTGCTGGCCTGGCCAAGGCAACAGGGAAGCCCAGAGGCAACATCTCAGTGTATATCAAGCTGATTTTTGTAATTTTGGGCTGGGGGTGCAGGGCTGCACACCCTGGGGTCCCGTGGCTGCTGTTGGCAGGGAAGAGCTGGTGGGATGGGGACAGCTGGGCTCAGCACCAGTGCAGGGCTCGTGCATGGGCCAGAAGCATTTCCATCCATGCAGGATTGCCAAAGCAGCACAAAGCCAAGAACCAGCAGGAAAAGAAGCAAAAGACCAAAAATTATGAGGGAGAGGGACAGTGGAACAAAGCTGCAGAGGGGGTAGGGACATCCCCAGGACTTTGCTGCTCAGTCCCCAATGTCCCCTGCCATGCCTGATGTCACAGAGCATGAGGGCTCTGTGCCCAGTGGGATGCATGGGCACATGGAGACACAGCTCGGGGGAGCATCTGGAGCCCGCCCAGGGCAGCTGAATCCCCACCAGTAACTCCAGACAGTGCTGGGGTGGTGGAGAAGAGCTGAGCTGAGCTGAGCTGGGAGGGAGGGAGGGAGGGAGGGAG